>NC_086445.1:628799754-629137254 GCF_028390025.1 Pseudophryne corroboree
CTAGGAGTGGCACTGCAGTGTCACGCAGGATGGCCCTTCCAAAAAACCCTCCCCAAACAGCACATGACGCAAAGAAAAAAAGAGGCGCAATGAGGTAGCTGTGTGAGTAAGATTAGCGACCCTAGTGGCCGACACAAACACCGGGCCCATCTAGGAGTGGCACTGCAGGTGTCACGCAGGATGTCCCTTCCAAAAAACCCTCCCCAAACAGCACATGACGCAAAGAAAAAAAGAGGCGCAATGAGGTAGCTGTGTGAGTAAGATTAGCGACCCTAGTGGCCGACACAAACACCGGGCCCATCTAGGAGTGGCACTGCAGTGTCACGCAGGATGTCCCTTCCAAAAAACCCTCCCCAAACAGCACATGACGCAAAGAAAAAAAGAGGCGCAATGAGGTAGCTGACTGTGTGAGTAAGATTAGCGACCCTAGTGGCCGACACAAACACCGGGCCCATCTAGGAGTGGCACTGCAGTGTCACGCAGGATGTCCCTTCCAAAAAACCCTCCCCAATCAGCACATGATGCAAAGAAAAAGAAAAGAAAAAAGAGGTGCAAGATGGAATTGTCCTTGGGCCCTCCCACCCACCCTTATGTTGTGTAAACAAAACAGGACATGCACACTTTAACCAACCCATCATTTCAGTGACAGGGTCTGCCACACGACTGTGACTGATATGACGGGTTGGTTTGGACCCCCCCCAAAAAAGAAGCAATTAATCTCTCCTTGCACAAACTGGCTCTACAGGGGCAAGATGTCCACCTCATCTTCACCCTCCGATATATCACCGTGTACATCCCCCTCCTCACAGATTATCAATTCGTCCCCACTGGAATCCACCATCTCAGCTCCCTGTGTACTTTGTGGAGGCAATTGCTGCTGGTCAATGTCTCCGCGGAGGAATTGATTATAATTCATTTTAATGAACATCATCTTCTCCACATTTTCTGGATGTAACCTCGTACGCCGATTGCTGACAAGGTGAGCGGCGGCACTAAACACTCTTTCGGAGTACACACTTGTGGGAGGGCAACTTAGGTAGAATAAAGCCAGTTTGTGCAAGGGCCTCCAAATTGCCTCTTTTTCCTGCCAGTATAAGTACGGACTGTGTGACGTGCCTACTTGGATGCGGTCACTCATATAATCCTCCACCATTCTATCAATGTTGAGAGAATCATATGCAGTGACAGTAGACGACATGTCCGTAATCGTTGTCAGGGTCCTTCAGTCCGGACCAGATGTCAGCATCAGCAGTCGCTCCAGACTGCCCTGCATCACCGCCAGCGGGTGGGCTCGGAATTCTGAGCCTTTTCCTCGCACCCCCAGTTGCGGGAGAATGTGAAGGAGGAGATGTTGACAGGTCGCGTTCCGCTTGACTTGACAATTTTGTCACCAGCAGGTCTTTCAACCCCAGCAGACTTGTGTCTGCCGGAAAGAGAGATCCAAGGTAGGCTTTAAATCTAGGATCGAGCACGGTGGCCAAAATGTAGTGCTCTGATTTCAACAGATTGACCACCCGTGAATCCTTGTTAAGCGAATTAAGGGCTGCATCCACAAGTCCCACATGCCTAGCGGAATCGCTCCCTTTTAGCTCCTTCTTCAAGCCTCCAGCTTCTTCTGCAAAAGCCTGATGAGGGGAATGACCTGACTCAGGCTGGCAGTGTCTGAACTGACTTCACGTGTGGCAAGTTCAAAGGGCATCAGAACCTTGCACAACGTTGAAATCATTCTCCACTGCACTTGAGACAGGTGCATTCCACCTCCTATATCGTGCTCAATTGTATAGGCTTGAATGGCCTTTTGCTGCTCCTCCAACCTCTGAAGCATATAGAGGGTTGAATTCCACCTCGTTACCACTTCTTGCTTCAGATGATGGCAGGGCAGGTTCAGTAGTTTTTGGTGGTGCTCCAGTCTTCTGTACGTGGTGCCTGTACGCCGAAAGTGTCCCGCAATTTTTCTGGCCACCGACAGCATCTCTTGCACGCCCCCTGTCGTTTTTTAAAAAATTCTGCACCACCAAATTCAAGGTATGTGCAAAACATGGGACGTGCTGAATTTGCCCATATTTAATGCACACCACAATATTGCTGGCGTTGTCCGATGCCACAAATCCACAGGAGAGTCCAATTGGGGGTAAGCCATTCCGCGATGATCTTCCTCAGTTGCCGTAAGAGGTTTTCAGTGCGTATTCTGGAAAGCGGTGATACAAAGCGTAGCCTGCCTAGGAAAGATGTTGGCGTTTGGCGAGATGCTGCTACTGGTGCCGCCGCTGCTGTTCTTGCGGCGGGAGGTCCATACATCTACCCAGTGGGCTGTCACAGTCATATAGTCCTGACCCTGCCCTGCTCCACTTGTCCACATGTCCGTGGTTAAGTGGACATTGGGTACAACTGCATTTTTTAGGACAGCTGTGAGTCTTTTTTCTGACGTCCGTGTACATTCTCGAGTATCGCCTGCCTAGAGAAGTGGAACCTAGATGGTATTTGGTAACGGGGGCACACTGCCTCAATAAATTGTCTAGTTCCCTGTGAACTAACGGCGGATACCGGACGCACGTCTAACACCAAACATAGTTGTCAAGGACTCAGTTATCCGCTTTGCAGTAGGATGACTGCTGTGATATTTCATCTTCCTCGCAAAGGACGGTTGAACAGTCAATTGCTTACTGGAAGTAGTACTAAGTGGGCTTACGACTTCCCCTCTGGGATGACCATCGACTCCCAGCGGCAACAACAGCAGCGCCAGCAGCAGTAGGCGTTACACGCAAGGATGCATCGAGAGGAATCCCAGGCAGGAGAGGACTCGTCAGAATTGCTCAGTGAACATGGCCTGCAGGACTATTGGCATTCCTGGGGAAGGAGGAAAATTGACACTGAGGGAGTTGGTGGGGGTGGTTTGCGTGAGCTTGGTTACAAGAGGAAGGGATTTACTGGTCAGTGGACTGCTTCCGCTGTCACCCAAAGTTTTTGAACTTGTCACTGACTTATTATGAATGCGCTGCAGGTGACGTATAAGGGAGGATGTTCCGAGGTGGTTAACGTCCTTACCCCTACTTATTACAGCTTGACAAAGGGAACACACGGCTTGACACCTGTTGTCCGCATTTCTGGTGAAATACCTCCACACCGAAGAGCTGATTTTTTTGGTATTTTCACCTGGCATGTCAACGGCCATATTCCTCCCACGGACAACAGGTGTCTCCCCGGGTGCCTGACTTAAACAAACCACCTCACCATCAGAATCCTCCTTGTCAATTTCCTCCCCAGCGCCAGCAACACCCATATCCTCCTCATCCTGGTGTACTTCAACACTGACATCTTCAATCTGACTATCAGGAACTGGACTGCGGGTGCTCCTTCCAGCACTTGCAGGGGGCGTGCAAATGGTGGAAGGCGCATGCTCTTCACGTCCAGTGTTGGGAAGGTCAGGCATCGCAACCGACACAATTGGACTCTCCTTGTGGATTTGGGATTTCAAAGAACGCACAGTTCTTTGCGGTGCTTTTGCCAGCTTGAGTCTTTTCAGTTTTCTAGCGAGAGGCTGAGTGCTTCCATCCTCATGTGAAGCTGAACCACTAGCCATGAACATAGGCCAGGGCCTCAGCCGTTCCTTGCCACTCCGTGTGGTAAATGGCATATTGGCAAGTTTACGCTTCTCCTCCGACAATTTTATTTTAGGTTTTGGAGTCCTTTTTTTACTGATATTTGGTGTTTTGGTTTTGACATGCTCTGTACTATGCCATTGGGCATCGGCCTTGGCAGACGACGTTGCTGGCATTTCATCGTCTCGGCCATGACTAGTGGCAGCAGCTTCAGCACGAGGTGGAAGTGGATCTTGATCTTTCCCTAATTTTGGAACCTCAACATTTTTGTTCTCCATATTTTAATAGGCACAACTAAAAGGCACCTCAGGTAAACAATGGAGATGGATGGATTGGATACTAGTATACAATTATGGATGGGCTGCCGAGTGCCGACACAGAGGTAGCCACAGCCGTGAACTACCGCACTGTACTGTGTCTGCTGCTAATATATAGACTGGTTGATAAAGAGATAGTATACTCGTAACTAGTATGTATGTATAAAGAAAGAAAAAAAAAACACGGTTAGGTGGTATATACAATTATGGACGGGCTGCCGAGTGCCGACACAGAGGTAGCCACAGCCGTGAACTACCGCACTGTACTGTGTCTGCTGCTAATATATAGACTGGTTGATAAAGAGATAGTATACTCGTAACTAGTATGTATGTATAAAGAAAGAAAAAAAAACCACGGTTAGGTGGTATATACAATTATGGACGGGCTGCCGAGTGCCGACACAGAGGTAGCCACAGCCGTGAACTACCGCACTGTACTGTGTCTGCTGCTAATATATAGACTGGTTGATAAAGAGATAGTATACTCGTAACTAGTATGTATGTATAAAGAAAGAAAAAAAAACCACGGTTAGGTGGTATATACAATTATGGACGGGCTGCCGAGTGCCGACACAGAGGTAGCCACAGCCGTGAACTACCGCACTGTACTGTGTCTGCTGCTAATATAGACTGGTTGATAAAGAGATAGTATACTCGTAACTAGTATGTATGTATAAAGAAAGAAAAAAAAACCACGGTTAGGTGGTATATACAATTATGGACGGGCTGCCGAGTGCCGACACAGAGGTAGCCACAGCCGTGAACTACCGCACTGTACTGTGTCTGCTGCTAATATATAGACTGGTTGATAAAGAGATAGTATACTCGTAACTAGTATGTATGTATAAAGAAAGAGAAAAAAACCACGGTTAGGTGGTATATACAATTATGGACGGGCTGCCGAGTGCCGACACAGAGGTAGCCACAGCCGTGAACTACCGCACTGTACTGTGTCTGCTGCTAATATAGACTGGTTGATAAAGAGATAGTATACTCGTAACTAGTATGTATGTATAAAGAAAGAAAAAAAAACCACGGTTAGGTGGTATATACAATTATGGACGGGCTGCCGAGTGCCGACACAGAGGTAGCCACAGCCGTGAACTACCGCACTGTACTGTGTCTGCTGCTAATATATAGACTGGTTGATAAAGAGATAGTATACTCGTAACTAGTATGTATGTATAAAGAAAGAAAAAAAAACCACGGTTAGGTGGTATATACAATTATGGACGGGCTGCCGAGTGCCGACACAGAGGTAGCCACAGCCGTGAACTACCGCACTGTACTGTGTCTGCTGCTAATATATAGACTGGTTGATAAAGAGATAGTATACTCGTAACTAGTATGTATGTATAAAGAAAGAAAAAAAACCACGGTTAGGTGGTATATACAATTATGGACGGGCTGCCGAGTGCCGACACAGAGGTAGCCACAGCCGTGAACTACCGCACTGTACTGTGTCTGCTGCTATTATATAGACTGGTTGATAAAGAGATAGTATACTCGTAACTAGTATGTATGTATAAAGAAAGAAAAAAAAACCACGGTTAGGTGGTATATACAATTATGGACGGGCTGCCGAGTGCCGACACAGAGGTAGCCACAGCCGTGAACTACCGCACTGTACTGTGTCTGCTGCTAATATATAGACTGGTTGATAAAGAGATAGTATACTCGTAACTAGTATGTATGTATAAAGAAAGAAAAAAAAACCACGGTTAGGTGGTATATACAATTATGGACGGGCTGCCGAGTGCCGACACAGAGGTAGCCACAGCCGTGAACTACCGCACTGTACTGTGTCTGCTGCTAATATAGACTGGTTGATAAAGAGATAGTATACTACTAATATTATATATACTGGTGGTCAGGTCACTGGTCACTAGTCACACTGGCAGTGGCACTCCTGCAGCAAAAGTGTGCACTGTTTAATTTTAATATAATATTATGTACTCCTGGCTCCTGCTATAACCTATAACTGGCACTGCAGTAGTGCTCCCCAGTCTCCCCCACAATTATAAGCTGTGTGAGCTGAGCAGTCAGACAGATATATAATATATATAGATGATGCAGCACACTGGCCTGAGCCTGAGCAGTGCACACAGATATGGTATGTGACTGACTGAGTCACTGTGTGTATCGCTTTTTTCAGGCAGAGAATGGATATATTAAATAAACTGCACTGTGTGTCTGGTGGTCACTCACTATATAATATATTATGTACTCCTGGCTCCTGCTATAACCTATAACTGGCACTGCAGTAGTGCTCCCCAGTCTCCCCCACAATTATAAGCTGTGTGAGCTGAGCAGTCAGACAGATATATATAATATTATATATAGATAATAGATGATGCAGCACACTGGCCTGAGCCTGAGCAGTGCACACAGATATGGTATGTGACTGAGTCACTGTGTGCTGTGTATCGCTTTTTTCAGGCAGAGAACGGATTATAAATAAAACTGGTGGTCACTGGTCACTATCAGCAAAACTCTGCACTGTACACTACTGAGTACTCCTAATGCTCCCCAAAATTAGTAAATCAAGTGTCTCTCTAATCTATTCTAAACGGAGAGGACGCCAGCCACGTCCTCTCCCTATGAATCTCAATGCACGTGTGAAAATGGCGGCGATGCGCGGCTCCTTATATAGAATCCGAGTCTCGCGATAGAATCCGAGCCTCGCGAGAATCCGACAGCGTCATGATGACGTTCGGGCGCGCTCGGGTTAACCGAGCAAGGCGGGAAGATCCGAGTCGCTCGGACCCGTGAAAAAAAACATGAAGTTCTGGCGGGTTCGGATTCAGAGAAACCGAACCCGCTCATCTCTAGTTACGAGTATACTATCTCTTTATCAACCAGTCTATATATTAGCTGCAGACACAGTACAGTGCGGTAGTTCACGGCTGTGGCTACCTCTGTGTCGGCACTCGGCAGCCCGTCCATAATTGTATATACCACCTAACCGTGGTTTTTTTTTCTTTCTTTATACATACATACTAGTTACGAGTATACTATCTCTTTATCAACCAGTCTATATTAGCAGCAGACACAGTACAGTGCGGTAGTTCACGGCTGTGGCTACCTCTGTGTCGGCACTCGGCAGCCCGTCCATAATTGTATATACCACCTAACCGTGGTTTTTTTTTCTTTCTTTATACATACATACTAGTTACGAGTATACTATCTCTTTATCAACCAGTCTATATATTAGCAGCAGACACAGTACAGTGCGGTAGTTCACGGCTGTGGCTACCTCTGTGTCGGCACTCGGCAGCCCGTCCATAATTGTATATACCACCTAACCGTGGTTTTTTTTTCTTTCTTTATACATACATACTAGTTACGAGTATACTATCTCTTTATCAACCAGTCTATATATTAGCAGCAGACACAGTACAGTGCGGTAGTTCACGGCTGTGGCTACCTCTGTGTCGGCACTCGGCAGCCCGTCCATAATTGTATATACCACCTAACCGTGTTTTTTTTTTCTTTCTTTATACATACATACTAGTTACGAGTATACTATCTCTTTATCAACCAGTCTATATATTAGCAGCAGACACAGTACAGTGCGGTAGTTCACGGCTGTGGCTACCTCTGTGTCGGCACTCGGCAGCCCGTCCATAATTGTATACTAGTATCCAATCCATCCATCTCCATTGTTTACCTGAGGTGCCTTTTAGTTGTGCCTATTAAAATATGGAGAACAAAAATGTTGAGGTTCCAAAATTAGGGAAAGATCAAGATCCACTTCCACCTCGTGCTGAAGCTGCTGCCACTAGTCATGGCCGAGACGATGAAATGCCAGCAACGTCGTCTGCCAAGGCCGATGCCCAATGTCATAGTACAGAGCATGTCAAATCCAAAACACCAAATATCAGTAGAAAAAGGACTCCAAAACCTAAAATAAAATTGTCGGAGGAGAAGCGTAAACTTGCCAATATGCCATTTACCACACGGAGTGGCAAGGAACGGCTGAGGCCCTGGCCTATGTTCATGGCTAGTGGTTCAGCTTCACATGAGGATGGAAGCACTCAGCCTCTCGCTAGAAAAATGAAAAGACTCAAGCTGGCAAAAGCAGCACAGCAAAGAACTGTGCATTCTTCGAAATCCCAAATCCACAAGGAGAGTCCAATTGTGTCGGTTGCGATGCCTGACCTTCCCAACACTGGACGTGAAGAGCATGCGCCTTCCACCATTTGCACGCCCCCTGCAAGTGCTGGAAGGAGCACCCGCAGTCCAGTTCCTGATAGTCAGATTGAAGATGTCAGTGTTGAAGTACACCAGGATGAGGAGGATATGGGTGTTGCTGGCGCTGGGGAGGAAATTGACCAGGAGGATTCTGATGGTGAGGTGGTTTGTTTAAGTCAGGCACCCGGGGAGACACCTGTTGTCCGTGGGAGGAATATGGCCGTTGACATGCCAGGTGAAAATACCAAAAAAATCAGCTCTTCGGTGTGGAGGTATTTCACCAGAAATGCGGACAACAGGTGTCAAGCCGTGTGTTCCCTTTGTCAAGCTGTAATAAGTAGGGGTAAGGACGTTAACCACCTCGGAACATCCTCCCTTATACGTCACCTGCAGCGCATTCATAATAAGTCAGTGACAAGTTCAAAAACTTTGGGTGACAGCGGAAGCAGTCCACTGACCAGTAAATCCCTTCCTCTTGTAACCAAGCTCACGCAAACCACCCCACCAACTCCCTCAGTGTCAATTTCCTCCTTCCCCAGGAATGCCAATAGTCCTGCAGGCCATGTCACTGGCAATTCTGACGAGTCCTCTCCTGCCTGGGATTCCTCCGATGCATCCTTGCGTGTAACGCCTACTGCTGCTGGCGCTGCTGTTGTTGCCGCTGGGAGTCGATGGTCATCCCAGAGGGGAAGTCGTAAGCCCACTTGTACTACTTCCAGTAAGCAATTGACTGTTCAACAGTCCTTTGCGAGGAAGATGAAATATCACAGCAGTCATCCTACTGCAAAGCGGATAACTGAGTCCTTGACAACTATGTTGGTGTTAGACGTGCGTCCGGTATCCGCCGTTAGTTCACAGGGAACTAGACAATTTATTGAGGCAGTGTGCCCCCGTTACCAAATACCATCTAGGTTCCACTTCTCTAGGCAGGCGATACCGAGAATGTACACGGACGTCAGAAAAAGACTCACCAGTGTCCTAAAAAATGCAGTTGTACCCAATGTCCACTTAACCACGGACATGTGGACAAGTGGAGCAGGGCAGGGTCAGGACTATATGACTGTGACAGCCCACTGGGTAGATGTATGGACTCCCGCCGCAAGAACAGCAGCGGCGGCACCAGTAGCAGCATCTCGCAAACGCCAACTCTTTCCTAGGCAGGCTACGCTTTGTATCACCGCTTTCCAGAATACGCACACAGCTGAAAACCTCTTACGGCAACTGAGGAAGATCATCGCGGAATGGCTTACCCCAATTGGACTCTCCTGTGGATTTGTGGCATCGGACAACGCCAGCAATATTGTGTGTGCATTAAATATGGGCAAATTCCAGCACGTCCCATGTTTTGCACATACCTTGAATTTGGTGGTGCAGAATTTTTTAAAAAACGACAGGGGCGTGCAAGAGATGCTGTCGGTGGCCAGAAAAATTGCGGGACACTTTCGGCGTACAGGCACCACGTACAGAAGACTGGAGCACCACCAAAAACTACTGAACCTGCCCTGCCATCATCTGAAGCAAGAAGTGGTAACGAGGTGGAATTCAACCCTCTATATGCTTCAGAGGTTGGAGGAGCAGCAAAAGGCCATTCAAGCCTATACAATTGAGCACGATATAGGAGGTGGAATGCACCTGTCTCAAGTGCAGTGGAGAATGATTTCAACGTTGTGCAAGGTTCTGATGCCCTTTGAACTTGCCACACGTGAAGTCAGTTCAGACACTGCCAGCCTGAGTCAGGTCATTCCCCTCATCAGGCTTTTGCAGAAGAAGCTGGAGGCATTGAAGAAGGAGCTAAAAGGGAGCGATTCCGCTAGGCATGTGGGACTTGTGGATGCAGCCCTTAATTCGCTTAACAAGGATTCACGGGTGGTCAATCTGTTGAAATCAGAGCACTACATTTTGGCCACCGTGCTCGATCCTAGATTTAAAGCCTACCTTGGATCTCTCTTTCCGGCAGACACAAGTCTGCTGGGGTTGAAAGACCTGCTGGTGACAAAATTGTCAAGTCAAGCGGAACGCGACCTGTCAACATCTCCTCCTTCACATTCTCCCGCAACTGGGGGTGCGAGGAAAAGGCTCAGAATTCCGAGCCCACCCGCTGGCGGTGATGCAGGGCAGTCTGGAGCGACTGCTGATGCTGACATCTGGTCCGGACTGAAGGACCTGACAACGATTACGGACATGTCGTCTACTGTCACTGCATATGATTCTCTCAACATTGATAGAATGGTGGAGGATTATATGAGTGACCGCATCCAGGTAGGCACGTCACACAGTCCGTACTTATACTGGCAGGAAAAAGAGGCAATTTGGAGGCCCTTGCACAAACTGGCTTTATTCTACCTAAGTTGCCCTCCCACAAGTGTGTACTCCGAAAGAGTGTTTAGTGCCGCCGCTCACCTTGTCAGCAATCGGCGTACGAGGTTACATCCAGAAAATGTGGAGAAGATGATGTTCATTAAAATGAATTATAATCAATTCCTCCGCGGAGACATTGACCAGCAGCAATTGCCTCCACAAAGTACACAGGGAGCTGAGATGGTGGATTCCAGTGGGGACGAATTGATAATCTGTGAGGAGGGGGATGTACACGGTGATATATCGGAGGGTGAAGATGAGGTGGACATCTTGCCTCTGTAGAGCCAGTTTGTGCAAGGAGAGATTAATTGCTTCTTTTTTGGGGGGGGTCCAAACCAACCCGTCATATCAGTCACAGTCGTGTGGCAGACCCTGTCACTGAAATGATGGGTTGGTTAAAGTGTGCATGTCCTGTTTTGTTTATACAACATAAGGGTGGGTGGGAGGGCCCAAGGACAATTCCATCTTGCACCTCTTTTTTCTTTTCTTTTTCTTTGCATCATGTGCTGATTGGGGAGGGTTTTTTGGAAGGGACATCCTGCGTGACACTGCAGTGCCACTCCTAGATGGGCCCGGTGTTTGTGTCGGCCACTAGGGTCGCTAATCTTACTCACACAGTCAGCTACCTCATTGCGCCTCTTTTTTTCTTTGCGTCATGTGCTGTTTGGGGAGGGTTTTTTGGAAGGGACATCCTGCGTGACACTGCAGTGCCACTCCTAGATGGGCCCGGTGTTTGTGTCGGCCACTAGGGTCGCTAATCTTACTCACACAGCTACCTCATTGCGCCTCTTTTTTTCTTTGCGTCATGTGCTGTTTGGGGAGGGTTTTTTGGAAGGGACATCCTGCGTGACACTGCAGTGCCACTCCTAGATGGGCCCGGTGTTTGTGTCGGCCACTAGGGTCGCTAATCTTACTCACACAGCTACCTCATTGCGCCTCTTTTTTTCTTTGCGTCATGTGCTGTTTGGGGAGGGTTTTTTGGAAGGGCCATCCTGCGTGACACTGCAGTGCCACTCCTAGATGGGCCCGGTGTTTGTGTCGGCCACTAGGGTCGCTAATCTTACTCACACAGCTACCTCATTGCGCCTCTTTTTTTCTTTGCGTCATGTGCTGTTTGGGGAGGGTTTTTTGGAAGGGCCATCCTGCGTGACACTGCAGTGCCACTCCTAGATGGGCCCGGTGTTTGTGTCGGCCACTAGGGTCGCTTATCTTACTCACACAGCGACCTCGGTGCAAATTTTAGGACTAAAAAAAATATTGTGAGGTGTGAGATATTCAGAATAGACTGAAAATGAGTGTAAATTATGGTTTTTGAGGTTAATAATACTTTGGGATCAAAATGACCCCCAAATTCTATGATTTAAGCTGTTTTTTAGTGTTTTTTGAAAAAAACACCCGAATCCAAAACACACCCGAATCCGACAAAAAAAATTCGGTGAGGTTTTGCCAAAACGCGTTCGAACCCAAAACACGGCCGCGGAACCGAACCCAAAACCAAAACACAAAACCCGAAAAATTTCAGGCGCTCATCTCTAGTATATTATATAGGAGGAGTACAGTGCAGAGTTTTGCTGACCAGTGACCCCCAGTATATATAGCAGTATGGTACGGAAAGCCACTGCTCTACCTACCTCTGTGTCGTCAAGTATACTATCCATCTAGATTCTATACCTGTGGTGCATTTTAGTTTTGCAGTTTGCTGACACAGTGACCACCAGTATATATAGCAGTACGGTACGGAAGGCCACTGCTCTACCTACCTCTGTGTCGTCAAGTATACTATCCATCTAGATTCTATACCTGTGGTGCATTTTAGTTTTGCAGTTTGCTGACAGTGACCACCAGTATATATAGCAGTACGGTATGGAAGGCCACTGCTCTACCTACCTCTGTGTCGTCAAGTATACTATCCATCTAGATTCTATACCTGTGGTGCATTTTAGTTTTGCAGTTTGCTGACAGTGACCACCAGTATATATAGCAGTACGGTACGGAAGGCCACTGCTCTACCTACCTCTGTGTCGTCAAGTATACTATCTATCTAGATTCTATACCTGTGGTGCATTTTAGTTTTGCAGTTTGCTGACAGTGACCACCAGTATATATAGCAGTACGGTACGGAAGGCCACTGCTCTACCTACCTCTGTGTCGTCAAGTATACTATCCATCTAGATTCTATAGCTGTGGTGCATTTTAGTTTTGCAGTTTGCTGAAAGTGACCACCAGTATATATAGCAGTACGGTACGGAAGGCCACTGCTCTACCTACCTCTGTGTCGTCAAGTATACTATCCATCCATACCTGTGGTGCATTTCAGTTGTGCGCAGTATATATAGTAGTAGGCCATTGCTATTGATACTGGCATATAATTCCACACATTAAAAAATGGAGAACAAAAATGTGGAGGTTAAAATAGGGAAAGATCAAGATCCACTTCCACCTCGTGCTGAAGCTGCTGCCACTAGTCATGGCCGAGACGATGAAATGCCATCAATGTCGTCTGCCAAGGCCGATGCCCAATGTCATAGTAGAGAGCATGTAAAATCCAAAAAACAAAAGTTCAGTAAAATGACCCAAAAATCAAAATTGAAAGCGTCTGATGAGAAGCGTAAACTTGCCAATATGCCATTTATGACACGGAGTGGCAAGGAACGGATGAGGCCCTGGCCTATGTTCATGGCTAGTGGTTCAGATTCACTTGAGGATGGAAGCACTCATCCTCTCGCTAGAAAACTGCAGTGCCACTCCTAGATGGGCCAGGTGTTTGTGTCGGCCACTTGGGTCGCTTAGCTTAGTCACACAGCTACCTCATTGCGCCTCTTTTTTTCTTTGCATCATGTGCTGTTTGGGGACTATTTTTTAAATCTGCCATCCTGTCTGACACTGCAGTGCCACTCCTAGATGGGCCAGGTGTTTGTGTCGGCCACTTTGGTCGCTTAGCTTAGCCATCCAGCTACCTCATTGCGCCTCTTTTTTTCTTTGCATCATGTGCTGTTTCGGGACTATTTTTTTGAAGTGCCATCCTGCCTGACACTGCAGTGCCACTCCTAGATGGGCCAGGTGTTTGTGTCGGCCACTTGGGTCGCTTAGCTTATTCATCCAGCGACCTCGGTGCAAATTTTAGGACTAAAAATAATATTGTGAGGTGTGAGGTGTTCAGAATAGACTGCATATGAGTGGAAAATATGGTTATTGAGGTTAATAATACTATGGGATCAAAATGACCCCCAAATTCTATGATTTAAGCTGTTTTTGAGGGTTTTTTGTAAAAAAACACCCGAATCCAAAACACACCCGAATCCGACAAAAAAATTTCAGGGAGGTTTTGCCAAAACGCGTCCGAATCCAAAACACGGCTGCGGAACCGAATCCAAAACACAAAACCCGAAAAATTTCCGGTGCACATCACTACTTACAACTACGAACAGCCCAGTTACTTAACTAGTGGAGTGGTTTTATTGAAGATAAAGCAGGCACAGCAGTACTCAGGGCCTAATTCAGACCTGATCGCTACTCTGCAAATTTTCAGAGGGCTGCGATCAGATAGTCACCGCCCATAGAGAGTGAAAATCCTCTACATGTAAGTATGTGAATGCATGTGTATGCCGTGCAAAAACTTTGCCAGACAGCGGACAGCTGCAAATCCGTTTGCAACTTACTCAGAATCAAATTATTTTTCCAATCTGTGCAGTCTGTGAGTAGCCCAGGACTTACTCCTACAGTACGATGAGAACAGGCTGATCAGGGCCGGAGCTGACGTCACACACCCTGCCAGAAAACACTTGGGAACGCCTGCGTTTTTCCTGGCACTCCCAGAAAACGGTGCCCACATAGGGCCATGTGATTTGTCTAAGGCCTCATGATAAAGGCTCATACTAATGGTGCCCATACACTTGTGAGATTATCTGTACTATCCTTCGATTTCGACCACATCTGTGAGATGAATCAGGGGATTGTATGCACATATAAGGTACCTTTCGACGCGATGCGCGGGCACGCCGGTTGAATCTCGCGTCACAAGATATTATGTGCTGCACTTAATATTTATCGAATCGGGGCGTGATCGCATGCTGTTTTTTACCACTTTCGATTTATCACATCGTGATGTGCGATATGTGAAGATAGGAGATGACTTCCTGGCCACTCCTCTTCCCCTCACTGCGCACATGACTGGAGAGGAGGCTGGAAGCACGCTGCAGAACTCCGCACAAAAACACAGCACAAGGTAGGCTATACCACTGGCCACCAATGATTATTCCTTTTTAACAACTCTGCCCACCCTCTATGCTGCTCTACCCGCATTTCTATAGGCCCCTGCCCAAAATGCTGTGCCATTGCAAGCCCCAGCCAGCCGCGCCCTAAACGCCATTATACTGTATACTGTGCCACTGACCACCAATGCTTATTATTAACAACACTGCCCACCGTTTCTGCTGCTCTACCCACATTTCTATAGGCCCCTGCCCAAAATGCTGGAACATTGCAAGCCCCAGCCAGCCGCGCCCTAAACGCCATTATACTGTATACTGTGCCACTGACCACCAATGCTTATTATTAACACCACTGCCCACCGTTTCTGCTGCTCTACCCACGATTATACAGGCCCCCCTGCACAAAATGCTGCACTTCTGCAAGCCCTATGTGGCTGCGCCCTAAACGCCATTATACTGCACCACTGCAACCCACATCCCACCGGTATGCTGCTGCACCCTACACACCAATGTATTCTCACTACATATTTCAGATAACTCACACCAGTAACTGGTAAACAAACTTTATTTAACCAGAATAGTTTACTTTTTTTAATGTTTTTTTAATTTTCCTTTTTTTGCATTCTGTAGATGTCCTCTGAGAACCGTGAGTTTCTTTCTGGCTTCATCAGCCTGTACCGCGAGGAGGAGTGTCTGTGGCTGACGTCCTCACCGGACTACAGCAACAAGCAGAAGAGGGAGTCTGCTTATACACGGATGGTGGACTACTCTAAGCCCACCTTCTCTGCTGCCTCGGTGGCCTGGGTCCGTAAGAAGATCGCCAATCTACGGACAGTCTTTGTGAAGGAAAATCGCGGTGGAGGAGTCCAAGAGGTCAGGGGCCGGCGCAGACAACGTGTATGGCCCTGGACCTAAAGCACCTGCTCCTCATTTCCCATTGTCATTTTGTTCACCACCACACACCTACCCTACATCTACTACTCCCCATCCCAGCTATCATTCCGGGTATCCGCAACCGCAGGCCCATTCCAACTACCCTTCCTCCACTTTCCATCCTCCTCAAACCCCTCCTCATCAAACCATCCACCCTTCCCGTTTTCGTCAACCCCAAACCCCATCCACGCACCCTTCCCCCACTTTCCAATCTCCTCCTCAAACCAGCTACCCTTCCCAAGCCAGCCATACATCCACCATCTCCTCCGCAATTAATACCTCCTTGATGTCACAGGGGGGACAAGTGGACGAGGAGGAGGAGACAAGTCTCTTTCAAATGTAGGGTGATTCTCAATTACTGGTGCCCTTGTTATACATACCAACAGATGTGGTGCAGTCTGATACTACGGTGAGTGTCAACGCTTTCAGGGAGACAATGCACATGCTGCTAGGGACTGTTTGATGGTACCGGGGACCCATCTTCCTGCCCCTAGCTGCATGTGTGCATTGAGCCCCTGGCTACGGTGCCACTCAACACCGCAGTATCAGAATGCACCACATCTGTTGGTTTATATAACATTCCTGCTACCCTGGTATATACTGTGATAGATCTGTTGCACTATGATATACAGCATTTTAGTGGCGCCACTTTCAGGTGGACAATGCACCCATGCAGCTTGGGTCCGGTTGATGGTGCCTGGAAACCTGAAGCCGGTCCTACCTGCATGTGTGCATTATGCCCCTGAAAGCGCTGCCACTCTAAAAACAATGTATATCATACTGCACAGTATATCATACAGCACTTATATATTGCAACAGATGTGCTGCATTTTGATAATACGGCGTTGGGTGGCACGGCAGGCAGGGGCACAATGCACACATGCAACTTGGTGCAGGTTGATGGAACCGGGGACCCATCAACCTGCACCAAGTTGCATGTGTGCATTGTGCCCCTCCCTGCGGTACCACTCAACGTTGTAGTATCAAAATGCAGCACATCTGTTGCAATATATAAGTGCTGTATGATATACTGTGCAGTATGATATACATTGTTTTTAGAGTGGCAGCGCTTTCAGGGGCATAATGCCACATTAGTTGGTTATATATATAGCATTTTTTTTTCTTTTAATACATGTAATGGTGCACGTGTGGTGCATCATGAAAATGTAATATTTGCTGACATCTAGCCATGTCGGTCGGCCACATATGTCTTGAAATAAAAAGAACATATTTTTTCTAAGCAATTTCATGTGCTTCATCATGAAAAATTTATACTGTTTGCAAAAGTTCAGCCATGTTGGCTGCCTATTTAAAAAAGTTATAGGCATTTTTAGACATTTCTCAAATGGGAATGCTGACCTTGATATATATAGCAGCAGATGTGGTGCATTTTGATACTACAACGTTGAGTGGCACCGCAGGCAGGGGCACAATGCACACATGCAACTTGGTGCAGGTTGACGGATCGGGGACCCATCTTCCTACCCCAAATTGCATGTGTGCATTGTGTCCCTCCCTGCGGTGCCACTCAACATTGTAGTATCAAAATGTACCACATTAGTTGGTTATATATAGCATTTTTTTTTCTTTTAATACATGTAATGGTGCACATGTGGTGCATCATGAAAACTTTATAATATTTGCTGACGTTGGCATGTTGACCACATACAATTATGTCTTGAAATAAAAAGAACATATTTATTCAAAGCAATTTCATGTGCTTCATCATGAAAACTTTATACTGTTTGCAAAAGTTCAGCCATGTTGGCTGCATATTTAAATAAAGTTATAGGCATTTTTAGACGTTTCTCAAATGGGAATGCTGACCTTGATATATATAGCAACAGATGTGGTGCATTGTGATACTACCATGTTGAGTGGCACCGCAGGCAGGGGCACAATGCACACATGCAACTTGGTGCAGGTCAATGGAACCAGGGACCCATCTTCCTACCCCAAGTTGCATGTGTGCATTGTGCCCCTACCTGCGGTGCCACTCAACACCGTAGTATCACAATGCACCACATCTGTTGCTATATATAGCATTTTGTTATCATGTACGAATGCATAATGCGTGATGCATAATGATGCATAATCAAACCTTTATTTTGTTGTTAAAAAGTTCAGCCATGTTGGCTGCATATACAATTATGTCTGGAAATAAAAAGCATATATTTTTCTACGCAAATTCAGTTTGCAAAATAAAATATTTTGTTATACGACAAGCAATGTATGGTGTAATTTTCTTACCTTGCAGTACTTTGATAATGGCCTTGCAGGTTTCAGGTATGATGTGTCCCAAAGCCTGCGCAGAGATACGGGTCCCATACTTCAGGTCCTCAAAGGTTTATATATCCCCCATATAGGCCAGCCCACTATTTAAATTTTTCTAAATCTGGCAGATAAATCTGGTGTGCTTTTGGACAGCATGAGATGCGCTCGAATTCGATCATACAATACCAGTCGATTTCCGGTCATAAGGGTCATGAGCTAAATCTCAGGATTGTATGCGCATCGAATGCACTAAAAATGCACTTTCGATGAGATTTGTCTCAAGGTGAGCTTCAAGGGAAATCGGGGCCGATCTCGCGTCAAAAGCAATCACACAAGTGTATGGCCAGCATTAAACTTATCCAGACAGAGAGCTAACTTACCTGGGAGCCACCCCCAGGATCTGCTGAGCCGCGCCAAGGCTTCTCCGAAATCAGCAGTCCTAACACTACAATGAGGTAGCTGTGTGACTAAGCTCAGCGACCCAAGTGGCCGACACAAACACCTGGCCCATCTAGGAGTGGCACTGCAGTGTCACGCAGGATGGCCCTTCCAAAAAACACTCCCCAAACAGCACATGACGCAAAGAAAAAAAGAGGCGCAATGAGGTAGCTGTGTGAGTAAGCTAAGCGACCCTAGTGGCCGACACAAACACCTGGCCCATCTAGGAGTGGCACTGCAGTGTCAGGCCGGATGGCCCTTCCAAAAAATACTCCCCAAACAGCACATGACGCAAAGAAGAAAAAAAAGAGGCGCAATGAGGTAGCTGTGTGACTAAGATAAGTGACCCTAGTGGCCGACACAAACACCTGGCCCATCTAGGAGTGGCACTGCAGTGTCATGCAGGATGGCCCTTCCAAAAAATACTCCCCAAACAGCACATGACGCAAAGAAGAAAAAAAAGAGGCGCAATGAGGTAGCTTTGTGACTAAGATAAGCGACCCTAGTGGCCGACACAAACACCTGGCCCATCTAGGAGTGGCATTGCAGTGTCACGCAGGATGGCCCTTCCAAAAAACACTCCCCAAACAGCACATGACGCAAAGAAAAATGAAAGAAAAAAGAGGTGCAAGATGGAATTGTCCTTGGGCACTCCCACCCACCCTTATGTTGTATAAACAGGACATGCACACTTTAACCAACCCATCATTTCAGTGACAGGGTCTGCCACACGACTGTGACTGAAATGACGGGTTGGTTTGGACCCCCACCAAAAAAGAAGCAATTAATCTCTCCTTGCACAAACTGGCTCTACAGAGGCAAGATGTCCACCTCATCATCATCCTCCGATTCATCACCGTGTACATCCCCCTCCTCACAGATTATCAATTCGTCCCCACTGGAATCCACCATCACAGCTCCCTGTGTACTTTGTGGAGGCAATTGCTGCTGGTGAATGTCTCCATGGAGGAATTGATTATAATTCATTTTAATGAACATCATCTTCTCCACATTTTCTGGAAGTAACCTCGTACGCCGATTGCTGACAAGGTGAGCGGCGGCACTAAACACTCTTTCGGAGTACACACTTGTGGGAGGGCAACTTAGGTAGAATAAAGCCAGTTTGTGCAAGGGCCTCCAAATTGCCTCTTTTTCCTGCCAGTATACGTACGGACTGTCTGACGTGCCTACTTGGATGCGGTCACTCATATAATCCTCCACCATTCTTTCAATGGTGAGAGAATCATATGCAGTGACAGTAGACGACATGTCCGTAATCGTTGGCAGGTCCTTCAGTCCGGACCAGATGTCAGCATCAGCAGTCGCTCCAGACTGCCCTGCATCACCGCCAGCGGGTGGGCTCGGAATTCTGAGCCTTTTCCTCGCACCCCCAGTTGCGGGAGAATGTGAAGGAGGAGATGTTGACAGGTCGCGTTCCGCTTGACTTGACAATTTTCTCACCAGCAGTTCTTTGAACCCCTGCAGACTTGTGTCTGCCGGAAAGAGAGATACAACGTAGGTTTTAAATCTAGGATCGAGCACGGTGGCCAAAATGTAGTGCTCTGATTTCAACAGATTGACCACCCGTGAATCCTTGTTAAGCGAATTAAGGGCTCCATCCACAAGTCCCACATGCCTAGCGGAATCGCTCAGTGTTAGCTCCTCCTTCAATGTCTCCAGCTTCTTCTGCAAAAGCCTGATGAGGGGAATGACCTGACTCAGGCTGGCAGTGTCTGAACTGACTTCACGTGTGGCAAGTTCAAAAGGTTGCAGAACCTTGCACAACGTTGAAATCATTCTCCACTGCGCTTAAGACAGGTGCATTCCACCTCCTATATCGTGGTCAGTTGTATAGGCTTGAATGGCCTTTTGCTGCTCCTCCAACCTCTGAAGCATATAGAGGGTTGAATTCCACCTCGTTACCACTTCTTGCTTCAGATGATGGCAGGGCAGGTTCAGGCGTTTTTGGTGTTGCTCCAGTCTTCTGTACGTGGTGCCTGTACGCCGAAAGTGTCCCGCAATTCTTCTGGCCACCGACAGCATCTCTTGCACGACCCTGTCGTTTTTTAAATAATTCTGCACCACCAAATTCAAGGTATGTGCAAAACATGGGACGTGCTGGAATTTGCCCAGATTTAATGCACACACAATATTGCTGGCGTTGTCCGATGCCACAAATCCACAGGAGAGTCCAATTGGGGTAAGCCATTCTGCGATGATCTTCCTCAGTTGCCGTAAAAGGTTTTCAGCTGTGTGCGTATTCTGGAAAGTGGTGATACAAAGCGTAGCCTGCCTAGGAAAGAGTTGGCGTTTGCGAGATGCTGCTACTGGTGCCGCCGCTGCTGTTCTTGCAGCGGGAGTCAATACATCTACCCAGTGGGCTGTCACAGTCATATAGTCCTGAGTCTGCCCTGCTCCACTTGTCCACATGTCCGTGGTTAAGTGGACATTGGGTACAACTGCATTTTTTAGGACACTGGTGAGTCTTTTTCTGAGGTCTGTGTACATTTTCGGTATCGCCTGCCTAGAGAAATGGAACCTAGATGGTATTTGGTACCGGGGACACAGTACCTCAAACAAGTCTATAGTTGGCTCTGCAGTAATGATGGATACCGGAACCACGTTTCTCACCGCCCAGGATGCCAAGGCCTCAGTTATCCGCTTTGCAGCAGGATGACTGCTGTGATATTTCATCTTCCTCGCAAAGGACTGTTGGACAGTCAATTGCTTGGTGGAAGTAGTAAAAGTGGTCTTACGACTTCCCCTCTGGGATGACCATCGACTCCCAGCAGCAACAACAGCAGCGCCAGCAGCAGTAGGCGTTACACTCAAGGATGCATCGGAGGAATCCCAGGCAGGAGAGGACTCGTCAGAATTGCCAGTGACATGGCCTGCAGGACTATTGGCATTCCTGGGGAAGGAGGAAATTGACACTGAGGGAGTTGGTGGGGTGGTTTGCGTGAGCTTGGTTACAAGAGGAAGGGATTTACTGGTCAGTGGACTGCTTCTGCTGTCGCCCAAAGTTTTTGAACTTGTCACTGACTTATGATGAATGCGCTGCAGGTGACGTATAAGGGAGGATGTTCCGAGGTGGTTAACGTCCTTACCCCTACTTATTACAGCTTGACAAAGGCAACACACGGCTTGACACCTGTTGTCCGCATTTCTGTTGAAATACTTCCACACCGAAGAGCTGATTTTTTTGGTATTTTCACCAGGCATGTCAATGGCCATATTCCTCCTACGGACAACAGGTGTCTCTCCGGGTGCCTGACTTAAACAAACCACCTCACCATCAGAATCCTCCTTGTCAATTTCCTCCTCAGTGCCAGCAACACCCATATCCTCCTCATCCTGGTGTACTTCAACACTGACATCTTCAATCTGACTATCAGGAACTGGACTGCGGGTGCTCCTTCCAGCACTTGCAGGGGGCGTGCAAATGGTGGAAGGCGCATGCTCTTCACGTCCAGTGTTGGGAAGGTCAGGCATCGCAACCGACACAATTGGACTCTCCTTGTGGATTTGTGATTTCGAAGAACGCACAGTTCTTTGCTGTGCTTTTGCCAGCTTAAGTCTTTTCATTTTTCTAGCGAGAGGCTGAGTGCTTCCATCCTCATGTGAAGCTGAACCACTAGCCATGAACACAGGCCAGGGCCTCAGCCGTTCCTAGCCACTCCTCCGACGATTTTATTTTAGATTTTTGAGTCCTTTTTTTACTGATATTTTGTGTTTTGGATTTTACATGCTCTGTACTATGACATTGGGCATCAGCCTTGGCAGACGACGTTGATGGAATTTCATCGTCTCGGCCATGACTAGTGGCAGCAGCTTCAGCACGAGGTGGAAGTGGATCTTGATCTTTCCCTATTTTTGGAACCTCAACATTTTTGTTCTCCATATTTTAAAAGGCACCTCAGGTAAACAATGGAGATGGATGGATACTAGTATGCTTATGGATGACGAGTGACTGACGACACAGAGGTAGCTACAGCCGTGGACTACCGTACTGCGTCTGCTAGTATAGAGATGATAATGATATAAAAAATATATATATATATATCACTACTGCAGGTATATATAATATAATGACGGACCTGCTGGACACTGTCAGCAGACTCCTAAACTACTAGTATGAAGAAGATAGAAAAAAAAACCCCACCACAGGTAGGTATACAATTATGGACGAGCACTGACGACACAGAGGTAGCTACAGCCGTGGACTACCGTACTGCGTCTGCTAGTATAGAGATGATAATGATATAAAAAATATATATATATCACTACTGCAGGTATATATAATATAATGACGGACCTGCTGGACACTGTCAGCAGACTCCTAAACTACTAGTATGAAGAAGATAGAAAAAAAAAACCCACCACAGGTAGGTATACAATTATGGACGAGCACTGACGACACAGAGGTAGCTACAGCCGTGGACTACCGTACTGCGTCTGCTAGTAGAGATGATAATGATATAAAAAATATATATATATCCCTACTGCAGGTATATATAATATAATGACGGACCTGCTGGACACTGTCAGCAGACTCCTAAACTACTAGTATGAAGAAGATAGAAAAAAAAACCCCACCACAGGTAGGTATACAATTATGGACGAGCACTGAAGACACAGAGGTAGCTACAGCCGTGGACTACCGTACTGCGTCTGCTAGTATAGAGATGATAATGATATAAAAAATATATATATATCACTACTGCAGGTATATATAATATAATGACGGACCTGCTGGACACTGTCAGCAGACTCCTAAACTACTAGTATGAAGAAGATAGAAAAAAAAACCCCACCACAGGTAGGTATACAATTATGGACGAGCACTGACGACACAGAGGTAGCCACAGCCGTGGACTACCGTACTGCGTCTGCTAGTATAGAGATGATAATGATATAAAATATATATATATATATATATCACTACTGCAGGTATATATAATATAATGACGGACCTGCTGGACACTGTCAGCAGACTCCTAAACTACTAGTATGAAGAAGATAGAAAAAAAAACCCCACCACAGGTAGGTATACAATTATGGACGAGCACTGCCGACACAGAGGTAGCTACAGCCGTGGACTACCGTACTGCGTCTGCTAGTATAGAGATGATAATGATATAAAAAATATATATATATCACTACTGCAGGTATATATAATATAATGACGGACCTGCTGGACACTGTCAGCAGACTCCTAAACTACTAGTATGAAGAAGATAGAAAAAAAAACCCCATTACAGGTAGGTATACAATTATGGACGAGCACTGACGACACAGAGGTAGCTACAGCCGTGGACTACCGTACTGCGTCTGCTAGTATAGAGATGATAATGATATAAAAAATATATATATATCACTACTGCAGGTATATATAATATAATGACGGACCTGCTGGACACTGTCAGCAGACTCCTAAACTACTAGTATGAAGAAGATAGAAAAAAAAACCCCACCACAGGTAGGTATACAATTATGGACGAGCACTGACGACACAGAGGTAGCTACAGCCGTGGACTATTGTACTGCATCTGCTAGTATAGAGATGATAATGATATAAAAAATATATATATATCACTACTGCAGGTATATATAATATAATGATGGACCTGCTGGACACTGTCAGCAGACTCCTAAACTACTAGTATGAAGAAGATAGAAAAAAAACCCCACCACAGGTAGGTATACAATTATGGACGAGCACTGATAACACAGAGGTAGCTACAGCCATGGACTACCGTACTGCGTCTGCTAGTATAGAGATGATAATGATATAAAAAAGATATATATATCACTACTGCAGGTATATATAATATAATGACGGACCTGCTGGACACTGTCAGCAGACTCCTAAACTACTAATATGAAGAAGATAGAAAAAAAAAACCCACCACAGGTAGGTATACAATTATGGACGAGCACTGACGACACAGAGGTAGCCACAGCCATGGACTACCGTACTGCGTCTGCTAATATAGAGATGATAAAGATGATAGAGATGAACAAAAAAAATATAACACTACTGCAGGTAAATATTTATATAATATAATGAATGACGGACCTGCTGGACACTGTCAGCAGAATGCGTTTATTGAATTAAAAAAAAAAACACCACAGGAGTGTTTAACTTTTTCAGGCAGACAATATACTGGTGGTCACTGGTCAGTCACACTGGCAGCAAAAGTGTGCACTGTACTCCTGCTATAACTGCACCCCAGTCTCCCCCACAATTCAGCTGTGTGAGCAGTGAGCACTCAGCACAGTCAGATATACATAGATGATATTATCATGCAGCACACTGAGGCTGAGCACAGATATGGTATGTGACTGTGTATCGTTTTTTTTCAGGCAGAGAACGGATTATATTAAATAATAAATAAAACTGGTGGTGGTCACTAGTAACTATCAGCAAAACTCTGCACTCTCTGAGTACTCCTAATGCTCCCCAAAATTACTAAGTTAGTAGTAAATCAACTCAAGTGTCTCTATCTATTCTAACGGAGAGGACGCCAGCCACGTCCTCTCCCTATCAATCTCAATGCACGTGTGAAAATGGCGGCGACGCGCGGCTCCTTATATAGAATCCGAGTCTCGCGATAGAATACGAGCCTCGCGAGAATCCGACAGCGGGATGATGACGTTCGGGCGCGCTCGGGTTAACCGAGCAAGGCGGGAAGATCCGAGTCTGCCTCGGACCCGTGTAAAAAGGCTGAAGTTCGGGGGGGTTCGGATTCCGAGGAACCGAACCCGCTCATCTCTACATAGGGCCATGCGATTTGTCTACAGTAAGGCCTCATGATAAAGGCTCATACTAAAACACATCCAGACAGAGAGCTAACTTACCCGGGAGCCACCCCAGGATCTCCCATTAGCACTACAAGGAACAGCATGCCTTCCAAATACTGCTCCCACTCAATGCCTTTCTCACACATGCAGACAAACAGTGGCAGTTGCTCTATCATTCCTGGAGATAATTATATATCAGGTGCTAGAAAGGGGGAGGGGTCACAGACAAACAGCAGACAGAGAGGGGGGTGCTTTTCCCCCCTGGTATCCCCCCAGAACATTAAAAAATTATCTGTAACCATACCTGAACCTATATGGTATATATATTTAACATAAAATAATTCTTCCTCTGCGGCGGCTTAGCTGTCCTCTAACAGCAGCCACCACCGAGGATCTGTACAAAAGATTTCCAGCGCTAACATGGTGAGGTCCAGAGCCGCTGCAACCAGCTCTTTCCTGCCTGTGTTGCAGCGGCAGCAGCTCTGGACAGTCAGTGCCTCGCAGGATTTCTCATCATTATCTCGCGAGGCACTGACTGTCCAGAGCCACTGCTGCTGCAACACAGGAAGAGCTGGTCGCAGCAGCTCTGGATCCCACCACGTTGGTGCTGGAAATCCCTTGCGGGCTGCTGAACACACAGAGAGCTGACAGGCAGGGATCCCACACTGTCATCAATGCTTGAAACACAGAAATATGTCTAAATATGGTTGTATATGTGTGTGTGTGTGTGTGTGTGTGTGTTTTGGTTTTGGATTCGGTTCCGCGGCCGTGTTTTGGATTCGGACGCGTTTTGGCAAAACCTCCCTGAAAATTTTTTGTCGGATTCGGGTGTGTTTTGGATTCGGGTGTTTTTTTACAAAAACCCCTCAAAAACAACTTAAATCATAGAATTTGGGGGTCATTTTGATCCCATAGTATTATTAACCTCAATAACTATAATTTCCACTCATTTCCAGTCTATTCTGAACACCTCACAATATTATTTTTAGTCCTAAAATTTGCACCGAGGTCGCTGGATGGCTAAGCTAAGCGACCCAAGTGGCCGACACAAACACCTGGCCCATCTAGGAGTGGCACTGCAGTGTCAGACAGGATGGCAGATTTAAAAAATAGTCCCCAAACAGCACATGATGCAGAGAAAAAAAGAGGTGCAATGAGGTAGCTGTGTGACTAAGCTAAGCCACCCAAGTGGCCGACACAAACACCTGGCCCATCTAGGAGTGGCACTGCAGTGTCAGACAGGATGGCAGATTTAAAAAATAGTCCCCAAACAGCACATGATGCAAAGAAAAAAAGAGGTGTAATGAGGTAGCTGTGTGGCTAACTAAGCGACCCAAGTGGCCGACACAAACACCTGGCCCATCTAGGAGTGGCACTGCAGCTTTCTAGCGAGAGGATGAGTGCTTCCATCCTCATGTGAATCTGAACCACTAGCCATGAACATAGGCCAGGGCCTCAGCCGTTCCTTGCCACTCCGTGTCGTAAATGGCATATTGGCAAGTTTACGCTTCTCATCAAACGCTTTTAATTTACATTTTTGGGTCATTTTACTGAACTTTTGTAGTATACTTGACGACACAGAGGTAGAGCAGTGGACTACTGTACCGTACTGCTATATATATACTATTGGTCACAGCAACATTCTGCACTGTCCCCTCCTACTATATACTGCGCACAACTAAAATGCAGCACAGGTATGGATGGATAGTATACTTGACGACACAGAGGTAGTTAGAGCATTGGACTACTGTACCGTACTGCTATATATATATACTGGTGGTCACAGCAACATTCTGCACTGTCCCCTCCTACTATATACTGCACACAACTAAAATGCAGCACAGGTATGTATGGATAGTATACTTGACGACACAGAGGTAGGTAGAGCAGTGGACTACTGTACCGTACTGCTATATATATATACTGGTGGTCACAGCAACATTCTGCACTGTCCCCTCCTACTATATACGGCGCACAACTAAAATGCACCACAGGTATGGATGGATAGTATACTTGACGACACAGAGGTAGGTAGAGCAGTGGACTACTGTACTGTACTGCTATATATATACTGGTGGTCACAGCAACATTCTGCACTGTACCCTCTTACTATATACTGCGCACAACTAAAATGCAGCACAGGTATAGATGGATAGTATACTTGACGACACAGAGGTAGGTAGAGCAGTGGACTACTGTACCGTACTGCTATATATTATATACTGGTGGTCAGCAAAATTCTGCACTGTCCTCCTACTATATATACTGCGCACAACTAAAATGCACCACAGGTATGGATGGATAGTATACTTGACGACACAGAGGTAGGTAGAGCAGTGGCCTACTGTACCGTACTGCTATATATTATATGCTGGTGGTCAGCAAACTGTGCAAAACTGAAATGCACCACAGGTATGGATGGATAGTATACTTGACGACACAGAGGTAGGTAGAGCAGTGGCCTACTGTATCATACTGCTATATATTATATACTGGTGGTCAGCAAACTGTGCAAAACTGAAATGCACCACAGGTATGGATGGATAGTATACTTGACGACAAAGAGGTAGGTAGAGCAGTGGACTACTGTACTGTACTGCTATATATTATATACTGGTGGTCAGCAAAATTCTGTACTGTCCTCCTACTATATATACTGCGCACAACTAAAATGCACCACAGGTATGGATGGATAGTATACTTGACGACACAGAGGTAGGTAGAGCAGTGGACTACTGTACCGTACTGCTATATATTATATACTGGTGGTCAGCAAAATTCTGCACTGTCCTCCTACTATATATACTGCGCACAACTAAAATGCACCACAGGTATGGATGGATAGTATACTTGACGACACAGAGGTAGGTAGAGCAGTAGCCTACTGTACCGTACTGCTATATATTATATACTGGTGGTCGGCAAAATTCTGCACTGTCCTCCTACTATATATACTGCGTACAACTAAAATGCACCACAGGTATGGATGGATAGTATACTTGACGACACAGAGGTAGGTAGAGCAGTGGCCTACTGTACCATACTGCTATATATTATATACTGGTGGTCAGCAAAATTCTGCACTGTCCTCCTACTATATATATGGCGCACAACTAAAATGCACCACAGGTATGGATGGATAGTATACTTGACGACACAGAGGTAGGTAGAGCAGTGGACTACTGTACCGTACTGCTATATATTATATACTGGTGGTCAGCAAAATTCTGCACTGTCCTCCTACTATATATACTGCGCACAACTAAAATGCACCACAGGTATGGATGGATAGTATACTTGACGACACAGAGGTAGGTAGAGCAGTGGCCTACTGTACCGTACTGCTATATATTATATGCTGGTGGTCAGCAAACTGTGCAAAACTGAAATGCACCACAGGTATGGATGAATAGTATACTTGACGACACAGAGGTAGGTAGAGCAGTGGCCTACTGTATCATACTGCTATATATTATATACTGGTGGTCAGCAAACTGTGCAAAACTGAAATGCACCACAGGTATGGATGGATAGTATACTTGACGACAAAGAGGTAGGTAGAGCAGTGGACTACTGTACCGTACTGCTATATATTATATACTGGTGGTCAGCAAAATTCTGTACTGTCCTCCTACTATATATACTGCGCACAACTAAAATGCACCACAGGTATGGATGGATAGTATACTTGACGACACAGAGGTAGGTAGAGCAGTGGACTACTGTACCGTACTGCTATATATTATATACTGGTGGTCAGCAAAATTCTGCACTGTCCTCCTACTATATATACTGCGCACAACTAAAATGCACCACAGGTATGGATGGATAGTATACTTGACGACACAGAGGTAGGTAGAGCAGTGGCCTACTGTACCGTACTGCTATATATTATATGCTGGTGGTCAGCAAACTGTGCAAAACTGAAATGCACCACAGGTATGGATGGATAGTATACTTGACGACACAGAGGTAGGTAGAGCAGTGGCCTACTGTATCATACTGCTATATATTATATACTGGTGGTCAGCAAACTGTGCAAAACTGAAATGCACCACAGGTATGGATGGATAGTATACTTGATGACAAAGAGGTAGGTAGAGCAGTGGACTACTGTACCGTACTGCTATATATTATATACTGGTGGTCAGCAAAATTCTGTACTGTCCTCCTACTATATATACTGCGCACAACTAAAATGCACCACAGGTATGGATGGATAGTATACTTGACGACACAGAGGTAGGTAGAGCAGTGGACTACTGTACCGTACTGCTATATATTATATACTGGTGGTCAGCAAAATTCTGCACTGTCCTCCTACTATATATACTGCGCACAACTAAAATGCACCACAGGTATGGATGGATAGTATACTTGACGACACAGAGGTAGGTAGAGCAGTAGCCTACTGTACCGTACTGCTATATATTATATACTGGTGGTCGGCAAAATTCTGCACTGTCCTCCTACTATATATACTGCGTACAACTAAAATGCACCACAGGTATGGATGGATAGTATACTTGACGACACAGAGGTAGGTAGAGCAGTGGCCTACTGTACCATACTGCTATATATTATATACTGGTGGTCAGCAAAATTCTGCACTGTCCTCCTACTATATATATGGCGCACAACTAAAATGCACCACAGGTATGGATGGATAGTATACTTGACGACACAGAGGTAGGTAGAGCAGTGGACTACTGTACCGTACTGCTATATATTATATACTGGTGATCAGCAAAATTCTGCACTGTCCTCCTACTATATATACTGCGCACAACTAAAATGCACCACAGGTATGGATGGATAGTATACTTGACGACACAGAGGTAGGAAGAGCAGTGGCCTACTGTACCGTACTGCTATATATTATATACTGGTGGTCGCCAAAATTCTGCACTGTCCTCCTACTATATATACTGCGTACAACTAAAATACACCACAGGTATGGATGGATAGTATACTTGACGACACAGAGGTAGGTAGAGCAGTGGCTTACTGTACCGTACTGCTATATATTATATACTGGTGGTTAGCAAAATTCTGCACTGTCCTCCTACTATATATACTGCGCACAACTAAAATGCACCACAGGTATGGATGGATAGTATACTTGACGACACAGAGGTAGGTAGAGCAGTGGACTACTGTACCGTACTGCTATATATATACTGGTGGTCACAGCAACATTCTGCACTGTACCATCTTACTATATACTGCGCACAACTAAAATGCAGCACAGGTATGGATGGATAGTATACTTGATGACACAGAGGTAAGTAGAGCAGTGGCCTACTGTACCGTACTGCTATATATGATATACTGGTGGTCAGCAAAATTCTGCACTGTCCTCCTACTATATATACTGCGCACAACTAAAATGCACCACAGGTATGGATGAATAGTATACTTGACAACACAGAGGTAGGAAGAGCAGTGGACTACTGTACTGTACTGCTATATATTATATACTGGTGGTCAGCAAAATTCTGCAATGTCCTCCTACTATACATACTGTGCACAACTAAAATGCAGCACAGGTATGGATGGATAGTATACTTGATGACACAGAGGTAGGTAGAGCAGTGGCCTACTGTACTGTACTGCTATATATGATATACTGGTGGTCAGCAAAATTCTGCACTGTCCTCCTACTATATATACTGCGCACAACTAAATTGCACCACAGGTATGGATAAATAGTATACTTGACGACACAGAGGTAGGTAGAGCAGTGGACTACTGTACTGTACTGCTATATATTATATACTGGTGGTCAGCAAAATTCTGCAATGTCCTCCTACTATATATACTGCGCACAACTAAAATGCACCACAGGTATGGATGGATAGTATACTTGACGACAAAGAGGTAGGTAGAGCAGTGGACTACTGTACCGTACTGCTATATATTATATACTGGTGGTCAGCAAAATTCTGTACTGTCCTCCTACTATATATACTGCGCACAACTAAAATGCACCACAGGTATGGATGGATAGTATACTTGACGACACAGAGGTAGGTAGAGCAGTGGACTACTGTACCGTACTGCTATATATTATATACTGGTGGTCAGCAAAATTCTGCACTGTCCTCCTACTATATATACTGCGCACAACTAAAATGCACCACAGGTATGGATGGATAGTATACTTGACGACACAGAGGTAGGTAGAGCAGTAGCCTACTGTACCGTACTGCTATATATTATATACTGGTGGTCGGCAAAATTCTGCACTGTCCTCCTACTATATATACTGCGTACAACTAAAATGCACCACAGGTATGGATGGATAGTATACTTGACGACACAGAGGTAGGTAGAGCAGTGGCCTACTGTACCATACTGCTATATATTATATACTGGTGGTCAGCAAAATTCTGCACTGTCCTCCTACTATATATATGGCGCACAACTAAAATGCACCACAGGTATGGATGGATAGTATACTTGACGACACAGAGGTAGGTAGAGCAGTGGACTACTGTACCGTACTGCTATATATTATATACTGGTGATCAGCAAAATTCTGCACTGTCCTCCTACTATATATACTGCGCACAACTAAAATGCACCACAGGTATGGATGGATAGTATACTTGACGACACAGAGGTAGGAAGAGCAGTGGCCTACTGTACCGTACTGCTATATATTATATACTGGTGGTCGCCAAAATTCTGCACTGTCCTCCTACTATATATACTGCGTACAACTAAAATGCACCACAGGTATGGATGGATAGTATACTTGACGACACAGAGGTAGGTAGAGCAGTGGCTTACTGTACCGTACTGCTATATATTATATACTGGTGGTTAGCAAAATTCTGCACTGTCCTCCTACTATATATACTGCGCACAACTAAAATGCACCACAGGTATGGATGGATAGTATACTTGACGACACAGAGGTAGGTAGAGCAGTGGACTACTGTACCGTACTGCTATATATATACTGGTGGTCACAGCAACATTCTGCACTGTACCATCTTACTATATACTGCGCACAACTAAAATGCAGCACAGGTATGGATGGATAGTATACTTGATGACACAGAGGTAAGTAGAGCAGTGGCCTACTGTACCGTACTGCTATATATGATATACTGGTGGTCAGCAAAATTCTGCACTGTCCTCCTACTATATATACTGCGCACAACTAAAATGCACCACAGGTATGGATGAATAGTATACTTGACAACACAGAGGTAGGAAGAGCAGTGGACTACTGTACTGTACTGCTATATATTATATACTGGTGGTCAGCAAAATTCTGCAATGTCCTCCTACTATACATACTGTGCACAACTAAAATGCAGCACAGGTATGGATGGATAGTATACTTGATGACACAGAGGTAGGTAGAGCAGTGGCCTACTGTACTGTACTGCTATATATGATATACTGGTGGTCAGCAAAATTCTGCACTGTCCTACTATATATACTGCGCACAACTAAATTGCACCACAGGTATGGATAAATAGTATACTTGACGACACAGAGGTAGGTAGAGCAGTGGACTACTGTACTGTACTGCTATATATTATATACTGGTGGTCAGCAAAATTCTGCAATGTCCTCCTACTATATATACTGCGCCAAACTAAAATGCACCACAGGTATGGATGGATAGTATACTTGACGACAAAGAGGTAGGTAGAGCAGTGGACTACTGTACCGTACTGCTATATATTATATACTGGTGGTCAGCAAAATTCTGTACTGTCCTCCTACTATATATACTGCGCACAACTAAAATGCACCACAGGTATGGATGGATAGTATACTTGACGACACAGAGGTAGGTAGAGCAGTGGACTACTGTACCGTACTGCTATATATTATATACTGGTGGTCAGCAAAATTCTGCACTGTCCTCCTACTATATATACTGCGCACAACTAAAATGCACCACAGGTATGGATGGATAGTATACTTGACGACACAGAGGTAGGTAGAGCAGTAGCCTACTGTACCGTACTGCTATATATTATATACTGGTGGTCGGCAAAATTCTGCACTGTCCTCCTACTATATATACTGCGTACAACTAAAATGCACCACAGGTATGGATGGATAGTATACTTGACGACACAGAGGTAGGTAGAGCAGTGGCCTACTGTACCATACTGCTATATATTATATACTGGTGGTCAGCAAAATTCTGCACTGTCCTCCTACTATATATATGGCGCACAACTAAAATGCACCACAGGTATGGATGGATAGTATACTTGACGACACAGAGGTAGGTAGAGCAGTGGACTACTGTACCGTACTGCTATATATTATATACTGGTGATCAGCAAAATTCTGCACTGTCCTCCTACTATATATACTGCGCACAACTAAAATGCACCACAGGTATGGATGGATAGTATACTTGACGACACAGAGGTAGGAAGAGCAGTGGCCTACTGTACCGTACTGCTATATATTATATACTGGTGGTCGCCAAAATTCTGCACTGTCCTCCTACTATATATACTGCGTACAACTAAAATACACCACAGGTATGGATGGATAGTATACTTGACGACACAGAGGTAGGTAGAGCAGTGGCTTACTGTACCGTACTGCTATATATTATATACTGGTGGTTAGCAAAATTCTGCACTGTCCTCCTACTATATATACTGCGCACAACTAAAATGCACCACAGGTATGGATGGATAGTATACTTGACGACACAGAGGTAGGTAGAGCAGTGGACTACTGTACCGTACTGCTATATATATACTGGTGGTCACAGCAACATTCTGCACTGTACCTTCTTACTATATACTGCGCACAACTAAAATGCAGCACAGGTATGGATGGATAGTATACTTGATGACACAGAGGTAAGTAGAGCAGTGGCCTACTGTACCGTACTGCTATATATGATATACTGGTGGTCAGCAAAATTCTGCACTGTCCTCCTACTATATATACTGCGCACAACTAAAATGCACCACAGGTATGGATGAATAGTATACTTGACAACACAGAGGTAGGAAGAGCAGTGGACTACTGTACTGTACTGCTATATATTATATACTGGTGGTCAGCAAAATTCTGCAATGTCCTCCTACTATACATACTGTGCACAACTAAAATGCACCACAGGTATGGATGGATAGTATACTTGATGACACAGAGGTAGGTAGAGCAGTGGCCTACTGTACTGTACTGCTATATATGATATACTGGTGGTCAGCAAAATTCTGCACTGTCCTCCTACTATATATACTGCGCACAACTAAATTGCACCACAGGTATGGATAAATAGTATACTTGACGACACAGAGGTAGGTAGAGCAGTGGACTACTGTACTGTACTGCTATATATTATATACTGGTGGTCAGCAAAATTCTGCAATGTCCTCCTACTATATATACTGCGCACAACTAAAATGCACCACAGGTATGGATGGATAGTATACTTGACGACAAAGAGGTAGGTAGAGCAGTGGACTACTGTACCGTACTGCTATATATTATATACTGGTGGTCAGCAAAATTCTGTACTGTCCTCCTACTATATATACTGCGCACAACTAAAATGCACCACAGGTATGGATGGATAGTATACTTGACGACACAGAGGTAGGTAGAGCAGTGGACTACTGTACCGTACTGCTATATATTATATACTGGTGGTCAGCAAAATTCTGCACTGTCCTCCTACTATATATACTGCGCACAACTAAAATGCACCACAGGTATGGATGGATAGTATACTTGACGACACAGAGGTAGGTAGAGCAGTAGCCTACTGTACCGTACTGCTATATATTATATACTGGTGGTCGGCAAAATTCTGCACTGTCCTCCTACTATATATACTGCGTACAACTAAAATGCACCACAGGTATGGATGGATAGTATACTTGACGACACAGAGGTAGGTAGAGCAGTGGCCTACTGTACCATACTGCTATATATTATATACTGGTGGTCAGCAAAATTCTGCACTGTCCTCCTACTATATATATGGCGCACAACTAAAATGCACCACAGGTATGGATGGATAGTATACTTGACGACACAGAGGTAGGTAGAGCAGTGGACTACTGTACCGTACTGCTATATATTATATACTGGTGATCAGCAAAATTCTGCACTGTCCTCCTACTATATATACTGCGCGCAACTAAAATGCACCACAGGTATGGATGGATAGTATACTTGACGACACAGAGGTAGGAAGAGCAGTGGCCTACTGTACCGTACTGCTATATATTATATACTGGTGGTCGCCAAAATTCTGCACTGTCCTCCTACTATATATACTGCGTACAACTAAAATACACCACAGGTATGGATGGATAGTATACTTGACGACACAGAGGTAGGTAGAGCAGTGGCTTACTGTACCGTACTGCTATATATTATATACTGGTGGTTAGCAAAATTCTGCACTGTCCTCCTACTATATATACTGCGCACAACTAAAATGCACCACAGGTATGGATGGATAGTATACTTGACGACACAGAGGTAGGTAGAGCAGTGGACTACTGTACCGTACTGCTATATATATACTGGTGGTCACAGCAACATTCTGCACTGTACCATCTTACTATATACTGCGCACAACTAAAATGCAGCACAGGTATGGATGGATAGTATACTTGATGACACAGAGGTAAGTAGAGCAGTGGCCTACTGTACCGTACTGCTATATATGATATACTGGTGGTCAGCAAAATTCTGCACTGTCCTCCTACTATATATACTGCGCACAACTAAAATGCACCACAGGTATGGATGAATAGTATACTTGACAACACAGAGGTAGGAAGAGCAGTGGACTACTGTACTGTACTGCTATATATTATATACTGGTGGTCAGCAAAATTCTGCAATGTCCTCCTACTATACATACTGTGCACAACTAAAATGCAGCACAGGTATGGATGGATAGTATACTTGATGACACAGAGGTAGGTAGAGCAGTGGCCTACTGTACTGTACTGCTATATATGATATACTGGTGGTCAGCAAAATTCTGCACTGTCCTCCTACTATATATACTGCGCACAACTAAATTGCACCACAGGTATGGATAAATAGTATACTTGACGACACAGAGGTAGGTAGAGCAGTGGACTACTGTACTGTACTGCTATATATTATATACTGGTGGTCAGCAAAATTCTGCAATGTCCTCCTACTATATATACTGCGCACAACTAAAATGCACCACAGGTATGGATGGATAGTATACTTGACGACAAAGAGGTAGGTAGAGCAGTGGACTACTGTACCGTACTGCTATATATTATATACTGGTGGTCAGCAAAATTCTGTACTGTCCTCCTACTATATATACTGCGCACAACTAAAATGCACCACAGGTATGGATGGATAGTATACTTGACGACACAGAGGTAGGTAGAGCAGTGGACTACTGTACCGTACTGCTATATATTATATACTGGTGGTCAGCAAAATTCTGCACTGTCCTCCTACTATATATACTGCGCACAACTAAAATGCACCACAGGTATGGATGGATAGTATACTTGACGACACAGAGGTAGGTAGAGCAGTAGCCTACTGTACCGTACTGCTATATATTATATACTGGTGGTCGGCAAAATTCTGCACTGTCCTCCTACTATATATACTGCGTACAACTAAAATGCACCACAGGTATGGATGGATAGTATACTTGACGACACAGAGGTAGGTAGAGCAGTGGCCTACTGTACCATACTGCTATATATTATATACTGGTGGTCAGCAAAATTCTGCACTGTCCTCCTACTATATATATGGCGCACAACTAAAATGCACCACAGGTATGGATGGATAGTATACTTGACGACACAGAGGTAGGTAGAGCAGTGGACTACTGTACCGTACTGCTATATATTATATACTGGTGATCAGCAAAATTCTGCACTGTCCTCCTACTATATATACTGCGCACAACTAAAATGCACCACAGGTATGGATGGATAGTATACTTGACGACACAGAGGTAGGAAGAGCAGTGGCCTACTGTACCGTACTGCTATATATTATATACTGGTGGTCGCCAAAATTCTGCACTGTCCTCCTACTATATATACTGCGTACAACTAAAATGCACCACAGGTATGGATGGATAGTATACTTGACGACACAGAGGTAGGTAGAGCAGTGGCTTACTGTACCGTACTGCTATATATTATATACTGGTGGTTAGCAAAATTCTGCACTGTCCTCCTACTATATATACTGCGCACAACTAAAATGCACCACAGGTATGGATGGATAGTATACTTGACGACACAGAGGTAGGTAGAGCAGTGGACTACTGTACCGTACTGCTATATATATACTGGTGGTCACAGCAACATTCTGCACTGTACCATCTTACTATATACTGCGCACAACTAAAATGCAGCACAGGTATGGATGGATAGTATACTTGATGACACAGAGGTAAGTAGAGCAGTGGCCTACTGTACCGTACTGCTATATATGATATACTGGTGGTCAGCAAAATTCTGCACTGTCCTCCTACTATATATACTGCGCACAACTAAAATGCACCACAGGTATGGATGAATAGTATACTTGACAACACAGAGGTAGGAAGAGCAGTGGACTACTGTACTGTACTGCTATATATTATATACTGGTGGTCAGCAAAATTCTGCAATGTCCTCCTACTATACATACTGTGCACAACTAAAATGCAGCACAGGTATGGATGGATAGTATACTTGATGACACAGAGGTAGGTAGAGCAGTGGCCTACTGTACTGTACTGCTATATATGATATACTGGTGGTCAGCAAAATTCTGCACTGTCCTCCTACTATATATACTGCGCACAACTAAATTGCACCACAGGTATGGATAAATAGTATACTTGACGACACAGAGGTAGGTAGAGCAGTGGACTACTGTACTGTACTGCTATATATTATATACTGGTGGTCAGCAAAATTCTGCAATGTCCTCCTACTATATATACTGCGCCAAACTAAAATGCACCACAGGTATGGATGGATAGTATACTTGACGACAAAGAGGTAGGTAGAGCAGTGGACTACTGTACCGTACTGCTATATATTATATACTGGTGGTCAGCAAAATTCTGTACTGTCCTCCTACTATATATACTGCGCACAACTAAAATGCACCACAGGTATGGATGGATAGTATACTTGACGACACAGAGGTAGGTAGAGCAGTGGACTACTGTACCGTACTGCTATATATTATATACTGGTGGTCAGCAAAATTCTGCACTGTCCTCCTACTATATATACTGCGCACAACTAAAATGCACCACAGGTATGGATGGATAGTATACTTGACGACACAGAGGTAGGTAGAGCAGTAGCCTACTGTACCGTACTGCTATATATTATATACTGGTGGTCGGCAAAATTCTGCACTGTCCTACTATATATACTGCGTACAACTAAAATGCACCACAGGTATGGATGGATAGTATACTTGACGACACAGAGGTAGGTAGAGCAGTGGCCTACTGTACCATACTGCTATATATTATATACTGGTGGTCAGCAAAATTCTGCACTGTCCTCCTACTATATATATGGCGCACAACTAAAATGCACCACAGGTATGGATGGATAGTATACTTGACGACACAGAGGTAGGTAGAGCAGTGGACTACTGTACCGTACTGCTATATATTATATACTGGTGATCAGCAAAATTTTGCACTGTCCTCCTACTATATATACTGCGCACAACTAAAATGCACCACAGGTATGGATGGATAGTATACTTGACGACACAGAGGTAGGAAGAGCAGTGGCCTACTGTACCGTACTGCTATATATTATATACTGGTGGTCGCCAAAATTCTGCACTGTCCTCCTACTATATATACTGCGTACAACTAAAATGCACCATAGGTATGGATGGATAGTATACTTGACGACACAGAGGTAGGTAGAGCAGTGGCTTACTGTACCGTACTGCTATATATTATATACTGGTGGTTAGCAAAATTCTGCACTGTCCTCCTACTATATATACTGCGCACAACTAAAATGCACCACAGGTATGGATGGATAGTATACTTGACGACACAGAGGTAGGTAGAGCAGTGGACTACTGTACCGTACTGCTATATATATACTGGTGGTCACAGCAACATTCTGCACTGTACCCTCTTACTATATACTGCGCACAACTAAAATGCAGCACAGGTATGGATGGATAGTATACTTGATGACACAGAGGTAAGTAGAGCAGTGGCCTACTGTACCGTACTGCTATATATGATATACTGGTGGTCAGCAAAATTCTGCACTGTCCTCCTACTATATATACTGCGCACAACTAAAATGCACCACAGGTATGGATGAATAGTATACTTGACAACACAGAGGTAGGAAGAGCAGTGGACTACTGTACTGTACTGCTATATATTATATACTGGTGGTCAGCAAAATTCTGCAAAGTCCTCCTACTATACATACTGTGCACAACTAAAATGCAGCACAGGTATGGATGGATAGTATACTTGATGACACAGAGGTAGGTAGAGCAGTGGCCTACTGTACTGTACTGCTATATATGATATACTGGTGGTCAGCAAAATTCTGCACTGTCCTCCTACTATATATACTGCGCACAACTAAATTGCACCACAGGTATGGATAAATAGTATACTTGACGACACAGAGGTAGGTAGAGCAGTGGACTACTGTACTGTACTGCTATATATTATATACTGGTGGTCAGCAAAATTCTGCAATGTCCTCCTACTATATATACTGCGCACAACTAAAATGCACCACAGGTATGGATGGATAGTATACTTGACGACACAGAGGTAGGCAGAGCAGTGGACTACTGTACCGTACTGCTATATATTATATACTGGTGGTCAGCAAAATTCTGTACTGTCCTCCTACTATATATACTGCGCACAACTAAAATGCACCACAGGTATGGATGGATAGTATACTTGACGACACAGAGGTAGGTAGAGCAGTGGCCTACTGTACCGTACTGCTATATATTATATACTGGTGGTCGGCAAAATTCTGCACTGTCCCCCTACTATATATACTGCGTACAACTAAAATGCACCACAGGTATGGATGGATAGTATACTTGACGACACAGAGGTAGGTAGAGCAGTGGCCTACTGTACCGTACTGCTATATATTATATACTGGTGGTCAGCAAAATTCTGCACTGTCCTCCTACTATATATACTGCGCACAACTAAAATGCACCACAGGTATGGATGGATAGTATACTTGACGACACAGAGGTAGGTAGAGCAGTGGACTACTGTACCGTACTGCTATATATTATATACTGGTGGTCAGCAAAATTCTGCACTGTCCTCCTACTATATATATGGCGCACAACTAAAATGCACCACAGGTATGGATGGATAGTATACTTGACGACACAGAGGTAGGTAGAGCAGTGGACTACTGTACCGTACTGCTATATATTATATACTGGTGATCAGCAAAATTCTGCACTGTCCTCCTACTATATATACTGCGCACAACTAAAATGCACCACAGGTATGGATGGATAGTATACTTGACGACACAGAGGTAGGAAGAGCAGTGGCCTACTGTACCGTACTGCTATATATTATATACTGGTGGTCGCCAAAATTCTGCACTGTCCTCCTACTATATATACTGCGTACAACTAAAATGCACCACAGGTATGGATGGATAGTATACTTGACGACACAGAGGTAGGTAGAGCAGTGGCTTACTGTACCGTACTGCTATATATTATATACTGGTGGTTAGCAAAATTCTGCACTGTCCTCCTACTATATATACTGCGCACAACTAAAATGCACCACAGGTATGGATGGATAGTATACTTGACGACACAGAGGTAGGTAGAGCAGTGGACTACTGTACCGTACTGCTATATATATACTGGTGGTCACAGCAACATTCTGCACTGTACCCTCTTACTATATACTGCGCACAACTAAAATGCAGCACAGGTATGGATGGATAGTATACTTGATGACACAGAGGTAAGTAGAGCAGTGGCCTACTGTACCGTACTGCTATATATGATATACTGGTGGTCAGCAAAATTCTGCACTGTCCTACTATATATACTGCGCACAACTAAAATGCACCACAGGTATGGATGAATAGTATACTTGACAACACAGAGGTAGGAAGAGCAGTGGACTACTGTACTGTACTGCTATATATTATATACTGGTGGTCAGCAAAATTCTGCAATGTCCTCCTACTATACATACTGTGCACAACTAAAATGCAGCACAGGTATGGATGGATAGTATACTTGATGACACAGAGGTAGGTAGAGCAGTGGCCTACTGTACTGTACTGCTATATATGATATACTGGTGGTCAGCAAAATTCTGCACTGTCCTCCTACTATATATACTGCGCACAACTAAATTGCACCACAGGTATGGATAAATAGTATACTTGACGACACAGAGGTAGGTAGAGCAGTGGACTACTGTACTGTACTGCTATATATTATATACTGGTGGTCAGCAAAATTCTGCAATGTCCTCCTACTATATATACTGCGCACAACTAAAATGCACCACAGGTATGGATGGATAGTATACTTGACGACAAAGAGGTAGGTAGAGCAGTGGACTACTGTACCGTACTGCTATATATTATATACTGGTGGTCAGCAAAATTCTGTACTGTCCTCCTACTATATATACTGCGCACAACTAAAATGCACCACAGGTATGGATGGATAGTATACTTGACGACACAGAGGTAGGTAGAGCAGTGGACTACTGTACCGTACTGCTATATATTATATACTGGTGGTCAGCAAAATTCTGCACTGTCCTCCTACTATATATACTGCGCACAACTAAAATGCACCACAGGTATGGATGGATAGTATACTTGACGACACAGAGGTAGGTAGAGCAGTAGCCTACTGTACCGTACTGCTATATATTATATACTGGTGGTCGGCAAAATTCTGCACTGTCCTCCTACTATATATACTGCGTACAACTAAAATGCACCACAGGTATGGATGGATAGTATACTTGACGACACAGAGGTAGGTAGAGCAGTGGCCTACTGTACCATACTGCTATATATTATATACTGGTGGTCAGCAAAATTCTGCACTGTCCTCCTACTATATATATGGCGCACAACTAAAATGCACCACAGGTATGGATGGATAGTATACTTGACGACACAGAGGTAGGTAGAGCAGTGGACTACTGTACCGTACTGCTATATATTATATACTGGTGATCAGCAAAATTTTGCACTGTCCTCCTACTATATATACTGCGCACAACTAAAATGCACCACAGGTATGGATGGATAGTATACTTGACGACACAGAGGTAGGAAGAGCAGTGGCCTACTGTACCGTACTGCTATATATTATATACTGGTGGTCGCCAAAATTCTGCACTGTCCTCCTACTATATATACTGCGTACAACTAAAATGCACCACAGGTATGGATGGATAGTATACTTGACGACACAGAGGTAGGTAGAGCAGTGGCTTACTGTACCGTACTGCTATATATTATATACTGGTGGTTAGCAAAATTCTGCACTGTCCTCCTACTATATATACTGCGCACAACTAAAATGCACCACAGGTATGGATGGATAGTATACTTGACGACACAGAGGTAGGTAGAGCAGTGGACTACTGTACCGTACTGCTATATATATACTGGTGGTCACAGCAACATTCTGCACTGTACCCTCTTACTATATACTGCGCACAACTAAAATGCAGCACAGGTATGGATGGATAGTATACTTGATGACACAGAGGTAAGTAGAGCAGTGGCCTACTGTACCGTACTGCTATATATGATATACTGGTGGTCAGCAAAATTCTGCACTGTCCTCCTACTATATATACTGCGCACAACTAAAATGCACCACAGGTATGGATGAATAGTATACTTGACAACACAGAGGTAGGAAGAGCAGTGGACTACTGTACTGTACTGCTATATATTATATACTGGTGGTCAGCAAAATTCTGCAATGTCCTCCTACTATACATACTGTGCACAACTAAAATGCAGCACAGGTATGGATGGATAGTATACTTGATGACACAGAGGTAGGTAGAGCAGTGGCCTACTGTACTGTACTGCTATATATGATATACTGGTGGTCAGAAAAATTCTGCACTGTCCTCCTACTATATATACTGCGCACAACTAAATTGCACCACAGGTATGGATAAATAGTATACTTGACGACACAGAGGTAGGTAGAGCAGTGGACTACTGTACTGTACTGCTATATATTATATACTGGTGGTCAGCAAAATTCTGCAATGTCCTCCTACTATATATACTGCGCACAACTAAAATGCACCACAGGTATGGATGGATAGTATACTTGACGACACAGAGGTAGGCAGAGCAGTGGACTACTGTACCGTACTGCTATATATTATATACTGGTGGTCAGCAAAATTCTGTACTGTCCTCCTACTATATATACTGCGCACAACTAAAATGCACCACAGGTATGGATGGATAGTATACTTGACGACACAGAGGTAGGTAGAGCAGTGGCCTACTGTACCGTACTGCTATATATTATATACTGGTGGTCGGCAAAATTCTGCACTGTCCCCCTACTATATATACTGCGTACAACTAAAATGCACCACAGGTATGGATGGATAGTATACTTGACGACACAGAGGTAGGTAGAGCAGTGGCCTACTGTACCGTACTGCTATATATTATATACTGGTGGTCAGCAAAATTCTGCACTGTCCTCCTACTATATATACTGCGCACAACTAAAATGCACCACAGGTATGGATGGATAGTATACTTGACGACACAGAGGTAGGTAGAGCAGTGGACTACTGTACCGTACTGCTATATATTATATACTGGTGGTCAGCAAAATTCTGCACTGTCCTCCTACTATATATATGGCGCACAACTAAAATGCACCACAGGTATGGATGGATAGTATACTTGACGACACAGAGGTAGGTAGAGCAGTGGACTACTGTACCGTACTGCTATATATTATATACTGGTGATCAGCAAAATTCTGCACTGTCCTCCTACTATATATACTGCGCACAACTAAAATGCACCACAGGTATGGATGGATAGTATACTTGACGACACAGAGGTAGGAAGAGCAGTGGCCTACTGTACCGTACTGCTATATATTATATACTGGTGGTCGCCAAAATTCTGCACTGTCCTCCTACTATATATACTGCGTACAACTAAAATGCACCACAGGTATGGATGGATAGTATACTTGACGACACAGAGGTAGGTAGAGCAGTGGCTTACTGTACCGTACTGCTATATATTATATACTGGTGGTTAGCAAAATTCTGCACTGTCCTCCTACTATATATACTGCGCACAACTAAAATGCACCACAGGTATGGATGGATAGTATACTTGACGACACAGAGGTAGGTAGAGCAGTGGACTACTGTACCGTACTGCTATATATATACTGGTGGTCACAGCAACATTCTGCACTGTACCCTCTTACTATATACTGCGCACAACTAAAATGCAGCACAGGTATGGATGGATAGTATACTTGATGACACAGAGGTAAGTAGAGCAGTGGCCTACTGTACCGTACTGCTATATATGATATACTGGTGGTCAGCAAAATTCTGCACTGTCCTCCTACTATATATACTGCGCACAACTAAAATGCACCACAGGTATGGATGAATAGTATACTTGACAACACAGAGGTAGGAAGAGCAGTGGACTACTGTACTGTACTGCTATATATTATATACTGGTGGTCAGCAAAATTCTGCAATGTCCTCCTACTATACATACTGTGCACAACTAAAATGCAGCACAGGTATGGATGGATAGTATACTTGATGACACAGAGGTAGGTAGAGCAGTGGCCTACTGTACTGTACTGCTATATATGATATACTGGTGGTCAGCAAAATTCTGCACTGTCCTCCTACTATATATACTGCGCACAACTAAATTGCACCACAGGTATGGATAAATAGTATACTTGACGACACAGAGGTAGGTAGAGCAGTGGACTACTGTACTGTACTGCTATATATTATATACTGGTGGTCAGCAAAATTCTGCAATGTCCTCCTACTATATATACTGCGCACAACTAAAATGCACCACAGGTATGGATGGATAGTATACTTGACGACAAAGAGGTAGGTAGAGCAGTGGACTACTGTACCGTACTGCTATATATTATATACTGGTGGTCAGCAAAATTCTGTACTGTCCTCCTACTATATATACTGCGCACAACTAAAATGCACCACAGGTATGGATGGATAGTATACTTGACGACACAGAGGTAGGTAGAGCAGTGGACTACTGTACCGTACTGCTATATATTATATACTGGTGGTCAGCAAAATTCTGCACTGTCCTCCTACTATATATACTGCGCACAACTAAAATGCACCACAGGTATGGATGGATAGTATACTTGACGACACAGAGGTAGGTAGAGCAGTAGCCTACTGTACCGTACTGCTATATATTATATACTGGTGGTCGGCAAAATTCTGCACTGTCCTCCTACTATATATACTGCGTACAACTAAAATGCACCACAGGTATGGATGGATAGTATACTTGACGACACAGAGGTAGGTAGAGCAGTGGCCTACTGTACCATACTGCTATATATTATATACTGGTGGTCAGCAAAATTCTGCACTGTCATCCTACTATATATATGGCGCACAACTAAAATGCACCACAGGTATGGATGGATAGTATACTTGACGACACAGAGGTAGGTAGAGCAGTGGACTACTGTACCGTACTGCTATATATTATATACTGGTGATCAGCAAAATTCTGCACTGTCCTCCTACTATATATACTGCGCACAACTAAAATGCACCACAGGTATGGATGGATAGTATACTTGACGACACAGAGGTAGGAAGAGCAGTCGCCTACTGTACCGTACTGCTATATATTATATACTGGTGGTCGCCAAAATTCTGCACTGTCCTCCTACTATATATACTGCGTACAACTAAAATGCACCACAGGTATGGATGGATAGTATACTTGACGACATAGAGGTAGGTAGAGCAGTGGCTTACTGTACCGTACTGCTATATATTATATACTGGTGGTTAGCAAAATTCTGCACTGTCCTCCTACTATATATACTGCGCACAACTAAAATGCACCACAGGTATGGATGGATAGTATACTTGACGACACAGAGGTAGGTAGAGCAGTGGACTACTGTACCGTACTGCTATATATATACTGGTGGTCACAGCAACATTCTGCACTGTACCCTCTTACTATATACTGCGCACAACTAAAATGCAGCACAGGTATGGATGGATAGTATACTTGATGACACAGAGGTAAGTAGAGCAGTGGCCTACTGTACCGTACTGCTATATATGATATACTGGTGGTCAGCAAAATTCTGCACTGTCCTCCTACTATATATACTGCGCACAACTAAAATGCACCACAGGTATGGATGAATAGTATACTTGACAACACAGAGGTAGGAAGAGCAGTGGACTACTGTACTGTACTGCTATATATTATATACTGGTGGTCAGCAAAATTCTGCAATGTCCTCCTACTATACATACTGTGCACAACTAAAATGCAGCACAGGTATGGATGGATAGTATACTTGATGACACAGAGGTAGGTAGAGCAGTGGCCTACTGTACTGTACTGCTATATATGATATACTGGTGGTCAGCAAAATTCTGCACTGTCCTCCTACTATATATACTGCGCACAACTAAATTGCACCACAGGTATGGATAAATAGTATACTTGACGACACAGAGGTAGGTAGAGCAGTGGACTACTGTACTGTACTGCTATATATTATATACTGGTGGTCAGCAAAATTCTGCAATGTCCTCCTACTATATATACTGCGCACAACTAAAATGCACCACAGTAATGGATGGATAGTATACTTGACGACACAGAGGTAGGCAGAGCAGTGGACTACTGTACCGTACTGCTATATATTATATACTGGTGGTCAGCAAAATTCTGTACTGTCCTCCTACTATATATACTGCGCACAACTAAAATGCACCACAGGTATGGATGGATAGTATACTTGACGACACAGAGGTAGGTAGAGCAGTGGCCTACTGTACCGTACTGCTATATATTATATACTGGTGGTCGGCAAAATTCTGCACTGTCCCCCTACTATATATACTGCGTACAACTAAAATGCACCACAGGTATGGATGGATAGTATACTTGACGACACAGAGGTAGGTAGAGCAGTGGCCTACTGTACCGTACTGCTATATATTATATACTGGTGGTCAGCAAAATTCTGCACTGTCCTCCTACTATATATACTGCGCACAACTAAAATGCACCACAGGTATGGATGGATAGTATACTTGACGACACAGAGGTAGGTAGAGCAGTGGACTACTGTACCGTACTGCTATATATTATATACTGGTGGTCAGCAAAATTCTGCACTGTCCTCCTACTATATATATGGCGCACAACTAAAATGCACCACAGGTATGGATGGATAGTATACTTGACGACACAGAGGTAGGTAGAGCAGTGGACTACTGTACCGTACTGCTATATATTATATACTGGTGATCAGCAAAATTCTGCACTGTCCTCCTACTATATATACTGCGCACAACTAAAATGCACCACAGGTATGGATGGATAGTATACTTGACGACACAGAGGTAGGAAGAGCAGTGGCCTACTGTACCGTACTGCTATATATTATATACTGGTGGTCGCCAAAATTCTGCACTGTCCTCCTACTATATATACTGCGTACAACTAAAATGCACCACAGGTATGGATGGATAGTATACTTGACGACACAGAGGTAGGTAGAGCAGTGGCTTACTGTACCGTACTGCTATATATTATATACTGGTGGTTAGCAAAATTCTGCACTGTCCTCCTACTATATATACTGCGCACAACTAAAATGCACCACAGGTATGGATGGATAGTATACTTGACGACACAGAGGTAGGTAGAGCAGTGGACTACTGTACCGTACTGCTATATATATACTGGTGGTCACAGCAACATTCTGCACTGTACCCTCTTACTATATACTGCGCACAACTAAAATGCAGCACAGGTATGGATGGATAGTATACTTGATGACACAGAGGTAAGTAGAGCAGTGGCCTACTGTACCGTACTGCTATATATGATATACTGGTGGTCAGCAAAATTCTGCACTGTCCTCCTACTATATATACTGCGCACAACTAAAATGCACCACAGGTATGGATGAATAGTATACTTGACAACACAGAGGTAGGAAGAGCAGTGGACTACTGTACTGTACTGCTATATATTATATACTGGTGGTCAGCAAAATTCTGCAATGTCCTCCTACTATACATACTGTGCACAACTAAAATGCAGCACAGGTATGGATGGATAGTATACTTGATGACACAGAGGTAGGTAGAGCAGTGGCCTACTGTACTGTACTGCTATATATGATATACTGGTGGTCAGCAAAATTCTGCACTGTCCTCCTACTATATATACTGCGCACAACTAAATTGCACCACAGGTATGGATAAATAGTATACTTGACGACACAGAGGTAGGTAGAGCAGTGGACTACTGTACTGTACTGCTATATATTATATACTGGTGGTCAGCAAAATTCTGCAATGTCCTCCTACTATATATACTGCGCACAACTAAAATGCACCACAGGTATGGATGGATAGTATACTTGACGACACAGAGGTAGGTAGAGCAGTGGACTACTGTACCGTACTGCTATATATTATATACTGGTGGTCAGCAAAATTCTGCACTGTCCTCCTACTATATATATGGCGCACAACTAAAATGCACCACAGGTATGGATGGATAGTATACTTGACGACACAGAGGTAGGTAGAGCAGTGGACTACTGTACCGTACTGCTATATATTATATACTGGTGATCAGCAAAATTCTGCACTGTCCTCCTACTATATATACTGCGCACAACTAAAATGCACCACAGGTATGGATGGATAGTATACTTGACGACACAGAGGTAGGAAGAGCAGTCGCCTACTGTACCGTACTGCTATATATTATATACTGGTGGTCGCCAAAATTCTGCACTGTCCTCCTACTATATATACTGCGTACAACTAAAATGCACCACAGGTATGGATGGATAGTATACTTGACGACATAGAGGTAGGTAGAGCAGTGGCTTACTGTACCGTACTGCTATATATTATATACTGGTGGTTAGCAAAATTCTGCACTGTCCTCCTACTATATATACTGCGCACAACTAAAATGCACCACAGGTATGGATGGATAGTATACTTGACGACACAGAGGTAGGTAGAGCAGTGGACTACTGTACCGTACTGCTATATATATACTGGTGGTCACAGCAACATTCTGCACTGTACCCTCTTACTATATACTGCGCACAACTAAAATGCAGCACAGGTATGGATGGATAGTATACTTGATGACACAGAGGTAAGTAGAGCAGTGGCCTACTGTACCGTACTGCTATATATGATATACTGGTGGTCAGCAAAATTCTGCACTGTCCTCCTACTATATATACTGCGCACAACTAAAATGCACCACAGGTATGGATAAATAGTATACTTGACGACACAGAGGTAGGTAGAGCAGTGGACTACTGTACTGTACTGCTATATATTATATACTGGTGGTCAGCAAAATTCTGCAATGTCCTCCTACTATATATACTGCGCACAACTAAAATGCACCACAGGTATGGATGGATAGTATACTTGACGACACAGAGGTAGGTAGAGCAGTGGACTACTGTACCGTACTGCTATATATTATATACTGGTGGTCAGCAAAATTCTGCACTGTCCTCCTACTATATATATGGCGCACAACTAAAATGCACCACAGGTATGGATGGATAGTATACTTGACAACACAGAGGTAGGAAGAGCAGTGGACTACTGTACTGTACTGCTATATATTATATACTGGTGGTCAGCAAAATTCTGCAATGTCCTCCTACTATACATACTGTGCACAACTAAAATGCAGCACAGGTATGGATGGATAGTATACTTGATGACACAGAGGTAGGTAGAGCAGTGGCCTACTGTACTGTACTGCTATATATGATATACTGGTGGTCAGCAAAATTCTGCACTGTCCTCCTACTATATATACTGCGCACAACTAAATTGCACCACAGGTATGGATAAATAGTATACTTGACGACACAGAGGTAGGTAGAGCAGTGGACTACTGTACTGTACTGCTATATATTATATACTGGTGGTCAGCAAAATTCTGCAATGTCCTCCTACTATATATACTGCGCACAACTAAAATGCACCACAGGAATGGATGGATAGTATACTTGACGACACAGAGGTAGGCAGAGCAGTGGACTACTGTACCGTACTGCTATATATTATATACTGGTGGTCAGCAAAATTCTGTACTGTCCTCCTACTATATATACTGCGCACAACTAAAATGCACCACAGGTATGGATGGATAGTATACTTGACGACACAGAGGTAGGTAGAGCAGTGGCCTACTGTACCGTACTGCTATATATTATATACTGGTGGTCGGCAAAATTCTGCACTGTCCCCCTACTATATATACTGCGTACAACTAAAATGCACCACAGGTATGGATGGATAGTATACTTGACGACACAGAGGTAGGTAGAGCAGTGGCCTACTGTACCGTACTGCTATATATTATATACTGGTGGTCAGCAAAATTCTGCACTGTCCTCCTACTATATATACTGCGCACAACTAAAATGCACCACAGGTATGGATGGATAGTATACTTGACGACACAGAGGTAGGTAGAGCAGTGGACTACTGTACCGTACTGCTATATATTATATACTGGTGGTCAGCAAAATTCTGCACTGTCCTCCTACTATATATATGGCGCACAACTAAAATGCACCACAGGTATGGATGGATAGTATACTTGACGACACAGAGGTAGGTAGAGCAGTGGACTACTGTACCGTACTGCTATATATTATATACTGGTGATCAGCAAAATTCTGCACTGTCCTCCTACTATATATACTGCGCACAACTAAAATGCACCACAGGTATGGATGGATAGTATACTTGACGACACAGAGGTAGGAAGAGCAGTGGCCTACTGTACCGTACTGCTATATATTATATACTGGTGGTCGCCAAAATTCTGCACTGTCCTCCTACTATATATACTGCGTACAACTAAAATGCACCACAGGTATGGATGGATAGTATACTTGACGACACAGAGGTAGGTAGAGCAGTGGCTTACTGTACCGTACTGCTATATATTATATACTGGTGGTTAGCAAAATTCTGCACTGTCCTCCTACTATATATACTGCGCACAACTAAAATGCACCACAGGTATGGATGGATAGTATACTTGACGACACAGAGGTAGGTAGAGCAGTGGACTACTGTACCGTACTGCTATATATATACTGGTGGTCACAGCAACATTCTGCACTGTACCCTCTTACTATATACTGCGCACAACTAAAATGCAGCACAGGTATGGATGGATAGTATACTTGATGACACAGAGGTAAGTAGAGCAGTGGCCTACTGTACCGTACTGCTATATATGATATACTGGTGGTCAGCAAAATTCTGCACTGTCCTCCTACTATATATACTGCGCACAACTAAAATGCACCACAGGTATGGATGAATAGTATACTTGACAACACAGAGGTAGGAAGAGCAGTGGACTACTGTACTGTACTGCTATATATTATATACTGGTGGTCAGCAAAATTCTGCAATGTCCTCCTACTATACATACTGTGCACAACTAAAATGCAGCACAGGTATGGATGGATAGTATACTTGATGACACAGAGGTAGGTAGAGCAGTGGCCTACTGTACTGTACTGCTATATATGATATACTGGTGGTCAGCAAAATTCTGCACTGTCCTCCTACTATATATACTGCGCACAACTAAATTGCACCACAGGTATGGATAAATAGTATACTTGACGACACAGAGGTAGGTAGAGCAGTGGACTACTGTACTGTACTGCTATATATTATATACTGGTGGTCAGCAAAATTCTGCAATGTCCTCCTACTATATATACTGCGCACAACTAAAATGCACCACAGGTATGGATGGATAGTATACTTGACGACACAGAGGTAGGTAGAGCAGTGGACTACTGTACCGTACTGCTATATATTATATACTGGTGGTCAGCAAAATTCTGCACTGTCCTCCTACTATATATATGGCGCACAACTAAAATGCACCACAGGTATGGATGGATAGTATACTTGACGACACAGAGGTAGGTAGAGCAGTGGACTACTGTACCGTACTGCTATATATTATATACTGGTGATCAGCAAAATTCTGCACTGTCCTCCTACTATATATACTGCGCACAACTAAAATGCACCACAGGTATGGATGGATAGTATACTTGACGACACAGAGGTAGGAAGAGCAGTCGCCTACTGTACCGTACTGCTATATATTATATACTGGTGGTCGCCAAAATTCTGCACTGTCCTCCTACTATATATACTGCGTACAACTAAAATGCACCACAGGTATGGATGGATAGTATACTTGACGACATAGAGGTAGGTAGAGCAGTGGCTTACTGTACCGTACTGCTATATATTATATACTGGTGGTTAGCAAAATTCTGCACTGTCCTCCTACTATATATACTGCGCACAACTAAAATGCACCACAGGTATGGATGGATAGTATACTTGACGACACAGAGGTAGGTAGAGCAGTGGACTACTGTACCGTACTGCTATATATATACTGGTGGTCACAGCAACATTCTGCACTGTACCCTCTTACTATATACTGCGCACAACTAAAATGCAGCACAGGTATGGATGGATAGTATACTTGATGACACAGAGGTAAGTAGAGCAGTGGCCTACTGTACCGTACTGCTATATATGATATACTGGTGGTCAGCAAAATTCTGCACTGTCCTCCTACTATATATACTGCGCACAACTAAAATGCACCACAGGTATGGATGAATAGTATACTTGACAACACAGAGGTAGGAAGAGCAGTGGACTACTGTACTGTACTGCTATATATTATATACTGGTGGTCAGCAAAATTCTGCAATGTCCTCCTACTATACATACTGTGCACAACTAAAATGCAGCACAGGTATGGATGGATAGTATACTTGATGACACAGAGGTAGGTAGAGCAGTGGCCTACTGTACTGTACTGCTATATATGATATACTGGTGGTCAGCAAAATTCTGCACTGTCCTCCTACTATATATACTGCGCACAACTAAATTGCACCACAGGTATGGATAAATAGTATACTTGACGACACAGAGGTAGGTAGAGCAGTGGACTACTGTACTGTACTGCTATATATTATATACTGGTGGTCAGCAAAATTCTGCAATGTCCTCCTACTATATATACTGCGCACAACTAAAATGCACCACAGGTATGGATGGATAGTATACTTGACGACACAGAGGTAGGCAGAGCAGTGGACTACTGTACCGTACTGCTATATATTATATACTGGTGGTCAGCAAAATTCTGTACTGTCCTCCTACTATATATACTGCGCACAACTAAAATGCACCACAGGTATGGATGGATAGTATACTTGACGACACAGAGGTAGGTAGAGCAGTGGCCTACTGTACCGTACTGCTATATATTATATACTGGTGGTCGGCAAAATTCTGCACTGTCCCCCTACTATATATACTGCGTACAACTAAAATGCACCACAGGTATGGATGGATAGTATACTTGACGACACAGAGGTAGGTAGAGCAGTGGCCTACTGTACCGTACTGCTATATATTATATACTGGTGGTCAGCAAAATTCTGCACTGTCCTCCTACTATATATACTGCGCACAACTAAAATGCACCACAGGTATGGATGGATAGTATACTTGACGACACAGAGGTAGGTAGAGCAGTGGACTACTGTACCGTACTGCTATATATTATATACTGGTGGTCAGCAAAATTCTGCACTGTCCTCCTACTATATATATGGCGCACAACTAAAATGCACCACAGGTATGGATGGATAGTATACTTGACGACACAGAGGTAGGTAGAGCAGTGGACTACTGTACCGTACTGCTATATATTATATACTGGTGATCAGCAAAATTCTGCACTGTCCTCCTACTATATATACTGCGCACAACTAAAATGCACCACAGGTATGGATGGATAGTATACTTGACGACACAGAGGTAGGAAGAGCAGTGGCCTACTGTACCGTACTGCTATATATTATATACTGGTGGTCGCCAAAATTCTGCACTGTCCTCCTACTATATATACTGCGTACAACTAAAATGCACCACAGGTATGGATGGATAGTATACTTGACGACACAGAGGTAGGTAGAGCAGTGGCTTACTGTACCGTACTGCTATATATTATATACTGGTGGTTAGCAAAATTCTGCACTGTCCTCCTACTATATATACTGCGCACAACTAAAATGCACCACAGGTATGGATGGATAGTATACTTGACGACACAGAGGTAGGTAGAGCAGTGGACTACTGTACCGTACTGCTATATATATACTGGTGGTCACAGCAACATTCTGCACTGTACCCTCTTACTATATACTGCGCACAACTAAAATGCAGCACAGGTATGGATGGATAGTATACTTGATGACACAGAGGTAAGTAGAGCAGTGGCCTACTGTACCGTACTGCTATATATGATATACTGGTGGTCAGCAAAATTCTGCACTGTCCTCCTACTATATATACTGCGCACAACTAAAATGCACCACAGGTATGGATGAATAGTATACTTGACAACACAGAGGTAGGAAGAGCAGTGGACTACTGTACTGTACTGCTATATATTATATACTGGTGGTCAGCAAAATTCTGCAATGTCCTCCTACTATACATACTGTGCACAACTAAAATGCAGCACAGGTATGGATGGATAGTATACTTGATGACACAGAGGTAGGTAGAGCAGTGGCCTACTGTACTGTACTGCTATATATGATATACTGGTGGTCAGCAAAATTCTGCACTGTCCTCCTACTATATATACTGCGCACAACTAAATTGCACCACAGGTATGGATAAATAGTATACTTGACGACACAGAGGTAGGTAGAGCAGTGGACTACTGTACTGTACTGCTATATATTATATACTGGTGGTCAGCAAAATTCTGCAATGTCCTCCTACTATATATACTGCGCACAACTAAAATGCACCACAGGTATGGATGGATAGTATACTTGACGACACAGAGGTAGGCAGAGCAGTGGACTACTGTACCGTACTGCTATATATTATATACTGGTGGTCAGCAAAATTCTGTACTGTCCTCCTACTATATATACTGCGCACAACTAAAATGCACCACAGGTATGGATGGATAGTATACTTGACGACACAGAGGTAGGTAGAGCAGTGGCCTACTGTACCGTACTGCTATATATTATATACTGGTGGTCGGCAAAATTCTGCACTGTCCCCCTACTATATATACTGCGTACAACTAAAATGCACCACAGGTATGGATGGATAGTATACTTGACGACACAGAGGTAGGTAGAGCAGTGGCCTACTGTACCGTACTGCTATATATTATATACTGGTGGTCAGCAAAATTCTGCACTGTCCTCCTACTATATATACTGCGCACAACTAAAATGCACCACAGGTATGGATGGATAGTATACTTGACGACACAGAGGTAGGTAGAGCAGTGGCCTACTCTACCGTACTGCTATATATTATATACTGGTGGTCGGCAAAATTCTGCACTGTCCTCCTACTATATATACTGCGTACAACAAAAATGCACCACAGGTATGGATGGATAGTATACTTGACGACACAGAGGTAGGTAGAGCAGTGGCCTACTGTACCGTACTGCTATATATTATATACTGGTGGTCAGCAAAATTCTGCACTGTCCTCCTACTATATATACTGCGCACAACTAAAATGCACCACAGGTATGGATGGATAGTATACTTGACGACACAGAGGTAGGTAGAGCAGTGGACTACTGTACCGTACTGCTATATATTATATGCTGGTGGTCAGCAAAATTCTGCACTGTCCTTCTACTATATATACTGCGTACAACTAAAATGCACCACATGTATGGATGGATAGTATACTTGACGACACAGAGGTAGGTAGAGCAGTGGCCTACTCTACCGTACTGCTATATATTATATACTGGTGGTCGGCAAAATTCTGCACTGTCCTCCTACTATATATACTGCGTACAACAAAAATGCACCACAGGTATGGATGGATAGTATACTTGACGACACAGAGGTAGGTAGAGCAGTGGCCTACTGTACCGTACTGCTATATATTATATACTGGTGGTCAGCAAAATTCTGCACTGTCCTCCTACTATATATACTGCGCACAACTAAAATGCACCACAGGTATGGATGGATAGTATACTTGACGACACAGAGGTAGGTAGAGCAGTGGACTACTGTACCGTACTGCTATATAATACTGGTGGTCACTGGTCAACAAAATTCTGCACTGTCCTACTACTATATACTACAATGCAGCAATGCTCAGTAGTAATACTGTGACCATCTCGGTACAGGGAAAGAAGCTTTCCTTGAGGATTAGTATCATGGAGTCTGCGTAGTAGCACACAGGGGTGTAGAGAGCTGTAGTGGGCCCAAGTACATTTTGAGGGGCATGGACTAATCGCAGAAGACACCCCTGATACAAATTAATGTAAAAAAAGTATTTTCAGTGGCGCTTCCGCAATTTTGGAGGGCGTTATCATTCCCCTGAGCCAGGGTTGAATCCAGAGGGGGGGGTGACACTATCTCCCCGCACAGGCAAAAGAGACTGCTGCTGCTGCTAAGCGGCAGCAGCCTCACTACACCACCACAGCACAGCCGGCACACAGCAGCGTGTGCTGGCTGAAGAACAAAGCTGCTGCTGCTGACAGGTAGGGGGGTGGGGTAATGGCGGCGGGCCTGGTCCTCTCCATCAGGCTCGGGCCAGGATAATTAGTAACCACCACCACCACCACTCCACGCCCCTCTCGGCGGCAGCAGTAGCACACTCCACTTTCAACACAAACATGTACAGTGAGTATACATGTACTGTTAATTGGACACATCCCCAGTGCATTTAATTGTGCTATACCTGAATAACCCATAGCCTCCACCATCCCTTGCCCTGCAGTTGCAGTAATCTATTTGGAGCTGGTACCATATGGAACATATACAGTATTTATATAATTTTGCATGAACAGCCTAATACATTACTAGCATCTGGGCGCCCTGGGTTTCTTATAATGGGACCTCTTCTTTGCCTTCAAGCTGATTTGCAATTATATCTGGCTCTACTAAGATGAACTGGTCCCCACTCCCCAGCAGTTCCCCCTTAACCTTTGCCCTTCCCTTCCCCCCATTCTCTTTATACTAAAATTCCCTCTTCTACTTTTTCACACACAAACCCCCGTCCACCCCCTGTCCCCCATCCACCCCCCGTCCCCCGTTGTTCTTCTTTTACCTCTTTCTTCGGCTCCCATGTTCGCACCATTCTGTTCTTTCTAAGTATTTTTTATATAATACCTTTGTTGGCATACTGTCTTTTGGTATTCCCTGATTTTTGGTGTCTATGAATATTCTGCTTTGTTATTTCTGTTTAAAACTCAATAAAAATGTAATTTCAAAAAATCAATCAATGTTTGCTCATGACACAACACTTTAAAGCAGCAATTAAAGATAATAGCATTACACATTTTGGTATTGGATTTATTTGTGTGTTTGCTATGAGAATATTGCTTGCTATTCACTACAAAAACACTACAGATAGTCACCTGACACCTGGGTTTCCCAATGAAGCATCTTTCCAAGCAAAACTAGCTGAGATTAAGCACTGTGCCATGATTGCATTAATATTTTGACTTTGTAGCAGCATGGGGTATGGTAATAGTTGCGCACAGCAAAGTGAATTACCTACTGATTGGCTAAGTACTTTTATTACTGCATTTTGTATAATATAAATCCTAACAATCAGGGAGCAAATGTTTGTACTTTTATAGGTAAATTAATTAGTTAAAATATAATTTTATGTATGTAAATCAGCATCCATAATTTGTATGATAATTACCCATATTTTCATTTTTTATGGAATATAACTTTTCTTACCAACACAATCATAACAATACTATTAACGTGTATCATTTCTAATTTTCTAAATCTTAATCAGTAGTTCCTCCTGTCATTCATTTTCTGGTCAAATAGAAACACAAAGAGCCCCTACCCCTGCAATCTGTAATAAAAAGCAGAGCATTGTATAGTATATTGCATTCTCAGTCAGGAGGGCTTTGACAGCACAGACTGAAATGCATGGGGAAGCATGAACAGCATTAAATAAGCACAGTCAGTGCAGACTCATAAGGAAACTAGCTTCAGGCAGTACACTGACCTTTGTGACTACTTACAGAAGTTCTTAAGAGATGCCGTCGAAATTAGAGATGTGCGGGTTCTAGTCGAAATACTGCTGCCAGAATCCCAACACCCGTTGGAATCCTGACACCGGAACTCTGAAAGGGGCAGGAGACTGACTCCGGAATCCCGACACCTCTCATCACTACTATAAAAACACTTGGTGGGATAGGTTAAGGGATGGGAAGGGGCGGTTAGGTTTATGCGCCACATGGGGGTTTGAGTTAGACTGTGGGGGTAGGGTAGGTTAGGTTAGGGTTAGGCCCCTGGGGTAGGGGGATTAGGGTTAGGCACCTCAGGTGGGTTAGGTTCAGGTTGCGGGGGAGGGACGGTTAGGAGGCTAGCATTAGGCTGCGGGGACAGAGGGTTAGGGGAGAGGGGGAAATAGACTCTTCTCACCCCTGTTAGGAATTCATACATCAGGATCCCAGTGTTGGTATTATGAACGCCAGGATCCCATGTGCAGGCATTAGATACTGATTCCGTATCTACAGAGATGGTTCACTCAATCTCCCACTTTTTTATGGAAAAGAGAGATGTTTCCTTACGGCCTTGTGCGAATTATGGAAGCCTAAATCTGACTACCATGAAGAACAGATCTCCTCAACCTCTTATTTGTTAGCTGCTTTATTAGTTGGGCGGGGCAGCCTGATAGACTAAGCTGTCTACAAAACTAAAGGAAGGAGATGGTGGGGAACTGCATGTTGTGCTAGGTGTAGACAACTCAAATCTACTGTAATTGTAACGGAGCTGTTCAATACACCGTCACCATTAATTATATTTTGTAATGTGCCAAACCAGAATTATGGCAGTACAGACAGTGTAATGGTTAGCATTGCTGCCTCACAGCACTGAGGTCATGGGTGTGATTCCCACCATGACCCTAACTGTGTGGGTTTCCTCCAGGTGCTTCGGTTTCCTTCCACAATCTACAAATATACTGGTAGGATAACTGACTCCCATCCAAAACTAACCCTAGTATGAATGTGTCTGTGTGTACATGATATAGGGAATATAGATTGTAAACTCCACTGGGGCAGGGACTGATGTGCATGGGCAAATATTCTCTGTAAAGCACAAATATGTGTGCGCTATATAAATAACTGATAATAATACTAATAATAATAATGAGAATGTTGGAATACTGGGGATCATTCAGACCTGATCGCACGCTACTTTTTTTGCAGCGCTGCGATCAGGTCAGAACTGCACATGCGTATGCTCTGCAATGCGCAGATGCGTCGGTCCCTGGACGACTTACCGAAGAAAGCGATTGCACCGGCAATCACAAGCAGATTGACAGGGAAAGGCCGTTTGTGGGTGTCAACTGACCATTTCCAGGGAGTCTCCGAAGAAACGCAGGCATGTCCAGCCATTTTAAGGGAGGGTTCCTGATGTCAGCTCCAGGACAGATCATCACAGCAGCTGAGTAAGTCCTGAGCTGTGCAGAGATTGCACAAACTTTTGTTTGTGCAGCTCTCTGCACATGCATTCGCACCCCTGCACAGCGATTACCCCCTCCCACTGTAGACGGTGACTACCTGATAGCAGCAGTGCAAAAAATGCCTGCTTGTGAACAGGTCTGAATTAGGCCCACTGTTCTTTTGCAATCTGCACGGGAAAATAGAAAGAATATATATTGTATAAATCGTCTTCCCAGGATATTATAATGGGATAGATATGTTTTGCCAACAGTTACAATGTTGAAAATAAGTTTGTTGGCACGGTGTTGCTGAGCAGGGCCAGATTAAAGTCCACATGGGCCTGTGGCTGAAAATGATCAAGGCTATTGTGAGAAGTTGAGGAGGTGTGGCTAATGCTGTGTAGGTGTGGCCAGTGACATATGGGCATGTACATTCCCTACCCAATGTCTCCTAAAATACGTAAAAGTAGAAAAACAGCATCACTTTGTGAGGAAATTAAAAATATAATTTTAATTCTTATCATTTATGGCAACCATGTGACCAGCTGGGCAGTTAATCATCATCATGCTGTCATGGTGATGGGCCTATGTTTAGCTGGGGCCAGGAGCTGTAGCGTCATCTGCCCCATTGTTAATCTGGCCCTGATTGCTAAAATGGGCGGGAATTCTAATTTATATAGGTGGGATGAACAGATGGAAAATATTAAGTAGATAGATACTGTACTGTAGAGTTGGAATAAGAACAAGCTAAAAATAAAATAAATAGAAATACAAATAATCATATAATAAACATAATATATAAATAAAACAATAAAAATGTTAAAATAAAATAAAAAAGTTAAAAAAAAATTGGACAAAATAGAAGGTAAGCATACTGTGGAATGAAGGTGCAGCAGACCAATGTCGACAAACACAGATAAAACTGATACTGAAAATATCAAATGGTTATAATTCTTTTGGGGAATGGATGTCGGAAAGCAGTGAGTTCATCGGTCAGTGTAATCCAGTTGTTTTACCCTAACCTGTTCTTAGTTCAGTGATTCTTAGTTCTAGAAGCAGCTTCGGTGAGGTTGCAAGGCAAGCTGATGCTGTGACAGCTGACGTCACTACTGCTTAGTACAAAAGCTAAAAAACTTTAAACTCCAACGCGTTTCATCAATATAACTTTGTCAAGCATTGTAACTGTGTCAGCAGTATAGGTTTAAAAATGATGGTAACACAACATTGTTAAACTTATTCTTCTGATACAGTCACAGTGGTAGCGTGCATTCATTGTGCATTCATTCTGAATGTCAGAAAATGAACTACCTCCCCATAATAATATGTTTTAGGAGAAGAAAAAAGTAAGAATTGTGTTGTGCAGCCCACATTAATGTCACTAAATCATTCAAATTAAATCTTTATCAATTCATATTAAAGCCTCTAATCCTGCCACAGGTTTGTGAAATATTTTTTTATGAAATGTGTGTCAGTGACTATTGACCTGTAAAAATATTATGCTAATTGATCCTTTTGTGTAGAAATATAAAATACTTGTACAAAATTATATCATTCTTATCTCCTATTATCCTTTATTCATATTTGGATTTAGATTCCTTGTCAAGTGTTGGTTGATGATGCAATTATCAATTTAAGTATAGTGGTAGAGTTAGCATTAGCAGTATTATGTTTATCTGCAGCAATAGTCTTTTTACTATTTCCAAGAATTAATTGTTTTTCCAGCTGGCTATCGATAGACTGTAATTTTCTATAACACATAATTGCCTGCCGTCATTACACCGTCAGAATCTGGCAAACCATTATTCAAGGAATAGGATGTAGGTTGGGTTATCATGAATTATTCTGCAGTACCCTTTCACCAATCATACACTGTGATAACAGCAATGGTGATTGTTGCCTCAATATAATCATTGATACAAAACACTGTGATACTGCACTATTAAACTTGTGAAAATGGCAGAAAATGTATATAAATCAATGAAATGGGATGCATTTAATTTACCAGTGTCAGGCCCGGGTGTTTTTGTGAATCCGTTAACCCGGAACCAACCACAGGTGTAGGTGCTGGGGTATGAAGAAAGCAGGGAGGACAAAGAAAGTTCCGCTTCATATATTTATTAAATAACAATTCAGTAAGGAGTTAAATGACTAGTTGTTAATCATCATTATACTGAAGTATTGCAAGAATGGCAGAAATAATATGCAAGAGAAAACTCAAAAATAAATAAAAGTAATGTTCATGGAAACATATGCAAAAGCAAGCTGAAGAATAAATGTTGGATTGTCCAAATATAAACAAGCTTTGATGCAGAACTGCAGATTGTGTTTAACTGGTTAATGCAGACATGGTGAATTAACTGTAAGAATTTGCAATGGAGTTTTGAGGGTTAACTGAGAGACTGTGATGAATTATCCTTGTAATGACAACATAGCAAATAAAAAGTACTGAATTGGGTTACTTGCGGGTTCCGGAGATCACTGTGAAACTGTAGTAGAAGACAAGGTGATGAATGGGTTAAATGCAGAGTTGAACAAACGAACAGCTGAGAGAAACAGAATCCTCCAGACTTTGAATGATAGGCAGACTGACAAGGTAACCTCATGCAGGACACTGGGAATCCAACTATTTCCAATAGGAGTGCAATTAACTGACAGCACAGCAGAGAGCCGGTGGATCTTTCAGCAGTGAAGGCTGCAGACGGACCTCTGGGAACGGAGGCGATATCTGGGCCACGGGAATCACACAGGAATGCACGGAGAGAGCTCAGAGCTAGAGCACAGCTTTGATACAACAAAGCACTGGCCCAGAGTGACATAATCCCAGCCTACTTAAAGGCAGCACAAGCACGGGATTGGCTTACACCTGCCCACAGGTGTTTTCACAAGTGCTCAGTATTAGCTATTTGGTCTCCAACATGGCCACCTCCTATACAGCAGACACACCGCAGTGCCTTAGGCCATTTGGTCCCCGCACTCACAGTTCCCAGACTCTGCATTACCTGTGCCATTGATCATGCCGTGTCCCCACACGGGCGCACAGCACCGCGAGCAACCGCACTGGCAACGGATGAACCCCAGAACCCGCAAAGGTGAGAGACCGGTTCGTGACAGTACCCCCTCTTCTACGGGTGGTCTCCGAACACCTTTGAACCTTGTCAGGATTTTTGGAGAAGTATTTCTGTACCAGTCTTGGAGCATGAACATCTTCAGAGAAAACCCAGGATCTCTCCTCCAGACCGTAACCCTTCCAGTCGACCAGAAACTGTAAACGTCCATATCGGGAACGTGAGTCCACAATCTCTTTAACTTCAAATTCCTCATTCTGCAAAGAGTGAACTTTAGGAGATTTGGACTGGGTAGTACGGAACTTATTGAGAATCAAAGGCTTCAGTAAAGATGTATGAAAGGCGTTAGGAATTCTCAAAGATGGTGGCAGCTTGACTTTGTATGACACAGGGTTGAGTACCTTTACAATGGGAAATGGACCAATAAACCTGGGAGCAAATTTCTTAGAAGGAACTTTGAACTTGAGATTGCGCGTAGAAATCCAAACTTGGTCTCCCACTTTGTAATTCGGTACAGCTTTACGTTTTCTATCTGCAAAAGATTTTTAACGAGCGGAAGTTTTGACCAAGGACTTACGTACACAACTCCAGATGCTAGATAGACGTTGAAGCTCTTGATCTGCCGCTGGGACCTCTAGGGCTGGCAATGGATGAAACTCTGGCACACGAGGATGAAAGCCGAAGTTAATATAAAAGGGCGTAGATTCTGAAGATGAATGGAAGAGATTATTATGAGCAAATTCTGCCAATGGAAGGTAGTCAACCCAGTCATCCTGTGAGGACGATATATATAGCCGGAGAAATGTTTCAAGGTCTTGGTTGACTCTCTCAGTTTGTCCATCTGTCTGAGGATGATATGCAGAAGAAAAGTTCAACTTGACATTTAAAGATGAACAAAGCGACCTCCAAAACTTGGCCACAAACTGTGTTCCCCGATCAGAGATAATTTCTCGAGGAAGGCCATGCAACTTGAAGATTTCAGAGATGAACAATCTGGCTAGTAAAGGGGCTGATGGTAACCCAGTTAATGAAATGAAATGTGCCATTTTCGAAAATCGATCCACTATCACCCAAATAGTATTTCGCCCTTTTGATGGAGGTAAATCGGTCACGAAATCCATTGAGATATGAGTCCATGGTTGTTTGGGTATGGATAGTGGATGTAGTAGACCTGGTGGAGAATTTCTTGGACTCTTATGTTGGGCACATTTAGGACATGCTGCTATAAACTCTTGGACATCGACTTTGAGACGTGGCCACCAATAAGACTGTTGAATAAATTTGAGAGTCTTTAGAACCCCAGGATGACCCATGAAGGAAGAGGAGTGAGCCCAGGTAAGCAGCCGTTTTCGAAGACTTGTGGCGACAAAGGTCTTGCCAAGCGGAGGAACTGGAGAGGTTCGAGTCATTAAAAAGGACGTAGGATTCACAATGGCTTGATTCGTGGTAGCATCATTTAATTCAGAAGAAGCAAAGGACCGGGAAAGGGCATCTGCCTTTTTGTTCTGAGACCCTGGACGATAGGTGAGTTTGAAATCAAATCGTGAGAAGAAAAGCGCCCATCGAGCTTGTCGTGGATTCAAACACTGAGCTGACTGCAGATACAGAAGATTCTTATGATCAGTATAAACTGTAATGCGATGTTGAGCTCCTTCTAGAAGGTATCTCCACTCCTCAAATGCCAACTTGATGGCAAGTAACTCTTGCTCACCGATTGCATAATTACGTTCTGCCGGGAGGAACTTACGGGAGAAATATCCACAGGGATGGACCTTTTTATCTTCAAAGACTTGTGACAACACAGCTCCTACTGCTTCTATAGATGCATCCACCTCTAGTAGAAAGGGACGATTCAAATCAGGCTGTCGAAGAATGGGGGCTGACACAAAGGCTTGCTTTAAATCAGAGAAGGCTTTGATTGCTTCAGAAGACCAGTTCGTAGGATTTGCTCCCTTGCGAGTTAGGGCTGTGATGGGAGCAGCTAACGTAGAATAATTCTTGATGAATCTCCTATAGAAATTCGCAAAGCCAAGAAATCGCTGAATCCCCTTGAGAGTTGAAGGAGTGGACCAATCTCGGATAGCTTGTACCTTACCTGGATCCATACATAGCTCTGATCCAGAAATGATGTAACCAAGGAACGGTATGGAAGATACTTCAAAAGTGCACTTCTCTAACTTACAATAAAGTTGATTTTTCCTCAGACGTGTCAGTACCTCTTTAACTTGGTGACGGTGAGACTTTAGATCCTTAGAGAATATTAGGATATCATCCAGGTACACTACTAGACACTTGTAGAGAAGATCACGAAAAAGTTCATTCACATAGCTTTGAAAAACTGCAGGTGCATTACAAAGACCAAAGGGCATTACGAGGTATTCGTAATGCCCATCCCGGGTATAAAAAGCAGTCTTCCACTCGTCCCCTGCACGGATGCGGCTTAAATTGTAGGCCCCTCGGAGATCCAGTTTTGTAAACACAGTAGCTCCCTTTACCCGGTCAAATAATTCTGGAATTAAGGGTAATGGATACTTGTTTTTCACAGTGATCTCATTGAGTCCACGGTAATCTATGCATGGTCGTAACCCACCGTCCTTCTTCTTAACGAAAAAGAATCCGGCTCCTGCAGGTGAAGAAGATGGTCTGATAAATCCTTTGATTAGATTTTCCTGTATATAGTCAGACATAGCTTGCGTCTCTGGGATGGATAGCGGATAAATTCGTCCCCTAGGAGGGGTTTTGCCTGGAACCAGGACGATTGGGCAGTCCCATTCGCGGTGAGGAGGTAGAGAGTCTGCTGCTTGTTTACTGAAAACATCTGCAAAAGATTGATACACCGGAGGTAGGTCGGGAAGGCTAATTGACCGGAGAGGTACAATTGAGGCTAAACAGTCCTTGGTACAAGATTTACCCCACGAAAGGACTTCCATGGTTTGCCAATTGAGTTGAGGATTATGTTTCTGCAGCCAAGGTAAACCAAGTATCACATCTTGAGAGGCTTTGGGAATCACGTAGAAGGAGAGGTATTCGGAATGGAGCACACCAACTTTCATCTTGAGACATACGGTTCGATGAGTAATTATACCATCTGGAATTCGACTTCCATCCACTGCTGTAACGGCAACTGCTGCTTCCAGAGGCATGGTTTGAACTTTAGACCGCATGACAAAGGCTGAGGAGATGAAGTTCTCGGCTGCCCCGGAATCTAGGAGAGCTGAAACTTTCACTGTAGAACTTGGAACTTCTAATTGAATAGACAAGGTCGGCTCTTTCCCAGAACGTGATTCTAGAGTAACTCCTAGCTTAACCTCTCTTGAATAAGCTAGGAGCGAGAGTTTCCCGGTCGGAGTTTGCAGAATTTAACTAAGTGTTCAGAGGACCCACAGTACATGCAGAGGTTACCCTGTCGACGACGAAGTTGTTCCTCTTCTGTGAGGCGAGAGCGCCCAATCTGCATAGGTTCTTCTGTCGTTACCGGAGACTGTGAAGAAGAGTCTTGTCGAGGCCTAGGATGATAACGTGGACTGGATCGCTCTGCCCTGGATTTCTCTAAACATCGCTCCCTGTAGCGTAGGTCAAGTTTGTTACAGAGAGAAATCAATTCATCCAGTTTAGTTGGCACGTCCCGGATAGTTAAATCATCCTTGATTCTCTCTGAAAGTCCATTCCAAAACGCGGCGATCAGGGCCTCCTCATTCCAGTTTAACTCTGAAGACAACGTGCGAAACTGAATAATATATTGACTGACAGGACGTAAACCTTGACGTAGACGGAGAATCTCCAAGGATGCTGAGGTGGTCCTGCCTGGTTCGTCAAAGATTCTCCGGAAGGAAGATACGAACTCTTTGTAATTAGAGAGGATAGGATCACCTCTCTCCCATAATGGTGATGCCCACTCCAGAACCTGACCAGAGAGGAGGGCAATAATATATGCGACCTTAGAACGAGCTGATGGGAAACTGGCGGACATCAGTTCGAACTGGATCTCGCATTGATTCAGGAATCCTCTGCAAAGTTTTGGAGTCCCGTCAAACTTACTTGGAGAGGGTAACTGCAAGCGGGACGTAGGCAGCATCACAGGAGAAGCTGTAGTGGTAACTGGGACAACCGGAGTTGGAATCTGAACTTGAGACGTTTTAATAGCTGTATGAAGAGTCTCTAAACGGTCTGCCATAGTTTGCATAAACTGCACTCTTTGTGTCTGTATAGACTCCTGGTTTTCCAGACGGGAAAGGATATCTGACGTAGCACCGCCTCCTGCGAATTGGTCACTTGACGGATCCATGTGGCCAGTGCTTACTGTCAGGCCCGGGTGTTTTTGTGAATCCGTTAACCCGGAACCAACCACAGGTGTAGGTGCTGGGGTATGAAGAAAGCAGGGAGGACAAAGAAAGTTCCGCTTCATATATTTATTAAATAACAATTCAGTAAGGAGTTAAATGACTAGTTGTTAATCATCATTATACTGAAGTATTGCAAGAATGGCAGAAATAATATGCAAGAGAAAACTCAAAAATAAATAAAAGTAATGTTCATGGAAACATATGCAAAAGCAAGCTGAAGAATAAATGTTGGATTGTCCAAATATAAACAAGCTTTGATGCAGAACTGCAGATTGTGTTTAACTGGTTAATGCAGACATGGTGAATTAACTGTAAGAATTTGCAATGGAGTTTTGAGGGTTAACTGAGAGACTGTGATGAATTATCCTTGTAATGACAACATAGCAAATAAAAAGTACTGAATTGGGTTACTTGCGGGTTCCGGAGATCACTGTGAAACTGTAGTAGAAGACAAGGTGATGAATGGGTTAAATGCAGAGTTGAACAAACGAACAGCTGAGAGAAACAGAATCCTCCAGACTTTGAATGATAGGCAGACTGACAAGGTAACCTCATGCAGGACACTGGGAATCCAACTATTTCCAATAGGAGTGCAATTAACTGACAGCACAGCAGAGAGCCGGTGGATCTTTCAGCAGTGAAGGCTGCAGACGGACCTCTGGGAACGGAGGAGATATCTGGACCACGGGAATCACACAGGAATGCACGGAGAGAGCTCAGAGCTAGAGCACAGCTTTGATACAACAAAGCACTGGCCCAGAGTGACATAATCCCAGCCTACTTAAAGGCAGCACAAGCACGGGATTGGCTTACACCTGCCCACAGGTGTTTTCACAAGTGCTCAGTATTAGCTATTTGGTCTCCAACATGGCCACCTCCTATACAGCAGACACACCGCAGTGCCTTAGGCCATTTGGTCCCCGCACTCACAGTTCCCAGACTCTGCATTACCTGTGCCATTGATCACGCCGTGTCCCCACACGGGCGCACAGCACCGCGAGCAACCGCACTGGCAACGGATGAACCCCAGAACCCGCAAAGGTGAGAGACCGGTTCGTGACAACCAGCTGTTAGGATCCTGGCGGTCAGGATACAGACGCTGGAATCCCGACAGCTGACAATTCCGCCAGCCAAAATCCCGTTGCAACAGGGCTATTCCCACTTGTGTGTGTCCGAGCCCACAGCATGGCGAGCGCAGAGTGAGCCCGCAAGGAGACTCTTAGCAATCGCCCTGCTGCCGGCATTCTGACTGGCGGGATGCCACTGTCGGGATATTGACAGCTGGCATCCCGTCCTCCAGTCATCCATACTGAACCCAATGAAACATGCTTTATAGAATTGTTATAAAAATAACTAGAGATGAGCGTGTTCGGTTCCTCAGAATCCGAACCCCCCCCCGAACTTCACCCATTTTACACGGTTCCAAAGGCATACTCGAATCTTCCCGCCTTGCTCGGTTAACCCGAGCGCGCCCGAACGTCATCATCCCGCTGTCGTATTCTCGTGAGATTCGTATTCTATATAAGGAGCCGCGCGTCACCGCCATTTTCTTTCATGCATTGGAGATGATAGGGAGAGGACGTGCAGCGTTCTCTCAGTTGTGTTCAGTGTGCTGCAAATATCTGTGCTCAGTGTGCTGCAAATATCTGTGCTCAGTGTGCTTGCAAATATCTGTGCTCAGTGTGCTGAAAATATCTACATTCTCTGCCTGAAAAACGCTCCATATCTGTGCTCAGTGTGCTGCAAATATCTGTGCTCAGTGTGCTTTATTGTGGGGACTGGGGACCACCAGTATTATATAGTAGGAGGACAGTGCAGAGTTTTGCTGACCAGTGACCACCAGTATTATACGTTCTCTGCCTGAAAAACGCTCCCTATGTGTGCTGCATTGTAGTATATAGTAGGAGGACAGTGCAGAATTTTGCTGACCAGTGACCACCAGTATTATATCAGTACGGTACAGTAGTCCACTGCTCTACCTACCTCTGTGTCATCAAGTATACTATCCATCCATACCTGTGGTGCATTTTAGTTGTTGTGCGCAGAATATATAGTAGGAGGACAGTGCATAATTTTGCTGACCACCAGTATATATTATATAGCAGTACGGTACAGTAGGCCACTGCTCTACCTACCTCTGTGTCGTCAAGTATACTATCCATCCATACCTGTGGTGCATTTTAGTTGTGCGCAGTATATATAGTAGGAGTACAGTGCATAATTTTGCTGACCACCAATATATAATATATAGCAGTACGGTACAGTAGGCCACTGCTCTACCTACCTCTGTGTCGTCAAGTATACTATGCATCCATACCTGTGGTGCATTTTAGTTGTTGTGCACAGTAGTAGGGGGACAGTGCATAATTTTGCTGACCACCAGTATATAGCAGTATATATTATATAGCAGTACGGTACAGTAGGCCACTGCTCTACCTACCTCTGTGTCGTCAAGTATACTATCCATCCATACCTGTGGTGCATTTTAGTTGTGCGCAGTATATATAGTAGGAGTACAGTGCATAATTTTGCTGACCACCAATATATAATATATAGCAGTACGGTACAGTAGGCCACTGCTCTACCTACCTCTGTGTCGTCAAGTATACTATCCATCCATACCTGTGGTGCATTTTAGTTGTGCGCAGTATATATAGTAGGAGTACAGTGCATCATTTTGCTGACCACCAGTATATAATATATAGCAGTACGGTACAGTAGGCCACTGCTCTACCTACCTCTGTGTCGTCAAGTATACTATCCATCCATACCTGTGGTGCATTTTAGTTGTGCGCAGTATATATAGTAGGAGTACAGTGCATAATTTTACTGACCACCAGTATATAATATATAGCAGTACGGTACAGTAGGCAACTGCTCTACCTACCTCTGTGTCGTCAAGTATACTAACCATCCATACCTGTGGTGCATTTTAGTTGTTGTGCGCAGTAGTAGGAGGACAGTGCAGAATTTTGCTGACCACCAGTATATAATATATAGCAGTACGGTACAGTAGGCCACTGCTCTACCTACCTCTGTGTCGTCAAGTATACTATCCATCCATACCTGTGGTGCATTTTAGTTGTGCGCAGTATATATAGTAGGAGTACATTGCATAATTTTTCTGACCACCAGTATATAATATATAGCAGTACGGTACAGTAGGCCACAGCTCTACCTACCTCTGTGTCGTCAAGTATACTATCCATCCATACCTGTGGTGCATTTTAGTTGTGCGCAGTATATATAGTAGGAGTACAGTGCATAATTTTGCTGAGCACCAGTATATAATATATAGCAGTACGGTACAGTAGGCCACTGCTCTACCTACCTCTGTGTCGTCAAGTATACTATCCATCCATACCTGTGGTGCATTTTAGTTGTGCACAGTATATATAGTAGGAGGACAGTGCATAATTTTGCTGACCACCAGTATATAATATATAGCAGTACGGTACAGTAGGCCACTGCGCTACCTACCTCTGTGTCGTCAAGTATACTATCCATCCATACCTGTGGTGCATTTTAGTTGTTGTGCGCAGTAGTAGGAGGACAGTGCATAATTTTGCTGACCACCAGTATATAATATATAGCAATACGGTACAGTAGGCCACTGCTCTACCTACCTCTGTGTCGTCAAGTATACTATCCATCCATACCTGTGGTGCATTTTAGTTGTGCGCAGTATATATAGTAGGAGTACATTGCATAATTTTGCTGACCACCAGTATATAATATATAGCAATATGGTACAGTAGGCCATTGCTATTGATATATTACTGGCATATAATTCCACACATTAAAAAATGGAGAACAAAAATGTGGAGGGTAAAATAGGGAAAGATTAAGATCCACTTCCACCTCGTGCTGAAGCTGCTGCCACTAGTCATGGCCGAGACGATGAAATGCCATCAACGTCGTCTGCCAAGGCCGATCCCCAATGTCATATTAGAGAGCATGTAAAATCCAAAAAACAAAAGTTCAGTAAAATGACCCAAAAATCAAAATTAAAAGCGTCTGATGAGAAGCGTAAACTTGCCAATATGCCATTTACGACACGGAGTGGCAAGGAACGGCTGAGGCCCTGTCCTATGTTCATGGCTAGTGGTTCAGCTTCACATGAGGATGGAAGCACTCATCCTCTCCCTAGAAAAATTAAAAGATTTAAGCTGGCAAAAGCACAGCAAAGAACTGTGCGTTCTTCTAAATCACAAATCCCCAAGGAGAGTCCAATTGTTGGTTGCGATGCCTGACCTTCCCAACACTGGACGGGAAGAGGTGGCGCCTTCCACCATTTGCAGGCCCCCTGCAAGTGCTGGAAGGAGCACCCGCAGTCCAGTTCCTGATAGTCAAATTGAAGATGTCACTGTTGAAGTACACCAGGATGAGGATATGGGTGCTGCTGGCGCTGAGGAGGAAATTGACAAGGAGGATTCTGATGGTGAGGTGGTTTGTTTAAGTCAGGCACCCGGGGAGACACCTGTTGTCCGTGGGACGAATATGGCCATTGACATGCCTGGTCAAATTACAAAAAAAAAAAATCACCTCTTCGGTGTGGAATTATTTTAACAGAAATGCGGACAACAGGTGTCAAGCCGTGTGTTGCCTTTGTCAAGCTGTAATAAGTAGGGGTAAGGACGTTAACCACCTAGGAACATCCTCCCTTATACGTCACCTGCAGCGCATTCATCAGAAGTCATTGACAAGTTCAAAAACTTTGGGTGACAGTGGAAGCAGTCAACTGACAACTAAACCCCTTCCTCATGTAACCAAACTCCTGCAAACAACACCACCAATTCCCTCAGTGTCAATTTCCTCCTTAGACAGGAAAGCCAATAGTCCTGCAGGCCATGTCACTGTCAAGTCTGACGAGTCCTCTCCTGCCTGGAATTCCTCCGATGCATCCTTGAGTGTAACGCCTATTGCTGCTGGCGCTGCTGTTGTTGCTGCTGGGAGTCGATCGTCATCCCAGAGGGGAAGTCTGAAGACCACTTGTACTACTTCCAGTAAGCAATTGACTGTCCAACAGTCCTTTGCGAGGAAGGTGAAATATCACAGCAGTCATCCTGCTGCAAAGCGGATAACTCAGGTCTTGGCAGCTTCGGTGGTGTTAAACGTGTGTCCGGTATCCAGCGTTAATTCACAGGGAACTAGAGAATTGCTTGAGGTAGTGTGTCCCCGGTACCAAATACCATCTAGGTTCTATTTCTCTAGGCAGGCGATACCGAGAATGTACACAGATGTCAGAAAAAGAGTCACCAGTGTCCTAAAAAATGCAGTTGTACCCAATGTCCACTTAACCACGGACATGTGGACAAGTGGAGCAGGGCAGACTAAGGACTATATGACTGTGACAGCACACTGGGTAGATGTATTGCCTCCCGCAGCAAGAACAGCAGCGGCGGCACCAGTAGCAGCATCTCGCAAACGCCAACTCGTTCCTAGGCAGGCTATGCTTTGTATCACCGGTTTCCATAAGAGGCACACAGCTGACAACCTCTTACGGAAACTGAGGAACATCATCGCAGAATGGCTTACCCCAATTGGACTCTCCTGGGGATTTGTGACATCGGACAACGCCACCAATATTTTGCGTGCATTACATGTGGGCAAATTCCAGCACGTCCCATGTTTTGCACATACATTGAATTTGGTGGTGCAGAATTATTTAAAAAACGACAGGGGCGTGCAAGAGATGCTGTCGGTGGCCCGAAGAATTGCTGGCCACTTTCGGCATTCAGCCACTGCGTGCCGAAGACTGGAGCACCAGCAAACACTCCTGAACCTGCCCCGCCATCATCTGAAGCAAGAGGTGGTAACGAGGTGGAATTCAACCCTCTATATGCTTCAGAGGATGGAGGAGCAGCAAAAGGCCATTCAAGCCTATACAGCTACCTACGATATAGGCAAAGGAGGGGGAATGCACCTAACTCAAGCGCAGTGGAGAATGATTTCAACATTGTGCAAGGTTCTGCAACCCTTTGAACTTGCCACACGTGAAGTCAGTTCAGACACTGCCAGCCTGAGTCAGGTCATTCCCCTCATCAGGCTTTTGCAGAAGAAGCTGGAGAGTTTGAAGGAGGAGCTAAAACGGAGCGATTCCGTTAGGCATGTGGGACTTGTGGACGGAGCCCTTAATTCGCTTAACCAGGATTCACGGGTGGTCAATCTGTTGGAATCAGAGCACTACATTTTGGCCACCGTGCTCGATCCTAGATTTAAAACCTACATTGTATCTCTCTTTCCGGCAGACACAAGTCTGCAGAGGTTCAAAGACTTGCTGGTGAGAAAACTGTCAAGTCAAGCGGAACGTGACCCGTCAACAGCTCCTCCTTCACATTCTCCCGCAACTGGGGCTGCGAGGAAAAGGCTAAGAATTCCAAGCCCACCCACTGGCGGTGATGCTGGGCAGTCTGGAGCGAGTGCTGACATCTGGTCTGGACTGAAGGACCTGCCAACGATTACTGACATGTCATCTACTGTCACTGCATATGATTCTGTCACCATTGAAAGAATGGTGGAGGATTATATGAGTGACCGCATCCAAGTAGGCACGTCAGACAGTCCGTACGTATACTGGCAGGAAAAAGAGGCAATTTGGAGGCCCTTGCACAAACTGGCTTTATTTTACCTAAGTTGCCCCCCCTCCAGTGTGTACTCCGAAAGTGTGTTTAGTGCAGCCGGTCACCTTGTCAGCAATCGGCGTACGAGGTTACTTTCACAAAATGTGGAGAAGATGATGTTCATCAAAATTAATTATAATCAATTCCTCCGTGGAGACATTCACCAGCAGCAATTGCCTCCAGAAAGTACACAGGGACCTGAGATGGTGGATTCCAGTGGGGACGAATTAATAATCTGTGAGGAGGAGGATGTACACAGTGAAAGGGGTGAGGAATTGGACGATGAGGAGGAGGTGGACATCTTGCCTCTGTAGAGCCAGTTTGTGCAAGGAGAGATTGATTGCTTCTTTTTTGGTGGGGGCCCAAACCAACCAGTCATTTCAGTCACAGTCGTGTGGCAGACCCTGTCGCTGAAAAGATGGGTTTGTGTGTGCATGTCCTGTTTATACAACATAAGGGTGGGTGGGAGGTCCCAAGGACAATTCCATCTTGCACCTCTTTTTTCTTTAATTTATCTTTGCATCATGTGCTGTTTGGGGACTATTTTTTAAATATGCCATCCTGTCTGACACTGCAGTGCCACTCCTAGATGGGCCAGGTGTTTGTGTCGGCCACTTGGGTCGCTTAGCTTAGTCACACAGCGACCTTGGTGCACCTCTTTTTTTCTTTGCATCATGTGCTGTTTGGGGACTATTTTTTTAATCTGCCATCCTGTCTGACACTGCAGTGCCACTCCTAGATGGGCCAGGTGTTTGTGTCGGCCACTTGGGTCGCTTAGCTTAGTCACACAGCTACCTCATTACACCTCTTTTTTTTTTTTTGCATCATGTGCTGTTTGGGGACTATTTTTTAAATCTGCCATCCTGTCTGACACTGCAGTGCCACTCCTAGATGGGCCAGGTGTTTGTGTCGGCCACTTGGGTCGCTTAGCTTAGTCATCCAGCGACCTCGGTGCAAATTTTAGGACTAAAAATAATATTGTGAGGTGTTCAGTGTTCAGAATAGACTGGAAATGAGTGGAGATTATGGTTATTGAGGTTAATAATACTATGGGATCAAAATGACCCCCAAATTGTATGATTTAAGCTGTTTTTGAGGGTTTTTTGTAAAAAAACACCCGAATCCAAAACACACCCGAATCCGACAAAATATTTTCAGGGAGGTTTTGCCAAAACGCGTCCGAATCCAAAACACGGCCGCGGAACCGAATCCAAAACCAAAACACAAAACCCAAAAAAATTCCGGTGCACATCTCTAAAAATATTGCACAAGACAATAAAAAAGGATTTGTAGATAAATGGCACACTGAAAGTACAACTTAGTATCATTTAAAATGTATGTATAACAAATATTGCAATAGTACTGCTGGATAACCATGGTTGCTGTGCGGGTTATAAACCACTAAGATAATGTGACACAATGTCCCAAGTGATGGTACTACTGGTAAAATAATAATAGAGGAACAGTAATGTACCAATGTGAGGTGAATGTAGCAGATGACTAAGGGGCCTATTTATCACCCTCCGCATCCAAGGATCCAAGGATGCGGATGTGAGGTGATAAAATCACCCAAATCCACACTGCGATAATTGATTACATCGCATGGATGTATCAATTATCGCACGCAGTGACAGAGCTTGTGAGCAAGCTCTGTCCCTGCGATGACAATCTGCAGCATCATCGGGGTATTTTTCGCCACCCCCGGGTCGACAACCTATTGCGACTACATTCCCCGCGCACGCACCGCAGGCCCCCCCACAGTAAATATACTTACCAACCCAGGGAAACGGTGATCGCTGCGCTGTCGTTTTGCAGCGTCACTTCACTGCACCGGGGGTCGAGGCGCAGCACAGTGAAAACCCAGCAATTGGCAGCCCGCACCGGAGCGAAAACTGCTCCAAATGCCCTTTAATACATTAGAGTGACACTAAAATAATGTGAAAAGGTTGTGAAAACACCCTTTTTCACATTTTTTTTTGTAAAAATAATGTTAATAAATAGGCCTCGTAATCTTACTTACTGTGTGTAGGAGTCTCCATAAATTGACAAGAGAAATGTCCAGCTAGTATATTGGAGGGAATACCAAATATCCCCAGCATTGGACCGATGGTCACAGATGGAAGCTGTACAAGTCATGCAGTGCTTTTATCCTTGTTCCCTCATGTTTTTCATAAGCGGCTCGGTAAGCGGCAAGTAACAGCAATCAACTGTAATCAATTCATCAATTGATTGTAGGAGTGAAAGGGGTTGAGCATTTTGGTCTACAGGGTTCATACTGTAGGTCAGGGCTGGCCAAACCGGTCCTCGAGATCTACCAACGGTTCACATTTTCCAGACCACCTAGCTGGTGACAGGTGTAGTCATTACTAATTAAGATGTGCTGCATTCATTCCTAACTGACAATTCTACAGATCTCCAGGAGGCCTGGAAAACATGAACTGTTGGTAGATCTCGAGGACTGGTTTGGCCAGCCCTGCTGTAGGTGATATAGGATTTTGGTGTTGAGTTCATTGGTGATACTGGGTTTGGTTGAAGGTGAGTAGGTGTTAGTTTGCTCTGATTTCATGTCAGCTTGGCTGAATGGTTGACACCTGCAGCTGTTACATTGCAATCATTAGAGTGCTCAACAGTCAGATTAAGCAACAGATGCCTAATTAATATCCACTCTACTTGTTGTATTGCCACTGCTACATGAAACTAATTACTATAGTAAAATGATTGTATTGCTCACCTGGGGGTGCAGGATCTTGTTCTTCAAACTAAAGCGTGTACACCCTGGAGCGATCTCAGCCCAATGTTGTTTAAGGCCGAACCGGAACTACATATGGGACAGATTGGTCAGTGTGTTGTCTGTTCGGCCGTGCTATGCGGCCAATTGGGCAATATCGTATGCAGTAACGTGCAGTGTAATGAAGGATGGAATGAGATGTCATTCCATCCTTCATTACATCGTTCTGATGTGTACAGTACCATGGATATGACGGCTCATCGGTCATCATATCGTCCGGTACACATCGCTCCAGTGTGTACCCAGTTTCAGTGACAATGCTTCTCACTGACTGGCAATAGGCAGTGCATGCCTGGAGCATGATGCCACAAGCATAAGGGGGTAAGGATTAAAGCACCTGGTGAACGCCTTCAAACTGACTGGCAATAGGCAGTGCATGAAGCATGATGCCACAAGCATAAGGGGGTAAGGATAAAAGCACCTGGTGAACTATGAGCCAATAAATAGCTATACAAAGTAAATAAATTATAAAAATCAGATATTGTATATGTGCCCAGATTTCTTTACCAGTCTGTTACATAAACATAGCATGGAGTCCTTTTACTAGACTGGAAATGTAGCCCCAGGCTAGTTAGTCTTTGGTGTTTTCTAATACTAATAGAAAGACCACAAGGGTATGGTATCCCTGTTTCAGCTTGGTAACTCAGAACTGGAGTTTCTAAAGATAAGGTAATGGGGTAATGATCAATAAATATTATTTTATAGGTAGGCTTCACCCAAACCCTATAATGATACAACCTGCTCTATGTTCTAACCCAGCCTCAATTAGCTATTCTTATGCCAATTGTCAAGTCAATCGATTATAAAGTTTAGCCGTGATTGAGCAACAAACGTATAATTTAATTTTTAAATATTAGAAGGGATAATAAAATTTAAATTATAATCTGACGGTGAATATTTTACTGTAATCCACAAGAAATAATAATTAAAAACCATATCAGCTGGAGAACATTGTTTCTCCAGGGTCTCTGCCTCTGAATAACATGAGACTTAATTGACTGATAGTGATAGCAACCCATCGCAAGCAATTTTGATTGGCCCTTTCATTTGATGGCCATTTCAATAGTTTATTAATTTTGAAGGGATTTTTACATGTATCAAAAATACATTTAGAAGAAAATTATATCTCAAGTTTTACATAAGTATTTTTTACATAAAATATATGGTTTTTACAAAAAGCAATAATAGTAGAGGATTGAATTTTCTCATGTTTACACAAGAAATGGATGAATAATTATTTAAACTTTAAATAGTTTGACTAAAATTATATCTACCCATTTATTAAACAAAAATAAAATATATACCAGAATAACATAACATAAATAAGTAATATTAATCAACCTATGATGTTTTCCAATTTTTTCATTATTTTTTTATTTTTACCAAAGAGTACCGGTATATCTTTACTGATGGCTCTTTTATGTATAGCATTATACAATACTATGAAGTACCTCTTTTTTCACTGCATGAACTTGTTTTATATTCATCTTCATTTTCACAGAGAAAGCACATGGAATGCAATGTAAAATATAATAATAGGTTGAGCTTGGTTCATGTCTTTTATAAACCTCAGTAACTAGAACTATGTATATTTGTAAGGGTGTGAAATTGTGATTTTACGCTGAAAGATTACACCTGAGATGGAAAGAGAACTATTACTTTCAGTAGAGCTTGCCTTAATGCACTTGTTAAATTACTTTTGCTTCCACTTTGATTGCAATATTGATTAACAGAATCCTATATTTTGAATTTATACTGAGTTTAACGCCTGTCACTGTTTACACTTGACTTTAGTTTCTTATAACTTGATAATTAATGTCACATATCCCTCTCTCTAGCAGAACCAAGGGCACCATTTAACAATGCATATGTCTTCCTTACAGTATTTAACAAACATCTGTAAGCTTATCTTACCACGTTTTGCACATGTACCGCTTACACCATTGATGGCACGAGAGTTTTGCCAGTAATGGGGACCCAACAACAGCCTTTCTGACTTCAGCAAAGTTTTCCAGGCATTGTTGGGTCCTCACCAGGCAAAAGTTTAATTAACATGCGCAGACTGGCCGCTTCGCATGCACATGACACAGGAGCATGTCACGTGGTGGATCTCACCAAGGATGTGGATGTCACTGAACCTCGCCGTAATGCTAAATACCAACGCGTATTCATTTGTATCACAGCACTGCTAAATAAAATATGGCACTGGGGGGGCGTGGCCTGGCACCGGAAGAGAGCAGTCGCAGCCTGGATGAGCTCCTGCTTATATAACACCTATTCTGCCCTCCTGGTTTGCCTAGACCCGCTCTTTCACAGTATCCCCATCCATTAAGCCTTCCCCTGCCCTCCTGTTACTGTTTGACCAGAGCCGCGGAATCGGGGAGCGCCGTGGAAGCTCCCGCGGGTTGCGGCCTGGTCTCCACACTGAAGCCGGGGCCTCAATTTTGGCGCTGGCCCGCCGGCCACCCGGACCCTTCGATCATCTCTGCCCCTGTGGTACATCTGGACGGCTCTGCCTGGCCCGCCGCACTACATCGCTGCTAGACGCTGCGGCCTCCTCCTGCAGCCGAGACGGAGGTGCTGGCGCTGGCCCGCCGCGCTACAGAGAGGACCGTGACGGCGGCTGCCGTGTCTCCCTCACCTCATCCCGCTGGACGGGCCTGTCCGGGCCGCGGCTCTCGACCCCACAGCTCCCGCTGCCGACGAGGGCTCTCCCGGACCACCTGCTGCTGGACTCAGTGATCACCTAGCCGCGGTGGGGAGCCGCTGTGCAGGGGGGAAAGAAGGCGCTGCTGCTGCTGGCTGCACAGCTCCTCATGACCACACGCAGCTTGCTCCCACATTTGGCCTACTGACCATCTCACACTGCAGACCGAGCCTGGCTGCTGACCTAAGGAGTATTTGATTGACTTCCTCGCTATATGGCCTGGCGGTCATCTACCGCCACCCCTACCATACAGCCGCACGCATAGTGCATCCCCCACCGTGACACCAGCGGTATACTGTCTGCTCACGCCCTGGCTGGGTGTACCCCGCTGGCCACGGCGGTAACCTCTCCTACACCTTCCCCGCTGAAACCCAGTCATACTCCTTGTCTAACCTTGCTGGCTCTACACCCGCCTCCAGAGGCCTGCCTAACCCCCCGGCAGAGAACATCTCATCTCATTTTATTTTGTTTTATTTTATGCTTCTCCTACTGCCGTGACTAAGATGAGGCTTTAGTGCAAATAAACGCCTAGCATGTGAGATCCGCTACATCCTTTACTATCCGGAGCCTCAGTGTTTTTAGCCACCACCTCACCTCTTTGGCGCCCCTGCATGGAAAAATTCCTGATACCTCTGCCCGTGATGTCCGCAGGCATCGCTCAGCAATCTCGTGAGGATACTCCCGGTGGCGACTCATCTGACTCTGATCACTCGCTTACACGCTCACTTTCCCGGAGCTCTTGCAAATCTAGACCGCCTGTTAAACAGCCTAAAATGAAGCATAAGGACCTGCTGGCGGTACTGGGGCCACTTCTAGATGAGAAATTGGCGGGCATTAAGGAGGCTATAGAGTCTTCATCGTCCTTGCTTACTCAACATTCCACCCGCCTTGACGAAGCAGAACAAAGGATATCGGCTCTAGAAGATGATCTGGGAGAAGCCCAACGCTCCTTGCGAGCCAAACAACTGGAAGTCACGGACCTCTCGGAGAAACTCGACGACCTGGAAAACCGCGGCGACCTAACAACTTACGAGTCATCGGTATCCCAGAATCAATAAAAGGCCATGAGCTCCTAGATCTCCTCTCATTGGGTATCCCAGAGCAGCTGTCTATGAATCTAAAGGGTGTCCCTCTTGTCATCGAAAGAGCCCATAGGCTGGGGCCGGAACGGAAAAATTCTTCTGGACGCCCACGCCCGGTTATAATGAGAGTCCTGAACTACGCGGACGAAACAAGACTTCTTGACCATTACCGCAAAACTGCCAGTCTGTCGATCAATGGTGAATGTCTCCTAATTTTTCAGGACTTCTCAGCATTAGTGGCAGCGAAACACAAGGAATTTGCCCAGATTTGCAAGCATCTCTTTGACGCAAAGATCAAATTCTCTTTGCTGTATCCAGCACGCCTCAGAGTCTTTGAAGATGGTCGGCCAAGATTCTTTGAAGATCCAGAGGAGGCCAAGCTGCATTTCGCCCTACCTACCACTTGATTACTATATGACTCTGCCTAATAGTTGCTTAACACTGCCCGAATCTTTGCTTGGGTCTCACATGCAGACTGTCCGAAGTGTGATTAATACGCACTCTCACCTGTTACCTGTTTTTCCCCCCCGCTGTTTGATGATGTTCCTATTGTTGCTTGTTTGTATTGTTAGCTGTGTCTGCCTAGGCCGGGACCCCTTCCCCCCACTGGGGGACTCCCCCCCCCCCGCTCGCTGGGACGGGGTGGGACCCCATTTTCTCTTCTACGCTTTTTTCATGATTTTCTTCCCGGTAGTGGTGGGTTAGTATGTCATCCGACTCCCGCCCACAATCCCATGTAGATGGTGATCCAGATGCTCCACTGCTCCACTTTGTATCCTGGACTGTAGAGGGCCTTAACCACCCGGTCAAAAGGAAAAAGGTGCTGTCTCACCTGACACGTATGTCTCCCCATATTACATTCCTGCAAGAGACGCACTGGTTAGATGACCCTAGACACACCCTACGTGCCCCCTGGATTGTAAGCTGTATATCGTTACCCTACCACTCTAAATCTAAAAGGAGTGGCAATCCTATTCCACGCCAACTTAAAACATTCAATTCTAAGAAAACATCATGACCCAGAGGGTAGATTTCTGCTAGTAGATGTATGTATTCATAACACTGTCTATACCCTTCTTAACCTCTATGCACCCAATACCTTACCTGATTCTTTCTTTGCAGATCTTTTATCGACTCTTATCTCCTGGGGTGGTCAGAATTTGATAGTTGGTGGGGACTTCAACTTTGTCGTCGACCCATCCATGGACAGATCCAAGGTAAGTACCTCCACTACTACGCATCTCCCTCACCTGCTTTCCTCCTTCTGCACCCAACTGAATCTTCTAGACCCCTGGCGGATACTCCATCCCACCCAGAAAGACTTCTCCTTCTATTCCCATCCTCACTCTTCTTATTCTAGAATTGACTATATTTTTACTGCCGCTGACCTTCTCCCCAAAGTTACCTACACCTCCATTGATAACATAATTATTTCCGACCATGCCCCTATATCTCTTCATGTTCAATTAAACCTATCCCCTCGTAACGTCACGAGATGGCAGTTCCCTGCCTATCTACGTCACTCCACTGACTTTCTTCTCCATCTCAAACAGTCCTGGCTCAATTACTATCTATACAATAATGACCAAAATTCAGACTCACCAATCTTTTGGGGGGCAGCTAAGGCTGTCCTTAGAGGACACATTATGTCCTACACCCATGCCAAATGGAAAAAAATTCTTCCCAATTACAAACCTTAAGCACTACTCTTACCTCTGCATACCGTAGCTACACCCAACTTGACACCCCTGCCCATAAAGAGGCCCATATTTCGGCCAAACTCATTTATGACACGTTCCTCACAGAACGGGCCCAATTATCCTATGACTACCAACGAAACAGACTCCACATGGGGAGATGGGGCAATAAATCGGGCAAATTGTTGGCCAATTTGATTAAGGGTCCTAAATCCCGTACCTGGGTTAATGCAATTACTACTTCAGGCACACCGAGTACCAACCCCAAACTTATCTGCACTGAATTTAGGAACTTTTACCAATCCTTATATCCCAAAGGCCCCGATGACCCCGACGCCAACCATTCTTTCCTAGAGGAGGCTGCTCTCCCTATTCTGACTCAGGAGGAGAGAGATTCCTTAGACAACCTGATCACAGTTGAGGAGGTCATTGACGTTATTAAAACTCTACCGAATAATAAACGCCCCGGCCCCGATGGTTTTGGCGTGGAGTTTTACAAGATGTTACGTGATGAGATAGCTCCCACTCTCACGTCTCTCTACAATCATATTCTTACCTCCAAACAAACCCCAATTAGGTTCAATGAGGCCACGATAATTGTTATACCGAAACCGGGCAAAGACCCCTCCCTACCTGGGTCTTACAGGCCGACATCCCTCCTCAATCAAGACTTTAAAATTCTCATGAAATTGATGGGCAATAGATTGCAACTCTGCCTTTCCCGCATTATATCGCCCGTGCAGATGGGCTTCCTTAAACATCCTAATTAACCTTGATGCAGAAAAGGCTTTCAACAAGATTGCCTGGCCTCATCTTGCTAGAGTCTTACTTTACCAACAATTTGGCAAGACCTTTCGTGGCCTGGTTGAATCCCTTTATGCCAGCCCGACTGCGCAGGTGGTGGTTAATAACATTCCCTCCCTTTCTCCTTGAGAGGGAGACTAGACAGGGATGCCCACTTTCTCCCCTCCTTTTTAATATAGCTTTAGAGCCCTTCATACGGTATATCCTTAATTTATCTACCTTTCGTGGTTTTAGAATTGGCAACAGGGAGATTAAGCTTATGGCGTTTGCGGATGACAGCCTTCTTTTTACCTCTAACCCACGACAATCTGCTACGGCGTTACAGAACGCCACTGAACGATTTTCCTCCTTTGCCGGTTTTTCCATCAACTATGACAAATCGGAAGCGTTGGCCGTATTCCCTCAGATAACCATGGGCTAGAACCCTCCTTTTCCATTCCGCTGGGCCCTTACTCATATCACATACCTCGGAGTCCTCCTTCCTTCTGACCCCACTCGACTATACTCTGACAATGTCCACCCCATCCTTACTAAAATTCAGACGGAACTGACGCTATGGCAAACCTTGACCTTCAATCTGTTGGGACGCTGTAGCCTTGTTAAGATGGCTAGTTTCCCCAAATTGCTCTACGTGCTACAGATGGTACCCATCATGCTTTCAAAGTCTGATATATCTCTCCTCAACTCCTCGATCTCTAAATTTATTTCGGCTAATTAACGACCCAGAATAAGTTTCTTTAAACTATCCCAAACAGTACAGAATGGGGGAGTAAATCTGACGGATATAGAGCAATATAACTGAGCTTGCCTTCTTCGTTTCGCTATGGACTGGCTCAGCGGTACGTCTGTCTTCACTGATTCATTGATCGATTCCCAACTCTGTGCCCCTCTATCTCTTAGCTACATTCTCCATGCGAATAAATCTGATATATCCACTTCTCACCTCGACAATGTACTCCTGACCTCTACTATTACGGCGTGGAGGTTATCTCGTAAATCTCTCAAGCTACAACATACTTACTCACTATTTCTTCCTTTAGTTGGGAACTTACACTTTCAAAAAGGGCAGGCCCTCTTCCCCTTCACTGCTTGGCATGCCGCAGGCATCACGTGCATTGGTGACCTTCTTGACTCTAAAAAGAAAATATTTACTTTTGCAGAGACACTAGCCAAATATGACGTTAGCCCCCCGTCATGAATTCTACTTTTTTCAGGCTTCACATTACATACAATCGGTCCTCTCCCATCTCAATGCATCGGACTTTGTTAATTCCCTAGATACACTTCTACGCTCGAGGACTTGTTCCATTTCGACTATATATAACCGCATACGCACAGAACATATACCCACCACTGATCTTGCCCAAGTACAGAAATGGTCCTCCCAAATCCCTTCCATGTCCCCCGACGCCGTGATGGATAGCTTCACGGCTTCCCTTAAACTTGTTCCGGCTAGCTTATACCAGGAAATGTCCTATAAGATATTACATAGAGCCTACATCTCTCCAAAGAGGAGTCATTTGATGGGTTTGTCTGACTCGGCAAAATGTATAAAATGCTCTGCACCAGTGGCTGACCTTATGCATTGCTTTTGGCACTGCCCCTATGTCCAAAAATTCTGGGCTGAGCTACAAATCTATGGAACCTCTGAGTTGGGCTTGCGCTTCCAATGCACTGCCTCTTGGGCTCTCTTTGTTTATGTTCTTGATCAACACGACCTTCCCTCTCAGGATGCAAAATTAGTTGTGATTCTTTCGGTGGTAGGCAGGAAAGCCATCCTCCAGCAATGGATCTCCGATACCTCCCCTACGCTGACACTAGCTACCTCTAGACTGCTATTTTTATTTATGATGGATTGGCTAGAAACATCTCTTGATAAGGAAATAATAACTCCCACGCTGTTTCAATGCTGGGGACGGTTTATAAATAGGTTACCCACTCAAACAAAATTAGCCATTAAGCAGAGTTTTCATTGCACCACCTGGTACGGGCACCAACTCCTGGCTAACAACCCTCCCATTTCTCTCCCATAACTACTCATCCCTCCTCCTTCTCCGCTCTCCTTCTTTTTCTTCTCTCTCCTCTTTATCGTTCTAATTTCTGATACCTACATCAGCTCTCTGTGTCTCCCCTCCTCTGCTACTCCTTTCTGGATCTCTTCCATCTACATATCTTCCCGTGCTCTGATGATGTCTCCGTGGATGGGTCGGCGGTCCCCTAGCCTCGGCAGGTATTGTTATTATTTTTATGATAGTTTATTGTTTTTAGGTTAGCGCTCCCCAAAGGGGGAGACGCATTATTATGTTATATTGTTTTTCTATTCTTCTTCCTACATCAGGAACACGATTGTTGTTCTCATACATCATTGGCCCTCATTCCGAGTTGTTCGCTCGCAAGCTGCTTTTAGCAGCATTGCACACGCTAAGCCGCCGCCTACTGGGAGTGAATCTTAGCTTATCAAAATTGCGAACTAAAGATTCGCAATAATTGCGAAAAGACTTCTCTGTGCAGTTTCTGAGTAGCTCGAGACTTACTCTTCCAGTGCGATCAGTTCAGTGCTTGTCGTTCCTTGTTTGACGTCACAAACACACCCAGCGTTCGCCCAGACACTCCTCCGTTTCTCCAGCCACTCCCGCGTTTTTCCCAGAAACGGTAGCGTTTTTTCACACACTCCCATAAAACGGCCAGTTTCCGCCCAGAAACACCCACTTCCTGTCAATCACACTCCGATCTCCAGTACGAAGAAAAAACCTTGTAATGCCGTGAGTAAAATACCAATCTTCATAGCAAATGTACTTGTCGCAGTCGCAGTGCGAACATTGCGCATGTGCAGTTAGCGGAAAATCGCTGCGATGCGAAGAAAATTACTGAGCGAACAACTCGGAATGAGGGCCATTATTTCTTTGCTATATGTCATTCTGTTATGTATATTTTGACACTTTAAACTAGAAAATGGAAAATGTGAGGTTTTCTGCTAGATCCCAACCACCTTATATGTGACTGACTTGAAGATCACTGTGACTCTGTATACGGTTGGACTCTACGTCCTTATCTGCTATTGTTTATTGTATTTTCTGAACCTCAATAAATACATTTTGGGAAAAAAAATATGGCACTGGTAAAAAGTCTTGTTATTAAATGGGGCCCCAATTCAGGTGCCGGAATCGCATGTTTTCATGACAAGGCACCATACTCATGATATACATTACCAAAATGGCAGCAAATCCTACATTGCCCAATATAGGAATATCTTTCCCTTAGAGTTGAAGAAAAGTTTGTGGTATAAACGTTGCTGTAACCAATGTAGGAAAAACGTCCGAACACAGCATGGAGTATTACTAGTAGAATAGCGGGAGGGAGTGCACTTTTACAGTAGAGGGGCCACACAGTGATAACGTATGAAAGAAACAATGCCAGTACACAATTGCTTCCAAGTAAAACTAAATGGCACTTGAAATGGTAATGATATTAAAAGCAAAACACAGTTTGTTTTTACTTTTAATACCATTTTAAATGTTGAGCATAAATAGACCGGAAAGCGTCAGTTTGCAAAAAACACCAATTTATCCCTCAGCCTTTAGCTGTCGCTATACTCAGTGCTTCTTGTCTATGAAAAAGATACACAGAAAAGGGACCACTCAAATTATTTGTGCACCTGGGACAACTCAGGACATCCCAACTGGATGACTGGATTCTTAGCAGCTGGGTTCATTTGGAAGAATGGGATAAAAGCACACAGGAGAATGTCATATTTTCGAAAAATATTATCCTTATAGATTCATGTTTGAGGGAAGAGTAGGCGAAAGCTGATTAAGTTTAAGAATATGTAACAATACTGATTTTTTGTGATTGGCTAGTAACTAAAGCCCTGTTGCTAGATAGAATCAGTTTAATAGTTGGTCAATTATTGGTTTGTCTTAGCCTATGGGATCTTATTGGGCGTGTTTTGTACTGAGGTTCTATAGAGTGAGCTTCACAGTATATTTGAATTCAGCCTTTTCGATCTGGAAGGCCCACTCTCCCACCCAAAGCCATAACATAGTTTTTTTTGGCTGGTGCTTAGTAACAAGGCGAGGCACAGCTAGGCAGGAAGGAGCTGCAATTCATTTGCCACATGCAACGCAAGAGGTCACTGTGGGCACTTACCCTTTGAAGTTAGGCAAGGTGTCATACCAATGTGAGGGGACCTGAGTGCTTCTTTGCATAGTCATTTGTCTGTGCCTGAGTAATCAGAGGCAAGTCCATCCCGTTGAATGCACAATTAATTTTTATTTGGCTGGAGTAGATTTTTGTAGCACCTTCTCCTTTACAGATTTACTTTGGTTCTCAATTGATAAATGTTGTGAGTCATGACCTTTACTCCAAGCAGTTGTCTCTGTCATAATTTCATTTATAGTGGACTGTTAAGGGTTTCTATTACATAGTCTCTGTATGATTTTCTGGTAACATTTCCTTAGTAAGAATCTCTCACTAGGAAGGTGTCTTGAAAGAAGGTCATGCATGTCCATTTACATTCAGGCAGGAGCTTGAGCACCTGCAGCATGCGTATAATGTCATGTAGGGCTGAGGCACTTTTTATCTTGAAATCGTCAATTTTCAGATTGAAGAAGTGTTCCAGGGTTCCTGCTTCTCCAAGTAGGCAGAGTGTGAGTGAGTGTATCATTTTTTGGCATTATCTCCTTTTGAATTGATAATGAGCTATTGCATACTATGTTTCTATATCATTTTTATTATTTGTTTTTGTATGGACTTCCTCACCATATTAAGCATCACCTAATACATGAATGTCTTTTGCTAATGCTAAGTGTTATCTGTGCCCCTTTTATGAAGTGAAGTATCCCTTTATTAAAAAAAAAAAAAATGATACACTTGATAAATAAAATATCTGTACCCCGTTATCATTAAACGAATATTTCCTCCTTTTATAAATTCTAATAATTATGTTATTTATTATTAATAACTGGGACCCATAATGTATAAAAATATTGTTTGCATTGCATTATGAAAAATAGTTATGCCCCCCAATATTTTCTGTAGTTTAGCGACGTTTATACTTACCTTTCTAGATCTAATGTAGTAGTGCAACCCCAAAACAAATGACTCAAGATGGTTATGTTAAAAACAGGGGTTTTTTTTTTTTTCAATTAACCCTTTCGGGTTTGAAAAACTGTTAATCCCGTGATCACCAGGACTGATGATCAATGACTTTCATGCACCATTGCAACCCTCTAACCCATCGCACCCACTGGAATAAAATAATTTCATGCTCCTACCCCCCACCTAAGAAAGAAAATTATTCACTGACTCACACAGGCAGCACAGCAATCAGTCGACACTCAACACTGATGACACACACAGCAGCACAGTTCAGGCAGGCTGCAGCTTCTTGGCTCTGCCTGGCTCAGGCTGTCTAAGGGCTTGCTGCAACTGCTTGCCTTTGGCATTGGCAGAGTAGCAGGCTAGCAGCTGCAGACTTGCAGAGCCCATGCACTGTCAAGTCACTCTCATCAACACTGGGTTGGGTGGTGATGGCACTGTGGCCACAGACAGTAGAGCCAGCAGGACTCCCTTCATCTTCCATTCTTCAGTCCTTCACTCCTTATGCCCCACTACCCCCCTAGTCCCAGCCAGGAGACAGTGTGATCCCTGCTTTTCCCCTTGTGCTCCGCTCTGACCTCTCCTTTGAATTTAAAAGCAACTGCCTGGCTGGGCTCTCTGAGTGAGACAGTCACACACACTGGCAGGGCCGGATTAATAATGGGGCAGATGGAGCTGCAGCTCCAGGCCCCCCATTGAACCGCCCGGCCGAAGTCCAAACCAGTACAGGGCCTGTCCGAAACTTGTCATCCCTGCTGAATCTGCCCAAGGCTCCGCCCCTGGACCCATCTGAGGCTCCACCCCATCCTGACCCAAAGCTCCGCCCCCTCATCCGATATGGCATTGGCAGCACATCACTGTTTAGTTTACCCTGCCTGTCTGCTGTGGAGCAGCACATCAAGTAACAGTACAGTAGAAAAGCAAGGTAGGTGGTGGACAATACGTATATATTGGCCCTCATTCCAAGTTGATCGCGCGCTTGCTGTTTTTAGCAGCCATGTAAACGCATAGTCACCGCCCACGGGGGAGTGTATTTTCGCTTTGCAAGTGTGCGAACGCCTGTGCAGCCGAGCTCTGCAAAAACATTTTGTGCAGTTTCAGAGTAGGTCTCAGCCCTTGCGATCACTTCAGTCTTTTTGCTGCCGGAATTGACGTCACACACCCGCCCTCCAAACACTTGGACACGCCAGCGTTTTCCCTACCACTCCCAGAAAACGGTCAGTTGACACCCATAAACGCCCTCTTCCTGTCAATCTTCTTGCGACTGGCTGTGCGTATGGATTCTTCGTTAAATCCACAGCTCAGCAACGATCCACATTGTACCCGTACATCACGCGTGCACATTGCGGTGCATACGCATGCGCAGTAGAGACCTGATCGCAGCGCAGCGAAAATCGGCAGCGTGCGATCAACTCGGAATGACCCCCATTGTGTAAGAGGACAGGGAGCATAAGTAAAATAATTATATTATAAAAGGAGAGGATGGGAAACTCAAGTTCTATAAATATATAAGTGAGGGTTAGTGAGCATAGGTTACATAAACATAAGAAGGAACAGGGCCAAAAGTTCGATATAAAGGGGGTCAGGAGTCACAACTTAAATATAAAAGGGGATGTGGGTACAATGTAAATAAAGATATATATAATGGGGCAGGTGACAACATAATTCAATATGTAAGGGGGCATATGGTGCAAATTTATATAACAACATATTTATATAAATTATTATTTAAGATGAGATAGCGGCATAAATTAAATAAATATATAAGGCTGTGGGCACAAGTTAAATTAATATATAAGGGGGGACAGAAGGCACAACTTAAATATAAATTGGGGGGGTGTGCAGGTAGCAGAACAATTTTATCTAATGTGGGATAGAGACATAAGTTAAATATATAATTAAGAACTGGAAGCACAAGATAAATGGACTGGGTATGCGTGACCAGCGGTCAGGAGGCAGCAGAATGCTGGCACAGGGGAGGGGGGTGGGGTGGACACCCACAAGTGGGAATAGTCCCTGTTGGTCGGCATGTCAACCGTCAGGATTTTCAGGGGGCGGGATGTAGGGAGAGGTGACGTGACCGGCGGTCTCCTGACCGCCAGTCACATAACCGCATCCCGGATAAATATATAAGGGTGGACAGGGGACTCAAGTTCAATAAATATATAAGGGGTACAACTTAAATATATACTTAACTTGGGGCAGGTGGCACAACCTAATTAATATGTAAGGGGAGGGCATGTGACATAAATGATATAATAATTAAGCATAAAAGGGGACAGGTTACACACATTAATTAGACATTATATAAGGAGTGAAGACAGGTGTCATATAAGAATTAAATACTGTATAAATATTAATTTATAGGGAAATTACACAATCATAAAATTGGTTAACTTCAGGTATTGGCACAGTTTTGGTATGCCCTGGCAGTCTATTTGGCTAACTGCATGCTTACACATTCTGGGTGGTATTCAATTCTTTTCACCCTCTTCCACTCCCGTTCTGTTTCTGCTGAGGGGTGTGGTATAATCATTTCAGCTTGCTACCCCCGCGATAGCGAGGGCACCATTCTGATTACTATGGGCACGATATGCGCAATAACGGGGATCACTTTAGAAAGGGAATAAGGCGTGATATATCATTTGAATACCGCCTTATGTGTTTCTTCTACAAGTTTATGGTGATTTTCTTGAAACAAAGGCTGTTGTTGCTGTTGGTTAATGTAGCATGTGCTTGGTATTGCTCTCATGTCATAGAATAGAACTTGTATTGTCATGTCGATAATCTGAAAGTGTATTATAGAGGGGTGGAGTTCTCTCCTATCAAAGGTCATCTATGTGTCATAAAATTATAGATGACTCCATTTATTCACAGCACTGAGGTTGTGGGTTTGATTCTCACCATGGCTCTGTGTGGAGTTTGTATATTCTCCCCATTCTTGTGTGTTTCCTCCTGGTACTCTGGTTTCCTCCCACAGGTTAATTGGCTCCCAACATAAATTATTCCTAGTGTGTGAGTGTGTGCGTGTACATGTGGCAGTGGTAGGAAACATAGGCCCTCATTCCGAGTTGTTCGCTCGCCAGCTGCTTTTAGCAGCATTGCAAACGCTAGGCCGCCGCCCTCTGGGAGTGTATCTTAGCTTAGCAGAAGTGCGAATGAAAACTTAGCAGAATTGCGCATGCGTACCATGCACATGCGCATTTTCCACCTAATCGCTGCGTTGCGAAAAACGGCAACTAGCGAACAACTCGGAATGACCACCATAGATTGTAAGCTCCACAGGGGCAGGGACAGATGTGAATGGGCAAATACTCTCTGTAAAGTGCTGCAGAATATGCAGGGCCGACAACAGAAATCTTGGAGCCCGGGTACAGCAGTATCTCTGGGGCCCCGTGTGAACAACTCTGTATATTGTTAGTAGATCGGGCACCGCAGCATGTAATAAACAGAAGGAGAGTGCTGGTATACCGGCAGGCATGCTGCAGTGCCCGATCCACTAACAATACACAGAGCTGTTCACACCATTATATATATATATATATATATATATATATACACACCATTATATATATATATAGAGATGAGCGGGTTCGGTTCCTCGGAATCCGAACCCGCCCGAACTTCAGGTTTTTTTACACGGGTCCGAGCGACTCGGATCTTCCCGCCTTGCTCGGTTAACCCGAGCGCGCCCGAACGTCATCATCCCGCTGTCGGATTCTCGCGAGGCTCGGATTCTATCGCGAGACTCGGATTCTATATAAGGAGCCGCGCGTCGCCGCCATTTTCACACGTGCATTGAGATTGATAGGGAGAGGACGTGGCTGGCGTCCTCTCCGTTTATAGAGAGTGAGACTAGACTAGAGAGAGACACAGTATTATATTTACTTTAGTAATTTTGGGGAGCATTAGGAGGAGTACTACTACTTGCTGAAGTGATAGTGTGACTGTATATCTGACTTGTGGGGGAGACAGTGGGGAGCAGTTAGAGTCTGAGAGCAGGAGTACATATTTTAACGTACAGTGCACACTTTTGCTGGCACTCTGCTGCCAGAGTGCCACACTGCCATTGTGACCACACTGACCACCAGTATATATTGTGATTGTCTGCTTAGGAGTACTACTTGCAAGTTGCTGATAGTGTGACCAGTGACCTGACCACCAGTTTAAATAATCACCACCAGTTTAATATATATATATATATATATATATATAATTGTATATAATATATATATAATTAATTGTATATGTATACCACCTACCCGTGTTTTTTTTTTTTTTTCTTTCTTCTTGATACATACTACTATAGTAGCTTACTGTAGCAGTCTGCGGTGCTGCTGAGCTGACAGTGTCCAGCAGGTCCGTCATCAGTCATTACATAATAAATATATATACCTGTCCGGCTGCAGTACTAGTGATATTATATATATATATATATATATATATATATATATTAATTTCATCTCAATATCATCCAGTCTATATTAGCAGCAGACACAGTACGGTAGTCCACGGCTGTAGCTACCTCTGTGTCGGCAGTCGCTGGTCCATCCATAATTGTATACCACCTACCCGTGGTTTTTTTTTTCTTTCTTCTTGATACATACTACTATAGTAGCTTACTGTAGCAGTCTGCGGTGCTGCTGAGCTGACAGTGTCCAGCAGGTCCGTCATCAGTCATTACATAATAAATATATATACCTGTCCGGCTGCAGTACTAGTGATATTATATATATATATATATATATATATATATATATATAAATTTCATCTCATTATCATCCAGTCTATATTAGCAGCAGACACAGTACGGTAGTCCACGGCTGTAGCTACCTCTGTGTCGGCAGTCGCTGGTCCATCCATAATTGTATACCACCTACCCGTGGTTTTTTTTTTTTTTCTCTTTCTTCTTGATACATACTACTATAGTAGCTTACTGTAGCAGTCTGCGGTGCTGCTGAGCTGACAGTGTCCAGCAGGTCCGTCATCAGTCATTACATAATAAATATATATACCTGTCCGGCTGCAATACTAGTGATATTATATATATATATATATATATATATATTAATTTCATCTCATTATCATCCAGTCTATATTAGCAGCAGACACAGTACGGTAGTCCACGGCTGTAGCTACCTCTGTGTCGGCAGTCGCTGGTCCATCCATAATTGTATACCACCTACCCGTGGTTTTTTTTTCTCTCTTTCTTCTTGATACATACTACTATAGTAGCTTACTGTAGCAGTCTGCGGTGCTGCTGAGCTGACAGTGTCCAGCAGGTCCGTCATCAGTCATTACATAATAAATATATATACCTGTCCGGCTGCAGTACTAGTGATATTATATATATATATATATATTAATTTCATCTCATTATCATCCAGTCTATATTAGCAGCAGACACAGTACGGTAGTCCACGGCTGTAGCTACCTCTGTGTCGGCAGTCGCTGGTCCATCCATAATTGTATACCACCTACCCGTGGTTTTTTGTTTTTCTCTTTCTTCTTGATACATACTATTATAGTAGCTTACTGTAGCAGTCGGCGGTGCTGCTGAGCTGACAGTGTCCAGCAGGTCCGTCATCAGTCATTACATAATAAATATATATACCTGTCCGGCTGCAGTACTAGTGATATTATATATATATATATATATATATATATATATTAATTTCATCTCATTATCATCCAGTCTATATTAGCAGCAGACACAGTACGCTAGTCCACGGCTGTAGCTACCTCTGTGTCGGCAGTCGCTGGTCCATCCATAATTGTATACCACCTACCCGTGTTTTTTTTTTCTCTTTCTTCTTGATACATACTACTATAGTAGCTTACTGTAGCAGTCTGCGGTGCTGCTGAGCTGACAGTGTCCAGCAGGTCCGTCATCAGTCATTACATAATAAATATATATACCTGTCCGGCTGCAGTACTAGTGATATTATATATATATATATATATATTAATTTCATCTCATTATCATCCAGTCTATATTAGCAGCAGACACAGGCCCTCATTCCGAGTTGATCGGTCGCAAGGCGAATTTAGCAGAGTTACACACGCTAAGCCGCCGCCTACTGGGAGTGAATCTTAGCTTCTTAAAATTGCGACCGATGTATTCGCAATATTGCGATTACTAACTACTTAGCAGTTTCAGAGTAGCTCCAGACTTACTCTGCCTGTGCGATCAGTTCAGTGCTTGTCGTTCCTGGTTGACGTCACAAACACACCCAGCGTTCGCCCAGGCACTCCCACCGTTTCTCCGGCCACTCCTGCGTTTTTTCCGGAAACGGTAGCGTTTTCAGCCACACGCCCCTGAAACGCCGTGTTTCCGCCCAGTAACACCCATTTCCTGTCAATCACATTACGTTCGCCGGAGCGAAGAAAAAGCCGTGAGTAAAAATACTTTCTTCATAGTAAAGTTACTTGGCGCAGTCGCAGTGCGAACTTTGCGCATGCGTACTAAGCGGATTTTCACTGCGATGCGATGAAAAATACCGAGCGAACAACTCGGAATGAGGGCCACAGTACGGTAGTCCACGGCTGTAACTACCTCTGTGTCGGCAGTCGCTGGTCCATCCATAATTGTATACCACCTACCCGTGGTTTTTTTTTTTTTTCTCTTTCTTCTTGATACATACTACTATAGTAGCTTACTGTAGCAGTCTGCGGTGCTGCTGAGCTGACAGTGTCCAGCAGGTCCGTCATCAGTCATTACATAATAAATATATATACCTGTCCGGCTGCAATACTAGTGATATTATATATATATATATATATATTAATTTCATCTCATTATCATCCAGTCTATATTAGCAGCAGACACAGTACGGTAGTCCACGGCTGTAGCTACCTCTGTGTCGGCAGTCGCTGGTCCATCCATAATTGTATACCACCTACCCGTGGTTTTTTTTTTCTCTTTCTTCTTGATACATACTACTATAGTAGCTTACTGTAGCAGTCTGCGGTGCTGCTGAGCTGACAGTGTCCAGCAGGTCCGTCATCAGTCATTACATAATAAATATATATACCTGTCCGGCTGCAGTACTAGTGATATTATATATATATATATATTAATTTCATCTCATTATCATCCAGTCTATATTAGCAGCAGACACAGTACGGTAGTCCACGGCTGTAGCTACCTCTGTGTCGGCAGTCGCTGGTCCATCCATAATTGTATACCACCTACCCGTGGTTTTTTTTTTCTCTTTCTTCTTGATACATACTACTATAGTAGCTTACTGTAGCAGTCTGCGGTGCTGCTGAGCTGACAGTGTCCAGCAGGTCCGTCATCAGTCATTACATAATAAATATATATACCTGTCCGGCTGCAGTACTAGTGATATTATATATATATATATATATATATATATATTAATTTCATCTCATTATCATCCAGTCTATATTAGCAGCAGACACAGTACGGTAGTCCACGGCTGTAGCTACCTCTGTGTCGGCAGTCGCTGGTCCATCCATAATTGTATACCACCTACCCGTGGTTTTTTTTTTCTCTTTCTTCTTGATACATACTACTATAGTAGCTTACTGTAGCAGTCTGCGGTGCTGCTGAGCTGACAGTGTCCAGCAGGTCCGTCATCAGTCATTACATAATAAATATATATACCTGTCCGGCTGCAGTACTAGTGATATTATATATATATATATATATATATATTAATTTCATCTCATTATCATCCAGTCTATATTAGCAGCAGACACAGTACGGTAGTCCACGGCTGTAGCTACCTCTGTGTCGGCAGTCGCTGGTCCATCCATAAGTATACTAGTATCCATCCATCTCCATTGTTTACCTGAGGTGCCTTTTAGTTGTGCCTATTAAAATATGGAGAACAAAAATGTTGAGGTTCCAAAATTAGGGAAAGATCAAGATCCACTTCCACCTCGTGCTGAAGCTGCTGCCACTAGTCATGGCCGAGATGATGAAATGCCAGCAACGTCGTCTGCCAAGGCCGGTGCCCAATGTCATAGTACAGAGCATGTAAAATCCAAAACACCAAATATCAGTAAAAAAAGGACTCCAAAATCTAAAATAAAATTGTCGGAGGAGAAGCGTAAACTTGCCAATATGCCATTTACCACACGGAGTGGCAAGGAACGGCTGAGGCCCTGGCCTATGTTCATGGCTAGTGGTTCAGCTTCACATGAGGATGGAAGCACTCAGCCTCTCGCTAGAAAAATGAAAAGACTCAAGCTGGCAAAAGCACCGCAAAGAACTGTGCGTTCTTCGAAATCCCAAATCCACAAGGAGAGTCCAATTGTGTCGGTTGCGATGCCTGACCTTCCCAACACTGGACGTGAAGAGCATGCGCCTTCCACCATTTGCACGCCCCCTGCAAGTGCTGGAAGGAGCACCCGCAGTCCAGTTCCTGATAGTCAGATTGAAGATGTCAGTGTTGAAGTACACCAGGATGAGGAGGATATGGGTGTTGCTGGCGGTGGGGAGGAAATTGACAAGGAGGATTCTGATGGTGAGGTGGTTTGTTTAAGTCAGGCACCCGGGGAGACACCTGTTGTCCGTGGGAGGAATAGGGCCGTTGACATGCCTGGTGAAAATACCAAAAAAATCAGCTCTTCGGTGTGGAAGTATTTCAACAGAAATGCGGACAACATTTGTCAAGCCGTGTGTTGCCTTTGTCAAGCTGTAATAAGTAGGGGTAAGGACGTTAACCACCTCGGAACATCCTCCCTTATACGTCACCTGCAGCGCATTCATAATAAGTCAGAGACAAGTTCAAAAACTTTGGGCGACAGTGGAAGCAGTCCACTGACCAGTAAATCCCTTCCTCTTGTAACCAAGCTCACGCAAACCACCCCACCAACTCCCTCAGTGTCAATTTCCTCCTTCCCCAGGAATGCCAATAGTCCTGCAGGCCATGTCACTGGCAATTCTGACGAGTCCTCTCCTGCCTGGGATTCCTCCGATGCATCCTTGCGTGTAACGCCTACTGCTGCTGGCGCTGCTGTTGTTGCTGCTGGGAGTCGATGGTCATCCCAGAGGGGAAGTCGTAAGCCCACTTTTACTACTTCCACCAAGCAATTGACTGTCCAACAGTCCTTTGCGAGGAAGATGAAATATCACAGCAGTCATCCTGTTGCAAAATGGATAACTGAGGCCTTGACAACTATGTTGGTGTTAGACGTGCGTCCGGTATCCGCCGTTAGTTCACAGGGAACTAGACAATTTCTTGAGGTAGTGTGCCCCCGTTAACAAATACCATCTAGGTTCCACTTCTCTAGGCAGGCGATACCGAGAATGTACACGGACGTCAGAAAAAGACTCACCAGTGTCCTAAAAAATGCAGTTGTACCCAATGTCCACTTAACCACGGACATGTGGACAAGTGGAGCAGGGCTGGGTCAGGACTATATGACTGTGACAGCCCACTGAGTAGATGTATGGACTCCCGCCGCAAGAACAGCAGCGGCGGCACCAGTAGCAGCATCTCGCAAACGCCAACTCTTTCCTAGGCAGGCTACGCTTTGTATCACCGCTTTCCAGAATACGCACACAGCTGAAAACCTCTTACGGCAACTGAGGAAGATCATCGCGGAATGGCTTACCCCAATTGGACTCTCCTGTGGATTTGTGGCATCGGACAACGCCAGCAATATTGTGTGTGCATTAAATATGGGCAAATTCCAGCACGTCCCATGTTTTGCACATACCTTGAATTTGGTGGTGCAGAATTTTTTTAAAAACGACAGGGGCGTGCAAGAGATGCTGTCGGTGGCCAGAAGAATTGCGGGACACTTTCGGCGTACAGGCACCACGTACAGAAGACTGGAGCACCACCAAAAACGCCTGAACCTGCCCTGCCATCATCTGAAGCAAGAAGTGGTAACGAGGTGGAATTCAACCCTCTATATGCTTCAGAGGTTGGAGGAGCAGCAAAAGGCCATTCAAGCCTATACAATTGAGCACGATATAGGAGGTGGAATGTACCTGTCTCAAGCGCAGTGGAGAATGATTTCAACGTTGTGCAAGGTTCTGCAACCTTTTGAACTTGCCACACGTGAAGTCAGTTCAGACACTGCCAGCCTGAGTCAGGTCATTCCCCTCATCAGGCTTTTGCAGAAGAAGCTGGAGGCATTGAAGGAGGAGCTAAAAGGGAGCGATTCCGCTAGGCATGTGGGACTTGTGGATGGAGCCCTTAATTCGCTTAACAAGGATTCACGGGTGGTCAATCTGTTGAAATCAGAGCACTACATTTTGGCCACCGTGCTCGATCCTAGATTTAAAACCTACCTTGGATCTCTCTTTCCGGCAGACACAAGTCTGCTGGGGTTCAAAGACCTGCTGGTGACAAAATTGTCAAGTCAAGCGGAACGCGACCTGTCAACATCTCCTCCTTCAGATTCTGCCGCAACTGGGGGTGCGAGGAAAAGGCTCAGAATTCCGAGCCCACCCGCTGGCGGTGATGCAGGGCAGTCTGGAGCGACTGCTGATGCTGACATCTGGTCCGGACTGAAGGAACTGACAACGATTACGGACATGTCGTCTACTGTCACTGCATATGATTCTCTCACCATTGAAAGAATGGTGGAGGATTATATGAGTGACCGCATCCAAGTAGGCACGTCAGACAGTCCGTACTTATACTGGCAGGAAAAAGAGGCAATTTGGAGGCCCTTGCACAAACTGGCTTTATTCTACCTAAGTTGCCCTCCCACAAGTGTGTACTCCGAAAGAGTGTTTAGTGCCGCCGCTCACCTTGTCAGCAATCGGCGTACGAGGTTACTTCCAGAAAATGTGGAGAAGATGATGTTCATTAAAATGAATTATAATCAATTCCTCCGTGGAGACATTGACCAGCAGCAATTGCCTCCACAAAGTACACAGGGAGCTGAGAAGGTGGATTCCAGTGGGGACGAATTGATAATCTGTGAGGAGCGGGATGTACACGGTGATATATCGGAGGATGATGATGAGGTGGACATCTTGCCTCTGTAGAGCCAGTTTGTGCAAGGAGAGATTAATTGCTTCTTTTTCGGTGGGGGTCCAAACCAACCCGTCATTTCAGTCACAGTCGTGTGGCAGACCCTGTCACTGAAATGATGGGTTGGTTAAAGTGTGCATGTCCTGTTTATACAACATAAGGGTGGGTGGTAGGGCGCAAGGACAATTCCATCTTGCACCTCTTTTTTCTTTCATTTTTATTTGCGTCATGTGCTGTTTGGGGAGTGTTTTTTGGAAGGGCCATCCTGCGTGACACTGCAGTGCCACTCCTAGATGGGCCAGGTGTTTGTGTCGGCCACTAGGGTCGCTTATCTTACTCACACAGCTACCTCATTGCGCCTCTTTTTTTCTTCTTTGCGTCATGTGCTGTTTGGGGAGTGTTTTTTGGAAGGGCCATCCTGCGTGACACTGCAGTGCCACTCCTAGATGGGCCAGGTGTTTGTGTCGGCCACTAGGGTCGCTTATCTTACTCACACAGCTACCTCATTGCGCCTTTTTTTCTTCTTTGCGTCATGTGCTGTTTGGGGAGTGTTTTTTGGAAGGGCCATCCTGCGTGACACTGCAGTGCCACTCCTAGATGGGCCAGGTGTTTGTGTCGGCCACTAGGGTCGCTTAGCTTACTCACACAGCTACCTCATTGCGCCTCTTTTTTTCTTCTTTGCGTCATGTGCTGTTTGGGGAGTGTTTTTTGGAAGGGCCATCCTGCGTGACACTGCAGTGCCACTCCTAGATGGGCCAGGTGTTTGTGTCGGCCACTAGGGTCGCTTAGCTTACTCACACAGCTACCTCATTGCGCCTCTTTTTTTCTTCTTTGCGTCATGTGCTGTTTGGGGAGTGTTTTTTGGAAGGGCCATCCTGCGTGACACTGCAGTGCCACTCCTAGATGGGCCAGGTGTTTGTGTCGGCCACTAGGGTCGCTTATCTTACTCACACAGCTACCTCATTGCGCCTCTTTTTTTCTTCTTTGCGTCATGTGCTGTTTGGGGAGTGTTTTTTGGAAGGGCCATCCTGCGTGACACTGCAGTGCCACTCCTAGATGGGCCAGGTGTTTGTGTCGGCCACTAGGGTCGCTTATCTTACTCACACAGCTACCTCATTGCGCCTTTTTTTCTTCTTTGCGTCATGTGCTGTTTGGGGAGTGTTTTTTGGAAGGGCCATCCTGCGTGACACTGCAGTGCCACTCCTAGATGGGCCAGGTGTTTGTGTCGGCCACTAGGGTCGCTTATCTTACTCACACAGCTACCTCATTGCGCCTCTTTTTTTCTTCTTTGCGTCATGTGCTGTTTGGGGAGTGTTTTTTGGAAGGGCCATCCTGCGTGACACTGCAGTGCCACTCCTAGATGGGCCAGGTGTTTGTGTCGGCCACTAGGGTCGCTTAGCTTACTCACACAGCTACCTCATTGCGCCTCTTTTTTTCTTCTTTGCGTCATGTGCTGTTTGGGGAGTGTTTTTTGGAAGGGCCATCCTGCGTGACACTGCAGTGCCACTCCTAGATGGGCCAGGTGTTTGTGTCGGCCACTAGGGTCGCTTAGCTTACTCACACAGCTACCTCATTGCGCCTCTTTTTTTCTTCTTTGCGTCATGTGCTGTTTGGGGAGTGTTTTTTGGAAGGGCCATCCTGCGTGACACTGCAGTGCCACTCCTAGATGGGCCAGGTGTTTGTGTCGGCCACTAGGGTCGCTTAGCTTACTCACACAGCTACCTCATTGCGCCTCTTTTTTTCTTCTTTGCGTCATGTGCTGTTTGGGGAGTGTTTTTTGGAAGGGCCATCCTGCGTGACACTGCAGTGCCACTCCTAGATGGGCCAGGTGTTTGTGTCGGCCACTAGGGTCGCTTAGCTTACTCACACAGCTACCTCATTGCGCCTCTTTTTTTCTTCTTTGCGTCATGTGCTGTTTGGGGAGTGTTTTTTGGAAGGGCCATCCTGCGTGACACTGCAGTGCCACTCCTAGATGGGCCAGGTGTTTGAGTCGGCCACTAGGGTCGCTTAGCTTACTCACACAGCTACCTCATTGCGCCTCTTTTTTTCTTCTTTGCGTCATGTGCTGTTTGGGGAGTGTTTTTTGGAAGGGCCATCCTGCGTGACACTGCAGTGCCACTCCTAGATGGGCCAGGTGTTTGTGTCGGCCACTAGGGTCGCTTAGCTTACTCACACAGCTACCTCATTGCGCCTCTTTTTTTCTTTGCGTCATGTGCTGTTTGGGGAGTGTTTTTTGGAAGGGCCATCCTGCGTGACACTGCAGTGCCACTCCTAGATGGGCCAGGTGTTTGTGTCGGCCACTTGGGTCGCTTAGCTTAGCCATCCAGCGACCTCGGTGCAAATTTTAGGACTAAAAATAATATTGTGAGGTGTGAGGTGTTCAGAATAGACTGAAAATGAGTGGAAATTATGGTTTTTGAGGTTAATAATACTTTGGGATCAAAATGACCCCCAAATTCTATTATTTAAGCTGTTTTTTAGTGTTTTTTGAAAAAAACACCCGAATCCAAAACACACCCGAATCCGACAAAAAAAATTCGGTGAGGTTTTGCCAAAACGCGGTCGAACCCAAAACACGGCCGCGGAACCGAACCCAAAACCAAAACACAAAACCCGAAAAATTTCAAGTGCACATCTCTATATATATATATATATATATATATATATATATATATATACAGTATATATATATATATATATATGTATATATATATATACACAGAAAATTCAGCACTCACCTGTGGTTTTATATCTGTAAACATACATACATATATATATATACATACACACACACACACACACACAAAGGACTGGCACTCCAAACTTCCAGGCGTAGCTGCGCTGGTGCCCTCACAAAAATCCAACAATAAAGTTCAGAAATGTGCATCACTCAAGCTTGGATAACACAGATCCTGATGACAATATGATTGAAATATTGAAACATTGAACAAGATATTAGTTTCTGTGTAATCTTTTTAACAAGCTTGAGTGCCTCACCTTTATAAACTTATATATATATATATATATATATATATATATATATATATATACGGAAGAGAGTCTGGCACTCCTAGTTGCAGTGTGTAACTTCGGTCGGTGCCCTCACAGTAAATGGATACAAATAGAGGAAAGTGCGGCACTCGACTCTTAATAAGTATAGCAAAGTCAGATATTGATTCAACAACGTTTCAGTGCCTCCGCACTGTCGTCAGGTTTATTAAGAATAACATGTACATAACATACCGTGTTTGGGAGAGGTTTTGGGTTGCTGCAGCCTGGTGATTGTTTACTTGGAGCGCACATTTTTTTTTTTAGTCCCTTCAACCCCAGTAAGTAAGTGATGTTTGTGTCAGTAAGTTGTATCTGTGTCAGTAAGGGAAGTCTGTCCTTAAGTATGTATGTGCCAATAAGTGATAGCTGTGTCCGTAAGGGGTATCTGTCAGTAAGTGGTGCTTGTGTCATTAAATGTGTGTATCACTAAGACTTTGTCAGTAAGGTGTGTCAGTAAGTGTGTATGTGTCAGTAAGTCTGTGTCAGTGGTGTGTGTGTGTGTGTGTGTCAATAAGTTGTATGCGTGTATGTATCAGTGTGTTTGTGTCAGTAAGTGTAATCTGTGTTAGTAAGAGGTGTATGTGTCGGTAAGTAGTGTCTGTCAGTAAGTGTGTCAGCAAGTAGTGTCTGTGTTTAAGTGTGTCCCAGAAGCCCTTTGTTCCCTGTCTGCTCTGTATTGCCCCGATCTTTTCTAATCTTTCCACATCTGCTATGTTTTGCCCCATCATTGCTCCCCTTTAGACCTCTCCACCTTTCCAGCTCTCTGTATTATATGGCGGTCACTGTGATGCTCCCTATATGATATGGTGGTCACTGATGCTGTGTATTATATGGCGGTCACTAACTTTTTCTTGTTTTAGTTACCTATTAAGTGGTTGAAGGTAGGCACTAGTCACACTCATGGCACATGCCACACCCCCTATTGAGACCACAGACATACAGTACCACACTGGTCACATCACTAGTCTCACCACTGCAGCACCCGTCACATCTCCTTCCGAGGCACACAATAGGCCTTTCATAAATTTCAGCTCCAGGCCCATGAGTACCTTAATCTGGCACTGACACTGTGTGTCAAGCTGGCAGGCTGGCGGCTGATACAGAGGTGGCACACAACGCAGCCGCTGCAACAGTCCTCTTCCTCCACTTAGGCGTGGTGTGGGTAGGGCTGGCATGAATGTGTGTATTTCCCTCTTGTGGAAAGGACCTGAATGTGACATCACGTGAGGGTGGAATTGTCGTCTGCCCTTTCAGCATGTATATGTTTTCTCCAATCTCCATTTGTTGTAAGTTATTTTGTTTTAGTTATGCTGCATTGGACCCTTGCGGTCTCGCTTCGCTCACCATGCATCGGGCACGGTGTCTCACTCTGCTTCACTCGCTACAGGTTACTATTCCATATAGGATATTGAGCCTGTGCATTATGGAAAAAGGTCCTCTCTGTGAAGGGAATCTAGATGCTACACTGCTGGCATGGGGCTGCGCAGCGTGACCTCTGACGACAGGTCACGCTGCACACAGCAGGGTGCAGAGGCAGCCAGGCAGCACCTAAGGCAGGGACGTCAAAATAATAAACCACAATCACTTTCACCATGGCAAGTCTCTCTATATGACCTGCAGCACCTCCACCATACACAAACTAGCCAACCTTCCCTAAAACCATAAAAACAACACCAGATTACCCCTATCATATGCAGCTATGACACAGTAAACCATCTCAGATACACCAAGGGCAACCCCGCTGACATAGGAACGTTAGCATGGTCAAGGTTATCATTGATGTGTCGTAGAATGGTTTATTGTGCCATTGAAAACTTTCATTATGTTTGATCACACTACCTAGCACCTGGACCTATATAATATGCTATTCCAAGTCTTCAACAATGGGCAATCTCAAGCCTAAAGATGTCCATATTCCAAGTTGCCACCCATGTGCACCACCAGAACCTGTGGGACACCAAAATTCATGGCCACCACCATGAACCTATCCTTAAAGTATACCAACGTAGACCCCTGTGGTTCAACCACTATATGCTCTTGACACCCACTAAAGCAATTGTGCTCCTGGCATGCTTGAACTTAGACAGCCAGAACACAAAGGAATGGGCAAATATCCCAGAGGACATATCGTTCTATTAGTCACCTGCAAAAAGGGAGCCAAACAACACAGAATAAGGAAACCTAAAAAAAAATAATTAAAACCAGTGCAGAAGAAAAGAAGAGAGGGGAGATTTGTTTTGGGGAGGATGGGAAAAGGGTAGGGGGGTGCGACCTGGACCACAGTAATGCACAAAAGTCCGTGGGTACTCCCAGTTTTATATAGAGAACTAATGATCAGGTTACCACTGTTGGGATGACTGTTTCTAAAGAAAACAGACCCACTTTCATTTTAGCCTGATTCCACTAAGGAATTCAGCACTGTGTTGAACAGGACCCAACACTCCAGGATTCCTTACTATAGACTGGTGCTTGCAGCTTTTGTGGGGGAGTCCCAATATGTTTGCCCCCCAGTCTAGAAAATGTTGGGCCTGCTGATTTATATATATATACTTATGTTCTTAAAGTTTCTACATGTTACAATGGCAGTAACCTTTAATGCAAGTCATTGCACCTTTAACACACTATGCTGAATTACACGTGTTTTAAGACAAGAGACATTTTAAGTGTATTTTAAGTGTATCCCAAATTGCAATTGACTCTATGGGGTGGGTAAAGCTTGCAGCCTAACTCTAACCCTCCTCCCTGAGTGCCTAACCCTAACTCTCCCTTTTTAATGCCTAACCCTAATCCTTCCTCCCCATATCCTAATCCTAACAGCCTCGCCCCCGCAAATGAGAGTTTGGGCACCCCAAGCAGTACTAAAGTTGGGTTTAGCTTCTTTGCGTGGCTAAACCCATTACTAATAGGCACTTGCACCCATGGGGGGGCATTTGAATTGCTCCAATGGACGGCCATTACGTGTTGTTGGAGGCTGCCCTATGTATATACTTATTTGAAGCGCCTAGAGTTCCCATCTCTACGGCACCCATGTTTCTATCCCTGCATGTTACACCTGGGAAGGAGCATTTAAACTGAGATTTTTCCTCGCAGCTCCTGAGGCTTCAAGGAAAAAAACAGCATTAAGTGCACACTGAGGCACAAATCACAGGGATGCAATGCTAATTGAATAGGTCTAAGCAGTAATATGTACCCTGTTATACTGGGTGCATCAGTTCTCATCCATAAGTCATAACTATACCAGTAAGAAAAAGGAAAGCAAAGACATCAGCTCTTGCTGCAGTAAATAGAACGTTGGGCTCATGCTTGAAAAAACTGCAAAATATGATTCGAAGCATTTAGCAAGTAAAAGTAAATACATTATTGTATAATCTAAATATAATTTAAACATATATATATACACTGCTCAAAAAAATAAAGGGAACACTAAAATAACACATCCTAGATCTGAATGAATGAAATATTCTTATTAAATACTTTGTTCTTTACATAGTTGAATTTGCTGACAACAAAATCACACAAAAATTATCAATGGAAATCAAATTTATTAACCCATGGAGGTCTGGATTGAGTCACACTCAAAATTGAAGTGGTAAAATACACTACAGGCTGATCCAACTTTGATGTAATGTCCTTAAAACAAGTCATAATGAGGCTCAGTAGTGTGTGTGGCCTCCACGTGCCTGTATGACCTCCCTACAACTTTGAATGTAGTACCCACTTAGATTACCACAGCAGCTGGAAGGGGTTTGTCAGACCCCACAAAAATATGACCTCCCTACAAAGCCTGGGCATGCTCCTGATGAGGTGGCGGATGGTCTCCTGAGGGATCTCCTCCCAGACCTGGACTAAAGAATCTGCCAACTCCTGGACAGTCTGTGGTGCAATGGAGAGAGACATGATGTCCCAGATGTGCTCAATTGGATTCAGGTCTGAGGAACAGGTGGGCCAGTCCATAGCATCAATGCCTTCGTCTTGCAGGAACTGCTGACACACTCCAGCCACATGAGGTCTAGCATTGTCTTGCATTAGGAGGAACTCAGGGCCAACCGCACCAGCATATGGTCTCACAAGGGGTCTAAGGATCTCATCTCGGTACCTAATGGCAGTCAGGCTACCTCTGGCAAGCACATGGAGGCAGCCCCTCAAAGAAATGCCACCCCACACCATTACTGACCCACTGCCAAACCGGTCATGCTGGAGGATGTTGCAGGCAGCAGAACGTTCTCCTTGGCATCTCTAGACTCTGTCACATCTGTCACATGTGCTCAGTGAGAACCTGCTTTCATCTGTGAAGAGCACAGGGTGCCAGTGGTGAATTTGGCAATCTTGGTGTTCTCTGGCAAATGCCAAACGTCCTGCACGGTGTTGGGCTGTAAGCACAACCCCCACCTGTGGACGTCGGGCCCTCATACTACCCTCATGGAGTCTGTTTCTGATCGTTTGAGTAGACACATGCACATTTGTGGCTTGCTGGAGGTCATTTTGCAGGGCTCTGGCAGTGCTCCTCCTGTTCCTCCTTGCACAAAGGCGGAGGTAGCGGTCCTGCTGCTGAGTTGTTGCCCTCCTACGGCCTCCTCCACGTCTCCTGATGTACTGGCCTGTCTCCTGGTAGCGCCTCCATGCTCTGGACACTATGCTGACAGACACAGCAAACCTTCTTGCCTCAGCTCGCATTGATGTGCCATCCTGGATGAACTGCACTACCTGAGCCACTTGTGTGGGTTGTAGACTCCGTCTCATGCTACCACTAGAGTGAAAGCCCCACCAGCTTTCAAAAGTGACCAAAACATCAGCCAGAAAGCATAGGAGCTGAGAAGTGGTCTGTGGTCACCACCTGCAGAACAACTCCTTTATTGGGGGTATCTTGCTAATTGCCTATAATTCCCACCTGTGGTCTATTCCAGTTGCACAACAGCATGTGAAATTGATTGTCAATCAGTGTTGCTTCCTAAGTGGACAGTTTGATCTCACAGAAATGTTATTGACTTGGAGTTACATTGTGTTGTTTATTTTTTTGAGCAGTGTATATATTTATATTTTTATATATATATATATATATATATATATATATACTGAATATATAGTACAGTCCTGTCCAAGAATCTAAAAAAAAAAACACATATCCACAAATGAACTGATTTCACTCCAGTACAGTACCTCTAATAGAGAATAAGTCTACTTCACAAGCTCCTTCCTAATCACAAGAAGCGCTTCTGATTGTAATGGTTTATTTATTCTTCTCAGTTTAATGCTAAATGATGAACAGTTTACTATAATTAGTACATACAAGACCTTAGAAAGCACTGATTAATTACATTATAACTTATTTAAGACTATACATGAGAAGAATAAAGATCAAGGTTTATAGAACATTTTAACCTAGTAATGTATAAAAACACTAAATTCATAATTATGTGGAATTTCTGCACCACCATCCACAACCTTATGCAGCTGCTACAAAACCATTGGAGTGTATAACTACTTCTCTATACCAATCACGCCACTCTCTGAAGTGCCAAAAAAGGGTAAATAATGCACCAATTTTCTTAGACGTCAGTACATATTAATAATTTGGGAAATTTCAAAATCAGTTTTGTCTTATGCAGACCAATTATTGTATCCAACACTGCCATATACTGCCAAATAATTGTCCTCTGTGTCTGATGATGAGCATATCCACTGTCAGATCTGAGCACTAATTATTGCATCTGTCGGGCATACTGAAAGATTTCTCATGGCTGACTGAGCGAGAATTGGTGCTCGGTAGTGATGAGCGGGTTCGGTTTCTCGGGATCTGAACCCCCCCCGAACTTCACCCATTTTACACGGTTCCGAGGCAGCCTCGGATCTTCCCACCTTGCTCGGTTAACCCGAGCGCGCCCGAACGTTATCATCCCGCTGTCGTATTCTCACGAGATTCTTATTCTATATAAGGAGCAGCGCGTCACCGCCATTTTCACTCGTGCTTTGAAGATGATAGCGAGAGGACGTTGCTGCGTTCTCTCAGTTTCTGTGTTCAGTGCGCTACAAATATCTGTGCTCAGTGTGCTGCAAATATCTGTGCTCAGTGTGCTGAAAATATCTACGTTCTCTGCCTGAAAAATGCTCCATATCTGTGCTGCATTGTAGTATATAGTAGGAGGACAGTGCAGAATTTTGCTGTGACCACCAGTATATATATAGCAGTACGGTACAGTAGTCCATTGCTCTACCTCTGTGTCGTCAAGTATACTATCCATCCATACCTGTGCTGCATTTTAGTTGTGCGCAGTCTATAGTAGGAGGACAGTGCAGAATTTTGCTGACCATCAGTATATATATAGCAGTACGGTACAGTAGGCCATTGCTATTGATATATATTACTGGCATATAATTCCACACATTAAAAAATGGAGAACAAAAATGTGGAGGGTAAAATAGGGAAAGATCAAGATCCACTTCCACCTCGTGCTGAAGCTGCTGCCACTAGTCATGGCCGAGACGATGAAATGCCATCAACGTCGTCTGTCAAGGCCGATGCCCAATGTCATAGTAGAGAGCATGTAAAATTCAAAAAACAAAAGTTCAGTAAAATGACCCAAAAATCAAAATTAAAAGCGTCTGATGAGAAGCGTAAATTTGCCAATATGCCATTTATTACACGGAGTGGCAAGGAACGGCTGAGGCCCTTTCCTATGTTCATGGCTAGTGGTTCAGCTTCACATGAGGATGGAAGCACTCATCTTCCAGCTAGAAAAATGAAAAGACTTAAGCTGGCAAAAGCACAGCAAAGAACTGTACATTCTTCTAAATCACAAATCCCCAAGGAGAGTCCAATTGTGTCAGTTGCGATGCCTGACCTTCCCAACACTGGACGGGAAGAGCTTGCGCCTTCCACCATTTGCACGCCCCCTGCAAGTGCTGGAAGGAGCACCCGCAGTCCAGTTCCTGATAGTCAAATTGAAGATGTCACTGTTGAAGTACACCAGGATGAGGATATGGGTGTTGCTGGCATTGAGGAGGAAATTGACAAGGAGGATTCTGATGGTGAGGTGGTTTGTTTAAGTCAGGCAACCGGGGAGACACCTGTTGTCCGTGGGACGAATATGGCCATTGACATGCCTGGTCAAATTACAAAAAAAATCACCTCTTCGGTGTGGAATTATTTTAACAGAAATGAGGACAACAGGTGTCAAGCCGTATGTTGCCTTTGTCAAGCTGTAATAAGTAGGGGTAAGGACGTTAACCACCTAGGAACATCCTCCCTTATAAGTCACCTGGAGCGCATTCATCAGAAGTCATGGACAAGTTCAAAAACTTTGGGTGACAGCGGAAGCAGTGCACTGACAACTAAATCCCTTCCTCTTGTAACCAAGCTCCTGCAAACCACACCACCAACTCCCTCAGTGTCAATTTCCTCCTTAGACAGGAAAGCCAATAGTCCTGCAGGCCATGTCACTGGCAAGTCTGACGAGTCCTCTCCTAACTGGGATTCCTCCGATGCATCCTTTAGTGTAACACCTACTGCTGCTGGCGCTGCTGTTGTTGCTGCTGGGAGTCGATCGTCATCCCAGAGGGGAAGTCGGAAGAACACTTGTACTACTTCCAATAAGCAATTGACTGTCCAACAGTCCTTTGCGAGGAAGATGAAATATCACAGCAGTCATCCTGCTGCAAAGCAGATAACTCAGGCCTTTGCAGCCTGGGTGGTGTTAAACGTGTGTCCGGTATCCACCGTTAATTCACAGGGAATTAGAGAATTTATTGAGTTAGTGTGTCCCCGGTACCAAATACCATCTAGGTTCCACTTCTCTAGGCAGGCGATACCGAGAATGTACACAGACCTCAGAAAAAGAGTCACCAGTGTCCTAAGAAATGCAGTTGTACCCAATGTCCACTTAACCACGGACATGTGGACAAGTGGAGCAGGGCAGACTCAGGACTATATGACTGTGACAGCCCACTGGGTAGATGTATTGCCTCCCGCAGCAACAACAGCAGCGGCACCAGTAGCAGCATCTCGCAAACGCTAACTCGTTCCTAGGCAGGCTACGCTTTGTATCACCGCTTTCCATAAGAGGCACACAGCTGACAACCTCTTACGGAAATTGAGGAACATCATCGCAGAATGGCTTACCCCAATTGGACTCTCCTGGGGATTTGTGACATCGGACAATGCCACCAATATTGTGCGTGCATTACATGTGAGCAAATTCCATCATGTCCCATGTTTTGCACATACATTGAATTTGGTGGTGCAGAATTATTTTAAAAACGACAGGGGCGTGCAAGAGATGTTGTCGGTGGCCCGAAGAATTGCGGGCCACTTTCGGCATTCAGCCACCGCGTGCCGAAGACTGGAGCACCAGCAAACACTCTGGAACCTGCCCCGCCATCATCTGAAGCAAGAGGTGGTACGAGGTGGAATTCAACCCTCTATATGCTTCAGAGGATGGAGGAGCAGCAAAAGGCCATTCAAGCCTATACATCTGCCTACGATATAGGCAAAGGAGGGGGAATGCACCTGACTCAAGCGCAGTGGAGAATGATTTCAACGTTGTGCAAGGTTCTGCAACCATTTTAACTTGCCACACGTGAAGTCAGTTCAGACAGTGCCAGCCTGAGTCAGGTCATTCCCCTCATCAGGCTTTTGCAGAAGAAGCTGGAGAGATTAAAGGAGGAGCTAAAATGGAGCGATTCCGCTAGGCATGTGGGACTTGTGGATGGAGCCCTTAATTCGCTTAACCAGGATTCATGGGTGGTCAATCTGTTGAAATCAGAGCACTACATTTTGGCCACCATGCTCGATCCTAGGTTTAAAGCTTACGTTGTATCTCTCTTTCCGGCAGACACAACTCTGCAGAGGCGCAAAGACCTGCTGGTGAGACACTTGTCAAGTCAAGCGGAACGTGACCCGTCAACAGCTCCTCCTTCAAATTCTCCCGCAACAGGGGCTGCGAGGAAAAGGCTAAGAATTCCGAGCCCACCCACTGGCGGTGATGCAGGGCAGTTTGGAGCGAGTGCTGACATCTGGTCCGGACTGAAGGACCTGCCAACGATTACTGACATGTCGTCTACTGTCACTGCATATGATTCTGTCACCATTGAAAGAATGGTGGAGGATTATATGAGTGACCGCATCCAAGTAGGCACGTCAGACAGTCCGCACGTATACTGGCAGGAAAAAGAAGCAATTTGGAGGCTCTTGCACAAACTGGCTTTATTTTACCTAAGTTGCCCCCCCCCCCCACCAGTGTGTACTCCGAAAGAGTGTTTAGTGCAGCCGCTCACCTTGTCAGCAATCGGCGTACGAGGTTACTTCCAGAAAATGTGGAGAAGATGATGTTCATCAAAATGAATTATAATCAATTCCTCTGTGGAGACATTCACCAGCAATTGCCTCCAGAAAGTACACAGGGACCTGAGATGGTGGATTCCAGTGGGGACAAATTAATACTCTGTGAGGAGGCAATTGCCTTCAGAAAGTACACAGGGACCTGAGATGGTGTATTCCAGTGGGGATGAATTAATACTCTGTGAGGAGGGGGATGTACACAGTGAAAGGGGTGAGGAATCGGACGATGAGGAGGAGGTGGACATCTTGCCTCTGTAGAGCCAATTTGTGCAAGGAGAGATTGATTGCTTATTTTTGGTGGGGGCCCAAACCAACCAGTCGTTTCAGTCACAGTCGTGTGGCAGACCCTGTCGCTGAAATTATGGGTTTGTTAAAGTGTGCATATCCTGTTTATACAACATAAGGGTGGGTTGGAGGGCCCAAGGACAATTCCATCTTGCACCTCTTTTTTCTTTCATTTATCTTTGCATCATGTGCTGTTTGGGGACTGTTTTTTAAATCTGCCATCCTGTCTGACACTGCAGTGCCACTCTTAGATGGGCCAGGTGTTTGTGTCGGCCACTTGGGTCGCTTAGCTTAGCCATCCAGCGACCTTGGTGCACCTCTTTTTTTCTTTGCATCATGTGCTGTTTGGGGACAATTTTTTTTAAGTGCCATCCTGTCTGACACTGCAGTGCCACTCCTAAATGGGCCAGGTGTTTGTGTCGGCCACTTGGGTCGCTTAGCTTAGTCATCCAGCGACCTCGGTGCAAATTTTAGGACTAAAAATAATATTGTGAGGTGTTCAGAATAGACTGAAAATGAGTGGAAATTATGGTTATTGGGGTTAATAATACTATGGGATCAAAATGACCCCCAAATTCTATGATTTAAGCTGTTTTTGAGGGTTTTTTGTAAAAAAAAACACCCGAATCCGACAAAAAATTTTCAGGGAGGTTTTGCCAAAACGCGTCTGAATCCAAAACACGGCCGCGGAACCAAATCCAAAACCAAAACCAAAACACAAAACCCGAAAAATGTCCGATGCACATCACTAGTGCAAACTGCAACGATAAGCAGCCAACTGTCCGTCTCATTGACTGAGTGGCCGATTAGGTAAGCTATTCACACTTACAAATCGCTCATTTGATATGGAAGTCCAGACAACACATTTCAATTTGCTCGCCCAGCTGTGACATCAGTGTCAGCAGTCTTTGAAGCCAGAAATACAGAGGGCAAACGGGTCACCCATACACACAAGACATGTCGATACAGGGTATCTGCAAGATATAACGGCTCGACTGTGCTGCAGGGCCGACACGATATGTCTTTGAACAACATTGCAAAGATAGTGAGTTCATAATATGCCACATGCTAGGGCACCATGTGACCCACAAACAATACAGACAGCATCCCAGTGCGAAATAGTACAGAGAGCAACCACGTGAATGGCAATCATGTACCATATTTTCTGTAAACAACTAGAGATTTTTGTAGCCAAGTTGAGTGTGTATCTTATAACAGGAAGCAGTAGACGCTTATGAGTAGAAGTAGAGAGTGATGGGGGGAGGTGAATTATTATGCACATATTGCCCATTATTTGTGTGGCCCTCACTTCAGTATCGCAGTGAAACAGGTCCTGATAACAGCCACATGTATTATTGTTGGTTTTGCTAAGGAGGGCACCTCTTTGGTGAAGTGCACGCTCACTCTGTCGGCTGTAACCATTTTGGAGGACCAGCATTTACACAGATTGTATTATTTTTTGTTTTGCACAATCTCTGACTGTCGGAGCTGGCAGCTAGAGACAGTGCGGTGCATCCGGCAATGACAGCTGCAGCTGGTGAAATTGATAGCTGCAATTGTCAGAACGGTCAGTGCCACTGACTGCTCATACAAAAAATTTTCAGGGAGGTTTTGGCAAAACGCGTCTGAATCCAAAACACGGCCGCGGAACCGAATCCAAAACCAAAACACAAAACCCGAAAAATTTCCGGTGCATATCACTAGTGCTCGGCCGCGGCCATACCCTGTGCAGTTATGGGCCAGTAATTGCACAGTGTAGGCCCGCCTTTGAGCATTACCAAAGTGCAGGATAAATGTAAAAAACAAATAGCAGCGCTAGGTTGATGAATATTTAAATACCTAAATACACATTTACTCATTTACTCATTAAAATGTAGATTTTTTAATCAGGTATAAATTAACCTATTAAAATTTCACGTGACATAAAACAACCTCACATATCGGGCATTGCACAACAGCACAAAAACATTCCTCTGTTCCTGTTCTAATACCTCCTTATCCACTATGGTCAATAGTCCCGGTATAATGGCATTGTCCGTTGGTATAAATACCAAGGTCACTAGAGGATTCTCTAAACTGTGTGAATTGCAGTCCCAAGTTCTCACCAAATCTGTGACAAAGATAAATGCAGTCCACAGAACCGGTATTTGTATTCCAAAGGATATTCAATTGTAGGAGGCTGGTCCGGAGATGGTTGAATGGTTCCCCAATGAGGTAAGTGACAAGCTTACGCGTTTCACTGCTCCTGGCAGCTTTTTCAAAGGTCACCGGCAATCAATTTGATTTAACCATCTGGACCCAACCATGGATATCCTGATATGAGGGATAGAAATATTACGGACTGGGAGGAAGCTAAGAAACAAAATTACACCATAATAATATAATACTGTACTTTCCATTTAAAAAGTGATATCAATGCACTAGCAATTAAATCGTTAAATGAAAAACCCTCAGTTTAGATGTTTGTGTAGATAAACCATGATAGAAAAAGGTCTACATTATGGGGGTAATTCCAAGTTGATCGCAGCAGGATTTTTTTTAGCAATTGGGCATAACGTGCAGAAAGAGTTAGATTTGGGTGGGTTATTTTGTTTCTGTGCAGGGTAAATACTGGCTGCTTTATTTTTACACTGCAAATTAGACTGCAGATTGAACACACCCCACCCAAATCTAACTCTCTCTGCACATGTTAAATCTGCCTCCCCTGCAGTGCACATGGTTTTGCCCAACTGCTAAAAAAAATTCCTGCTGCGATCAACTTGGAATTACCCCCTATATATCTATATAGGCTTATCATACTATCCCTTTAAACCGTGACATTCATGCATTACATAGGTTCTGTGGCTGCCTGACTTCATCCCTGCATTTCACCTGGTTTTAAGCAGCTATTGAACCTATGTAATTCATTAGTGACCCATTTTAAGGGGACAGTATGATAAGCCTATATCTATAGCATTAACTTATTTCTGACAGCCCAAAGTGTATTTAGATTCTTGTCACCTTCTTAATTTGTGTGACGCTTCTACTTGCAAGTTGAATTTAGACAAACCAATGGAGGAGGTGGAGGAGGCGACGTTGAAGTCCCAGAAACCATCCAAATCACCTGGACCTGATGCCTTGCCAGCAGCATAGTATAAAGCTTTCTCTGCAGTCCTGTTGGTCCATTTAGTGATTACTTTTAATAGCATTCTGCATGGTGATACATTTCACAAAAACACTTCTCACTCCATTATTGTTATACCCAACCCCAACATAGATTCAACCCTCTGCTCTAACTACAGACCTAGGACCTGATTCAGAGGCATATGCGCCACCAAACCACCACAGAAGAGGGATCTGAAATTTTCTCTGTGACAGTACTTTATACTTGAAATTTCATGTGAGTTTCCAAACTTGGATATTCCCATATTCTGCATAGCTCACAATTAGTGAATAAAGATTTAGTCTATCAATCATGTCTAAACAATTTTTTAAAACTTTTTTTCCCCCCAAGGGTTTATTACATCAAATTGTGGGTTTAATTCAGACCTGATCGCAGCAGCAAATTTGTTAGCTAATAGGCAAAACCATGTGCACTGCAGGGAGGCAGATGTAACATGTGCAGAGAGAGTTAGATTTGGGTGGGTTATATTGTTTCTGTGCAGGGTAAATACTGTCTGCTTTATTTTTACACTGCAATTTAGATTTCAGTTTGAACACCCCACCCAAATCTTTCAGTTTGAACACCCCACCCAAATCTAACTCTCTCTGCACATGTTATATCTGCCCCCACTCCCCACCCCCCTGCAGTGCACATTCCATTCAACATCAGAACACATCAAACTCAATTATCAGCAAAGCTGCACTTACAGGTATTTATAGGGGTATATTCAATTGAAGTCGAAAGCTGCCGTCTGTCGAAAAGACGTCAGTTTTCGACTTTTTTAGGCCGGAAGGGGTTTCCGACCTATTCAATATAACCCCAAATTTTTTGACAAGTCGAGGAATTCGACTTCTCGAAGACCACGCGGATCGACGATATAGCTGCCGATCCATGTGCTTGTGTCGAAAACGGGGCCAAAACCGACAGGTTTTGGCCCCCTTTTTGACCATCTCACTTCGACTTTAAAAAAAGTCGAAGTGAGATGGGGAGAGCAGCGCCGGAGACGGGGAGAGCCAAGGCGGGGACAGGGTGAGCAGCGCTGGAGGATGTCACAGCTGCTACTCACAGCAGCATCCACCCGGCTCCAGCAAGCGAGACCTCGCTTGCTGGAGCCGGGTGGATGCTTTCGTGAGCAGTGGCTGTGATGCAGGGACTTCAGAGAGGAGGGACGGGGAGAGGCAGAGAGACTGGGGGGGAGAGCCGCAGGCAGATGGCTGCTCTACCCCACCTGCCTGCGGCTCTCCCCATCTCCCCTCCCGCATCTCAATTCGACTTCAATTGAATACACCCCATAGTATATTTCATTTCATATATTTCATTTCATTACAGTCTACATATATTTTTTGTTTAAAGGCCAACATTCATCTGAGGAAGCTGGCGGTGTCCAAGACCAGCGAAACGCGTTGAGCCCTTTTTCCTTCTGACCACGGGCACTGCACTTGTCATTCTCAATTATCTGGCAATCATTGGACTTACAAATTTCCATAGGATCCTTACTGGTGCCATCCATCTGGAATCTCTGAACACTCCCCTGCTGCTATTGGACCTCGATCTGCAATTGAGAACCAAGGGGACTTCTTCCTGAGACCATGGTAATATCCATATCTAAATTTACTGAGGATACCTTGGAGGACTGAGTCCTAGCCAGAATATCAGTGCACATTGCCTGAGTGGAAATATAAGTGGTCACATGCTAATTTGAGAGACTCTCAATTCCTTATCCTATAGATTACCCTTTTGACAATCAGATTTGTTGTAATCATTTTTTAGTCTAATTTTAATAAATGTATGAATAACTTTTTATTGTTAAACTTGCATCCGCTCATTATTTGAAATCCAGCCGGTGCCAGTATTTTCTTTCGTCCTGTATTCATCTATAATTAATCAATTGTCCTTCTTCAATCATTAACCCTATCATACTTCATAAATTATTATCTACTCCCCATATCTCTTCATCATTCTTCCTTAATCTCATTTAATCATAAATATTCTGCATTACCCCTCCCTCCTCATCACAGCCATAGCATCATCCACCAGAGAAACCTACCCTCACTCATCAATGTTGGGACTAGTGTCACTGGTAGGAGTAGAGGGTTCTAGTTTACAGTCACACAATTTATATAATATAATTAAAAAACATATTTAGGAGAGGGGAAATGGGGCTTGAGTTGGAGGGAGAGGCCAGTAGAGTAGATGATATTACAAGGATGAGGACATAAAATTTCGAATTTTCTAACTTTGTATCACGTCCAAGAAACATTTGCCATATGTAGTAATCAAGCTCACTCTAAATAATATGACAGCATTATTCTTATTATTTTTTAAACTTTTATTAGAAACACTCAGGTAGAAAAGAAAGAAAAGACATTTTTTTTTCAAGACTCTGTGATTTTCATGCACACACAATTTTGCATAAACGCAGGCACCTCGCAAGGTTTGCATGGGGTGGAGGGTGAAAAATAAATTTCTGACTCTCATTATAAATACATTGCAAACTGACCATGGGAGGGGCAAATTCTGGGAACAGATACAACGTTAAAATATGATAATTATTTTAGAAATAAAATCAAATTTGTAGCATTGTTTTTCCCCATGTAGGGGGGATATACCACAGACATTATTAACATGCAATGCTCAAGTGAGTCCAGTTGTCTTTCCAGTAGTAACTTTTTGAGGTCTTTCTAAAGCTGCCCACTAATGGGAATCTGATTGTTGCACGAAGACAGCTTTTTACACAAACAAATCTACATGAATATTTGCAATCTTATTTTTTATAGCAGAAAAAGCAATAGCTGTAGTCTACAGTCTACGGAGATATTCAAAATAATTCTGATTACATACTGCATACATTGGATTATCAGAAAATTTCTGACCTCACTGACCAAGGGAAATCTACAGAGCAGTTACTATTCCTCAAACATCCAGTCTCCATGTGTGAGCATTTCATATAACAAGGTCTTAATTGGTCCTTAGTGATCATAGACAGTGCCATAAACAGACTTTCCTAAGGTAATCACAGGATCTGCAGTGATAACTGAGCACCATCAGAACATCTCTAGCTTTGTTTATATCATCTTTTGAAAAATAGCTCTTGAAAATGAAACAATTAAAATAATAAATATTCAATCTCATTGCACCACAAAAAAACTATACATTTTTTTTCCACTTAGGGAGAAAGAGAAAAGCGAGGGAGAGAGAATAAAGCGGTGAAAAAGACAAAACATAAATTGGAAACATGTATGTAAGAAATTGATATGCTTAGAACATTATATGGTCAAGTCATTTCATTCAGAAGAAAAAAATAAAGGTACCTCTATTCCGTAATCAGACCCAGTTGTATTTGTCTTGAAATAAGGTCATTTGCATCTATTTTAATATTTGGCATTTTTGGTCTAATAGGTGCAATGTCAGCAAACCTGTTACAAAAGCCTCTATAAATGTTAATATTTTCTCCACATTACATCCACCTCGGCTTTTACATTTGTCCCCTTTAATGTCGTAGTTTTAAATTATATAAATTGGCAGTTATAAATTACATTCTAAACTAAATTCTGACATTAAAATAGAAGAAAAGAGCACAAGCAATTTTCATTTGGAACAGTCAGTATGTTTAGCTGTGTTTCCAAAGGGAAAAGTAATGGCAAAAATGATGTGAAATCAGTGTAATTAAATACATTTTCAGGGGTGCAGGCATAAAGGTAGGGAATAGAATAACTGCACTTAAAGCACAAGAATAATTTAACTTAAAGTTTTTCTTGAAAACAATGAGGGCACAAAAGTGAAAACTGTAACTAGGGAACATCAAAATATTCTTTTTTTAATCTTACTAGTAATAATTTAAAAAATATTGAAATGCAATAAAATTGACACATCCAAAATAGATGTGTTTCTGTGGAATAAAAACACAAAAAAGTTGCAATAATTCATGTATAAATATGAAAAAAATATTTCAAAAAAATATAATAAAAACAAGGTTTTAAATTAATAAAATTCTGAACATTTGAACTGGAACATGTAGCAAGTTATGATGAGTTTTCAGATCCTTAATATGTAGGGGATTTAATGTGCCCAGGTATGTGGCTTTGATGCCAGCTTTTTTTTCTCCTGTCTGCGCCAGACGCGCTTCTCCGCCCTACGACGGGTTAACTAGCCGTTCCGACTGGTCCTGATTTTCAGTACTGAGCAGCATCTGATGTGACCACTTGTTTGGCCCCTCCCAATGTTCAAGGGCATTTCCAATCAGTGCTTTCTATATAGCGTGGTTACTGTAGCTGACATACGTGGGTTTACTGGCCAGAGCTAGAACAGAAACACAAACATATAAAGCATTTTATATTTATAATCTTGTGTATACTGTAATACATTATATTTAAATACATTTCTACACAGTAGAAATTGCTTTGTATATTAATGAAAAATCACTACACACGTGCTATACAGAGATTTGCACACCAACTATAAAATAGTAATACTGTAAAAGAAAACCAGGTATTAACATAAGATAGGTAAGAGGGCAAGCTTACTATTTAAATGTAAATAGTATTTTGATGCATGAGATTAAGGCCTACGTATGGCATATTGATCCACCCATATTTAAGGGTAAAAGGTGCTCAGTATGCTATGATTCAGTTATACAGCAATGTTAGAAGCAATTTTGGCATGAGTCACAGTTTAGGTATAGAAAGAGAACACATGTACACTGTATTTGAACTGTTTAGAGGGGAGGTAACTGGATAGGACAATTTAGGGTGGTTACGTACTGTAGGTTGTTCTGGAATTTGCTAAGTTTGTCTGAAGTGATGAGTTTTCAGGGAACACTTGAAGGCTAGAAGACTTGCGTGAGGCATGTCATTCCACAGAGTGGGCATGGCCAACAAAAAGTCCTGTAACTATGTATGGGTGAAAGTAGTAAGTGTGAATGAAAGGCATAGAGTTTGTGCAGAGAAAAAAATATTTTGAGGCAAAAAAAATAGGTGTATGTTGGTGTAGTCTTGTTTATGCATAGAAACACAAGTGTTTCCTGATACCGTCTATAACACAATTGTATACACAAACTAACTATGAAAAATCCTTTTATTCATTCATAAAAATTCTGCCTGAAGAAACAGAGGTACTTCTCCATGAAAAGTGTTACTTTTGGGCCATGCAATTACTCTGTTTATCTTTGTTATATGATTTATTTTTATTTTAAGTTTCAATTTGTTGTAATGCTCACATTATTATGTTTTATAATATAGCTATTTTTATATTTTAGTGCTAATTATTGCGTCTTCTGAAATTTGAAACCTAAGATAAATATTTTATGTGTGCTAACAGAAGTACTTACACCATGACATAACATTGCTTTTCATTTTTTTTAATCTAATTATTTTTTTAATATGTCTATTCACTTGAGGACACAGTACTATGTGAAATAATTAATAAAATTGTTCTCTCTCAATTTAAGACTGGTAAACATTCTTCTAGCTGCAGTTCAATTTTTATGAATGAGTCAATTGTTCCATAGATAGTTTGTCTTACACAGTACACAGCGCTGGAGCATTTGTGTTTAAATCATTCCTCTTTTGGAGCAACTTGGGAGCTACTTTCATTTTCCCCAAAGGCTGCAGTTTAAAACCAATACTCACACCCTGTTTGGCATTAGCACAATTTCCTTTTATCTTATTTTCCTTTTAGTTGTGGTGTTAATAGAAGTACATTATATTGGATGTGTTAAACACAGGCAACCAATAAAGGGACTGATAGACAGAGTCTATCCGACTGCATTCAAAATAGATTGTAACAGGAGACATCTGGTATGGGGATGATGACCAGCAAAGAGACTATTCCAGTAGTCAATGCAGGAGATTATGAGTGCAATTTAAGTTTGTGCAGTGTCTTGTGTGAGATATTTGCCTATGATATTTCCAGTGCTGTTTCTTGGGTCAGGCAAACTGTGCAATTGCACAGGGCGCCATGGCCACAGCAACTGCATGTTACAGTATTCAGTCTGGAATACTACTGAATATGTGTCCCAAAATTACCACCACCTCATAGAAGGCAGTTTTTAAGAATACTAGAGGAGGTAGCGGCCATTTTGAGGAGGTCATTTTCAACTTTGAACTGGGAACAGGCTTGGACAGCACCTGGGGACTGAAGAGAGTGGCAGCGGCAGTCAAGGGGATCCCCTGACAATGAGCTGAACCACTTGACAATGAGCAGAACCCCTTGACAATGAGCAGGTACTGTGGCATTACAGTGGGGGCATAATATGGTGACAGAGGCATGTGGGGGCATTATGGTGGGGGCATAATATGGCGACAGGCACATGTAGGGTCATAACATGGTGACAGGGGCATTACATTGGGGGCATAATATGGTAATGAGCATGTGGGGGCATTACAGTGGGGACATAATATGGTGTCAGGGGCATTACAGTGGGGGCATAATATGGTGACAGGGGCATGTGGGGGAAATAATATGGTGTCAGGGGTATAACAGTGGAGGTATAATATGGTGTAAGCGACACTGTATGTCTGTGAAAGTATCCTTTTCCTGCAAGGCCACACCCATTACAGCAAATCCATGCCCATTACAGCAAGGCCAAACCCCCAAATATTTTTTAAAATATGTATATAGGATGGAGCATTTTTTTTAGTGTTCGCACTGGGAGCCAAATTGTCTAGAAACGGCCCTGGCTATTTCTTTGATTTGTGTAACAGGATTTGGAAACAAACTGAATGTGAAGAGCAAAAGACAGTTCGGAGTCAAAGATGGCACCTAGGCAGTGGGTTGAGGTGTTGGGTTGTTTGTTATGTTGCCAATAGAGATATAAAATGTATTTTAGCTAATTTATGGTGACTATTGGGATTTTTAATAGCTGTATTTTTGCAAGAATGAGGCGGAGAGAGGTCATCCAATATTAAATGGCAAAAACACAGTTAGTAATAGGGGCCAACACAGATGATGAGAGATCGGGAGAGGATAAGTAAATTTGGGTATCATCTGCATATAGAGGATACTGAAATCAAAATGAGCTTAATAGCTTTCTAAGAGCTATAGTACTGTATATATAGAGAAGAGCAGGGGACCTATGACTGAGCCTAGTGGTACTTCAATTTGTAAAGGGAGTGTAGAGTATGAGGATCCAGAGAAATTAACACAAATGGTTTAATTCTGAGTTGTATGCAGTTGTGGCTGTCTAAGCACCTGTTGCCGCAGTCGCACCTGCAACTTATGCTAAAAAGCCCTTCCCTAATGTACATCCATGCTTCCATGAAAGGACTGAGATGCCCACTCTATAAACACTGCATTACCATCTGGTAAGTGTTTAGACATATTATTGGATGTACCATTGAAAGTTGGACCAGCCATATGGAAGGTGTGGTTTCTCCTCAGGAGCATGGCCTCCTGTGTGAGTGACTATGCATCTCTGTATGCAACTGCTTTTGGCAACATGTCCACGACACTCCTATAAGACTTCATGCGTCTTTTTAGCCACTCCCCTGTTACCTCCCAATCACAATCCAGGAACGCTGCTTAAAATTCTGCTACTGTGCATCATAATTTGATCTGCAGACAAAAAGCATCGCTCCACTGTGTCCAACATTGCCGTTACGTGCGATTCAGAATCAGACCCAAAGTGTGATTTGATAAGTACGAAGAGAACCAGGAAAAGACTAGGGAATGTAGTGTTTGTATGAGGAGACAGTGACCCAGTGTGTCAAATGAAGCAGAGAGAACCAGTAAAATTACTTGATGGCTTTTTGATTAAATCACTGACCACCATAGTCAGTGAAGCCTCAGTGAACTGCTGGGAAAGAAAGCTGACTGAAGATGGTGGAGTATGTTGTGTGAGGCAAGAAGGCAAGTGAGGCAAGTATAAGCAAGCCTCTCAAGTATCTTGGAGGGGCAAAGGAACTGAGAGATGGGACTATCACTTGAGAGAGCATTTGGGTCAGAATTTTGCTTTTCAGAATAGGAACATTCACTGCATGCTTGAATATGGTATACTAGGAAAGAGAAAGGATTTGACAAATTTGTGAGGGTATAGGAACAAGAGGCGAGTTAGTAGAATACTGTGTGAACATAAGAACATGGTAGATGGTAGATACTTCATCTTCATATGTGGGAATATATTAATATATTGTAGTGATACACTACAAATGGTCAGCTCTTCTGGCACTATAAATGTTACTAAAGAAAATTAATACAGTCAATTGTTGATGTACGCTAGGCAATGTTCATGATTTCAGTTTTTATTAGCCCTCTTTCCCTTTTGTATCAGTTTGACCTTGTGCTTTGAGAGTGTCTCAGTGTAGGCAAATGCAACCAGTTAGCAGAATATGTGTCCCTGATCAAAATACCAGGGAAAGGTAAAAAAAGTGCTGTTCTTATCACATGTTAGTGCAGAACTGAGTTTGCCCACAATATTGCCATTCATGCTCGGTGAATATGACAGTGGGAGGCACTAATTGCTTTACAAGGAGTGTGTAACCGTAAACCATACCAAACTGCATATTTTTCTACAAACTGAAATAGACTTTGTGGCTATTCATCTGTCGGATATTGCTAGAATACATATGAGAGTAAGATTGGGGATCACTTTACTATCAAGCCAGTGCATCTACTGTACAATTATTGTACATTAAAGAATGGACCATATAGAGGCTTATGATTATGTGTGGAAATGTATTATACAGTATGTGGGGAATTTTCCCTCGGTGTTAACTAGAAGTGTCTTAGAGGTTATTTTAAAGGTCATTTATATTTTTACCTCCAGGAAATGTTTTGATGGCAGTCTATTTAAATGTTTTATTATATTTATTTTTGTGTTACATTCCTTATACTGCTCAATGTGGTTCTACTCTGTCTCTTGGTTGGAACCTGTATGACAATATGCATTCTCTTTTTTTTTTAATTGTTGCCACACAAAAAATGTGTGCCCAAAGTAAATGAAGACGTGATTACAGCAGATAACCAGCTATAAAAAAATGTTTTGAAAAAAGTTCAAGAAACTGTAAATAAAAAGATCTGTCATCCCATAAAAAACATCTAATAACAGTTTGTCTTGCTCTTAAGGTGAGAACTATTTGCCTCAAATCACAGGCTTTTATGGAAAGGGCATGTGATAGACACAAAGGACAACATCATAACTGATAAAGAACAAAAAAACTAAACTTTAAGTAATACCGTATGAACAATCCTATTATTAAAAATGATAGTATTTTTGTTGTGAGAAATTGTCAAACAAATCTGTATATCAGTGTGGATAAAAGGTAGCTGAGACCTAAATTAAGTACTATGAATATTAAGCTGTATATCCTATAATGAATCTCTGTTTATTCTTTGACAGTTTGTGCCAGGGAGTATTTGCGCACCAAAACTACTATGAAGCCTGGCAGGAATCATGTGGTAGGGTTGTCATCTAGAGGCCTATTCTTTAAAGTGAACAGGCCTGATAAATTTGTGGCTATAGCAGTTTCCACATGTTTTAAGTAACTGGCTCATCATTTGAGTCCTGTTGCATTCCTGATTCTGCTTATTGTTCAAGCCCTGCTCCTTCCTGTTGGAAGGAGGTCTGGAGTGCTTAAACTAATCTTGGCCAGGTAACCTTTTGCCACTACCAATTAGCAGCATAAGCAACTTTTTCAGGTGATTTGTGAAGCAGCTGTACCAGCACCGGAGCAAAACTAAATTGCTTCAGTGAATTAGAGGCAGCCGCTGAAAATAGTGCCAAGTTAACATATATTTTTTGCGGGGCACTGCACATTTGTAATGAATAGCCGCCCCCTTCTGGGTAAAGTGTACAGCTTCAAAGGAACCCTACCATAAGTTATGTCCTCTCAGAGGAGAACCTTCTGATACCTTCCAAGACATCAGGACTCCATCCCAGAGGTGGGGCCTGCTGTCCACACACAAAGAAAACACATTAACTACCAGAACATGGCGGTCCACATAACAATTATTTACTTTCAGCCCAAATATATTTCATATATCAAGTTTGTGACAAGTGTTGGATGCAGGGACAGTGTACAACAAAGAACAAACAGACTAAAAATGGGAGTAACAAGGAATATCTTGCTGATCTGGTGACAAAGAAAGGGGCTAGTGGTGTGTTTATTGTCTAAATAGGCTCACTACTAGGCAAAGGTATGGGACTGTTCTGCACCCCACTAGGTGCTTCTTCATAGGCCACGCTGTCCACAATGATGGGTGTTCAGGTAAGGTAGAGGTGGTACTTGGCATTCATACAAAACACAGTCAGCTTGCACCACAACGGTTGTTGGGTCAGTTGGAAAATCCCTCTACTGTCCAGGGATTTAGCTTGAAGAAGCACTTGAGAAACAGGACTAGTATGATGGTTTGGAGAGATATTGCAGATATTGCATCATTTGACCTTGCATCACTTCTTCTTTTTTCAGTCTACTCACCACATTTTGCATTGATTCTGCATCTTGGATTTATTTTTTTACTGGATCCATTGGCCGAGAACAGGCATGTCAAACTCGTGGCCCTCCAGCTGTTATGAAACTACAAGTTCCAGCATGCTTTACCAACTAATCAGTGGAAGGCATACTTGCCTACTTGAGGGAGAAAATGCTCTTTTCCTGGACTTTCCTGGTAATGTATGATTGCCATCACCTGTGGTGAGCTAGTTAATTGATGAGAAAGGTGTTTCACCACAGGTGATGGCAATCATACATTACCAGGAAAGTCCAGGAACAGAGCATTTCCTCCCTCAAGTAGTTAAGTATGCCTTCCACTGATTAGTTGGTAAAGCATGCTGGGACTTGTAGTTTCACAACAGCTGTATGACCATGAATTTGACATGACTCGCCTAGAACAAACTGTCAGATTTTAGATTTGTTTTGGGCTCCGTGCTAAGGGCCTTATTCCAGACCCTCCAACATGACCCGCCCCACTAGGTACAAAATGCTCTGTTCCTGGACTTCCCTCTTAATTTATGATTTCCATCACCTGTGTTGAACTAGTTAAATGATAAGAAAGCTGTTTCTTCACAGGTGATGGCAATAATAAACTAAGAGGGAAGTCCAGAAACAGAGCATTTTGTACCTAGTGGGCGAGTCTTGTTGGAGGATATGTTATTCATGTTTTTTAGCAAACCAAAATAGTTAGCAATTGGGCAAAACCATGTTGCACTGCAGGTGGGGCAGATATAACATGTGCAGAGAGAGTTAGATTTGGGTGGGGTGTGTTCAAACTGAAATATAAATTGCAGTGTAGAAATAAAGCAGTCAGTATTTACCCTGCACAGAAACAATATAACCCACCCAAATCTAAAGGGGTAATTCAGATGGGTGTGGTTCATCAAATCGACAGTATCTAGGTCGACAATGTTTAGGTCGACCACTATAGGTCGATAGTCACTAGGTCGACATGGATGGAAGGTCGACAGGGTTTCTAGGTCGATATGTGCTAGGTCGACAGGTCTAAAGGTCGACATGAGGATTTTTTTTTTTTTGGTGTCGTTTTCTTCGTAGAGTGACCGGGATCCCAAATTAGGGCACCGCGTCCCCTCGCATGGCTCGCTTCGCTCGCCATGCTTCGGGCATGGTGCCTTCGCTTCGCTCGGCACAAATTACCGTTCCAATCGTAGTCCACGTGGATCGTTAAGTATGAAAAAATTCAAAAAAAGAAAAAAAATGTGAAAAACTCATGTCGACCTTTAGACCTGTCGACCTAGCACATGTCGACCTAGAAACCCTGTCGACCTTCCATCAATGTCGACCTAGTGACTGTCGACCTATAGTGGTCGACCTAACCATTGTCGACCTAGATACTGTCGATCTTCAGACCGGATCCCAATTCAGATATGATTGCAGCAGCAAATTTGTTAGCTAATGGACAAAACCACGTGCACTGCAGGTGGGGCAGATATAACATGTGCAGAGACAGTTAGATTTGGGTGGGTTATATTGTTTCTGTGCAGGGTAAATACTGTCTGCTTTATTTTTACACTGCAATTTAGATTTCAGTTTGAACACACCCCACCCAAATCTAATGGGCCCTATACACTTAAAGATTTCACTGAAAGATATGAACGATCATGTTCATTAATGCACGAGATATCGTTCATATCTTTCAGTGTGTAGGCACCAATGATGAACGGTGCGCGGCCCCGCGCTCGTTCATCGTTGGTGCCGGCTCGTTTAAACATGCAAGCCAATATGGACAATCTCGTCCATATTAGCTTGCACTGCTATGGAGCCGGGTGACGGGTGGAGTGAAGAAACTTCACTGCCCCTGTCACCTCCCCCCTGCTGCCAGGACGCCCGTCGGCCGTAACAGCCACCGGGCACCTCGCCATGTGTGTAGGGCCCATCACTCTCTCTGCATGTTTCCTCTTCCCCCCCCCCCCCCCTACAGTGCACATGGTTTTGCCCATTAGCTAACAAATTTGCTGCTGCGATCAGATCTGAGTGGATAATTCAGACCTGATTACTGCTGTGCGTTTTCACACAGCGTGCGATCAGATCTGAACTGCGCATGCCTATGCACCGCAATGCACCAATGCGACGCACAATAGCACCGGGCATCAGTGCCTAGCGATGGGATGGTGCGAAAAAAACGATCACATGGGCGATCGCAAGGTGATTGACAAGAAGTGGCCATTTGTGGGTGGCAACTGACCATTTTACAGGAGTGTCCGGAGAAATGCAGGAGGGACCAGGCGTTTTGAGGGAGGGTGTCTGATGTCAGCTCCAGCCCCGATCAGTATGAAAAAACGCAGCAGCTGAGTAAGTCTTGGGCAGTGCAGAGACTGCACAAACTGATGTTTGTGCAGGTCTCCGACAAAAGCGAACGCACACCTACACACACCATATACCCTCCCCTGTAGGTGTTGAATATCTGATCACAGGGATGCAAAAAACGCACCGTAGCAATCAGGTCTGAATTACCCCCTGAATTAGGCCCTAAATCTCTCTGCACATGTTACATCTGCCCCACCTGCAGAGCAACATGGTTTTGCCCAATTGCTAACTTTTTTAGTTTGCTAACAAACCTGAATAACCCCCTAAGGAAACTGGGCAGGTCTGTTTAGACTGGAATGGTTGAATAGGTGAAAAAGTGATGCTTCTTCCCAGTCAGATCTATGGGAGATGTGACACGATAGGGATGATCTCAGTCTATGTATTACACACCAGTTGGGTGACCATATTATCCCTTCAACCTGGGACACTCATGAATTACACAGGTTCTATGGCTGCTTAAAACCAGGTGAAATGGAAGCTTGTAGTCAGCCAGCCACAGAACCTGTGTAATTCATGAGGGTCCCAGGTTAAAGGGATAATATGGTCAGCCTACACACCAGATGTATGTGCATTCTGCAATGAGTGAGGACTGCTGGTAGATACAGGAACTGCACACAGGTAACTGGTTAGTAACGGGAATGGCACTCTGTAGTATGAGAGCAATAATAAGCACACAGGATGGTATGCAGACTGTAATGAACACTACACGATGGTGAGCAGTCTGGGGTTAGCAACACAGAAAGGTAATGCAGGTGGTATCTTCCTAGCACACGATGATAGCTGCAGATGGTAAGCTGATAGCACATGATGATAATGCAGGCTGGAAACAGGAAGCACACTGGTGTCAATGAGATGAGTACATGACTGATGGCACTGGTAAGTGGAGATGAGTATTTGAATAATGCTGAGGACAGGATCAGTAGAGCATAATGGAAGGCATACATGTAAAGTATAAGACTGGGTGCAAACTGCAACGATAAGCAGCCAACTGTCCGTCTCATTGACTGAGTAGCCGATTAGGTAAGCTATTCACACTTACAAATCGCTCATTTGATATGGAAGTCCAGACAACACATTTCAATTTGCTCGCCCAGCTGTGACATCAGTGTCAGCAGTCTTTGAAGCCAGAAATACAGAGGGCAAACGGGTCACCCATACACACAAGACATGTCGATACAGTGTATCTGCAAGATATAACGGCTCGACTGTGCTGCAGGGCCGACACGATATGTCTTTGAACAACATTGCAAAGATAGTGAGTTCATAATATGCCACATGCTAGGGCACCATGTGACCCACAAACAATACAGACAGCATCCCAGTGCTAAATAGTACAGAGAGCAACCACGTGAATGGCAATCATGTACCATATTTTCTGTAAACAACTAGAGATTTTTGTAGCCAAGTTGAGTGGGTATCTTATAACAGGAAGCAGTAGGCGGTTATGAGTAAAAGTAGAGAGTGATCGGGGGAGATGTATTATTATGCACATATTGCCCATTATTTTTGTGGCCCTCACTTCAGTATCGCAGTGAAACTGGTCCTGATAACAGCCACATGTATTATTGTTTGTTTTGCTAAGGAGGGCACCTCTTTGGTGAAGTGCACGCTCACTCTGTCGGCTGTAACTATTTTGGAGGACCAGCATTTACACAGATTGTATTATTTTTTGTTTTGCACAATCTCTGACTGTCGGAGCTGGCAGCTAGAGACAGTGCGGTGCATCCGGCAATGACAGCTGCAGCTGGTGAAATTGATAGCTGCAATTGTCAGAACGGTCAGTGCCACTGACTGCTCATACATTTGCTTGCACATCGGCGCACTATCTTGCGCATAGCGCCCCCGTCAATTAGCACTCAACCCCACATAAATATAAATGCATATATACATAAAGCCAGTAACGGAGGATCATACCGTACATATATTGGCAGAGTGTACTGGGCTATCTGGTGCAGTGACGTCAATCCACACACTTAAAGACTTAACAGTAATGCAGGTTTATTTAGTGTACACAGGTGACTCAGATGTAACACTGATATTGGTAATCAGGAGCCCATATATCACACAAGGTAACAGCATTAGGTAGTGGTACTTATCAGGAGATGTCTGTGGTGGTGAAGCATGGAGGACTGCACAGCCGTGCAGTCTGACTCCTACTGTAGAGAAAATGATGCATGCACTGGAAACACTGTGAGTCTCTGTAGCTGAGATCTGCTCCCAGTCTCAGCTCTGCACACTTGTACACACAGGACTCTGGGGGTAATTCCAAGTTGATCGCAGCAGGATTTTTGTTAGCAATTGGGCAAAACCATGTGCATTGCAGGGGAGGCATATATAACATGTGCAGAGAGAGTTAGATTTGGGTGGGGTGTGTTCAATCTGCAATCTAATTTGCAGTGTAAAAATAAAGCAGCCAGTATTTACCCTGCACAGAAATAAAATAACCCACCCAAATCTAACTCTTTCTGCACATGTTATATCTGCCTCCCCTGCAGTGCACATGGTTTTGCCCAATTGCTATCAAAAATCCTGCTGTGAACAACTTGGAATTACCCCCTCTGTCTCCCAGTCTGTGTGTGTGTGTGTGTGTGTGTGTGTGTGTGTGTGTGTGTGTGTGTGTGTGTGTGTCACTCTCCTCAGTCTCTCTCTCTCTCTGAGATGGAGGAACAGGAACTACATCATATGACTCCACCTCCGAGTGACTCCTGGCACTAGAGGTCTAACACTAGGGGATGCACCCATAGACTGATACACAGAAGGAGACAGGTACAGAGCATTCCATATCCTAACACTCCACCTCGCTCAAGACTGTCTCCCATCACAAGTTTAAAGAACATGACATTTTATCAAACAAATTAATAAAGTCACTCCTGTAACCGAAAACATACCGTGAAGTAAAAACAGTAAGAATAAATCAACATTAACCATATTCTAGTCCACATTTCATCAGGAATGAAAGTAGCAAGTGTGATGACAGCCCTTTTGTCAACATGTTGGCAATATTTTCTTCACTTGCAACATATTCCACATTGACGAATTTGTTTTCCACAAACTCATGGATGAAATGATGTCTTATAGCAATGTGTTTAGATCGTCCATGATGCTTTGTGCTACAAGAAAGATCAATTGCTCCCTTGTTATCACACTTTATGATGATGATCACACTGTGGTAAGGAAGACCTAATTCGCATAAAGTCTCTCTTATCCAAAGCACTTCTATTGAAGTTTATGTGAGCGCCATGTACTCTGCCTCTGTTGTAGAAAGAGCAACTGTGAGTTGTTTCCTACTTGCCCAGCTTACAGCTGCGCCTACCAGTGCAAACAGGTATCCAGTATAAAAATGTCTATTATCCTCATCTGATTCCCAGTCGGTGTCACAGAATACTTTGAAGCTGGTATCTGTCGATCTTGTAAATTTCAGCTTTAGTGAACTTGTACCTTTGAGGTACCTTAGTATTCTCTTTACTGCAATCCAGTGTTGTCTCCCAGGATTATTTGCGAACTGGCTTGCCCGACTCACTGCATGTGTGATGTCTGGACGTGTCCCAATTCTTGCATACAGCAAACTACCAATGGCATTTTGATAAGGGATTTCTTGCATTTCCTCTATCTCCCCTTTGCTGCCTGGTGACATGGCCTTGACCATCTTTGTACTTTTATCAATGGGAGTACTTACTGGTTTTGCATCTGTCATTTCATACTTGGAAATTATTGCATAATGTTCAGGTGGTTCCATATAAATTTCTTCAATCAATTCTCCATTAAAGAATGCGGAATCAAAGTCTAGTTGATATAACAGTAGATTATGTAGTGTAGCAACAGCAATCACTAACCTTAAGGTGCTACACCTTACAACTGATGAGTAGATCTCTCCATAATCGATTCCATACTTCTGGGTATATCCCTTTGCAACAAGGCGGTCTTTGTAGCAAGCTACTGTCCTGTCTGTGTTCAACTTCTTGCAGAAAACCCACTTGTTCTTAATTTTTTTACGGTCGCTTGGTCTATCAACCATACTCCATGTACTGTTATCGTTTAATGCTGACAGTTCTGTATCAATTGCTGACTTCCACTCTGTCCAGTCACTGCTTGACTTAGCTTCCTGTATGTTTTGAGGTTCATAGTAAGCTATGTTTGCATACTCCTTACTGTATTTCTTGGCTGGAATGTCTTTGTTGCTCCTCGTGAAACTTCTGTTCTCTGACTTGTTGTCTCCTTTGACATTCTCAGATTCAGACACGCTTTCTGCTGCCTGTACAACCAATAATACATTTTGTTGTTGCTCCACTGTTCCAGTTTGTGGTGCTGTCTCATAGAATACCACATCTAAGGATTTAAGAAGACATTTACTTGTAACATCCCAAAGTCTGAATCCTTTGCATTCGTCGCAGCATCCAAGCATTATACATTCTATGGATTTTGGATCTAGCTTTCTCTTTTTCTCTTTTGGTATATGTGCAAAAGCTTTGCACGCGAAGACACGAAGAAGACTGATACTTGGCTTTTTCCTGAACCACGCCTCCAGTGGCGTTCTACCTTTGACGGCCACTGTAGGTGCACAAGTCTTTAGGTATACTGCAGTAGATACTGCTTCTGCCCAAAACTTCTTTTCCAGGCCAGCATCACTTAACATAGTCCGTGCTCTCTCAACAATTGTGCAGTTTGCCCGCTCACTCACGCCATTGGGTTCCAGTGGCCTTCATTCCGAGTCGTTCGCTCTGTAATTTTCATCGCATCGCAGTGAAATTCCGCTTAGTACGCATGCGCAATATTCGCACTGCGACTGCGCCAAGTAATTTTACAATGAAGATAGTATTTTTACTCACGGCTTTTTCTTCGCTCCGGCGAACGTAGTGTGATTGACAGGAAATGGGTGTTACTGGGCGGAAACACGGCGTTTTAGGGGCGTGTGGATAAAAACGCTACCGTTTCCGGAAAAAACGCAGGAGTGGCCGGAGAAACGGGGGAGTGTCTGGGCGAACGCTGGGTGTGTTTATGACGTCAAACCAGGAACGACAAGCACTGAACTGATCGCAGATGCCGAGTAAGTCTGAAGCTACTCTGAAACTGCTAAGTAGTTTGAAATCGCAATATTGCGAATACATCGGTCGCAATTTTAAGAAGCTAAGATACACTCCCAGTAGGCGTAGGCTTAGCGTGAGCAACTCTGCTAAATTCGCCTTGCGAGCGATCAACTCGGAATGAGGGCCCAGTGTGTAGGCAATAGTTAGCTGATGCTTTATACCATATTCCTAAGGAATGCGGCTAAGAATTTGTTATCATACTTTCCACCATTGTCTGATGTCAGGATCTGTAGTTTCAGACCTGTCTGATTCTCCACCTGATTTTTGTACTCCACAATTTTGTTGACAACTTCACTCTTCTCCTTAAAGTACACGTGTGTCATTCTTGTGGCGTCATCAAAGAGAGTCATGAAATACCTGTAGCCACTGATTTATTCTTCTTCCATTGGACCACACACGTCTGTGTGCACTAGAGCTAATGGTGTCTCTGCTCTATTAACTAACTTTGGAAATGGGTTGCGAGTTTGCTCACCTTTTATGCAGCTCTCACACATGGGTCTTTCAGCGTTGCTCATGGTGATCCCTGTTACCATTCCATCTAGCAGTTTCTGGTCATTGTCATAACCCAGGTGACCCAAGTGTTTGTTCCACAGCTCCATTGGCTGTTTTTCCCCAGTAGCCATCATTGCAGTACACTCCTCAGTGTCCAGGACATATAGTTGGTTGCACCGGGTTGCTGAAGCAATGACAGTCCCTCTTTTATTCTGCACCATACACTCACCCTTCTGAATTTGTACTTTGTAGCTTTTATTCTCTAGGATACTGATAGCAATGAGATTACTTCCTAAATCAGGCACGTACAACACATCTTGGATATCTGTAACAACTCTCACCTCCAATTCTTAATTGTAGTGTTATTGTCCCAGCTTGTAATGCAGTAAGGGCCTTATTTCCAATCCCTGTAACTGTAGTGGGAACACACGGTGTTAAAGAATTGAACCAATGCTTATTGCAACTATAATGTCTAGTGGCCCCCGAGTCCATGTACCGGCAATCCTTCCTGTGACTGTCTGCTACATTCAATGCTGATTAATTTGTCTTATCACGCTGCTTCTGCGCACCACTGGAATTTTTCATTCTGCAATCTGAAGCTTTATGTCCTACTTTATCTTTTGACATACAAAACACTTGAATTTGTGCTTTCTGGACTTTGTACCCTTTGTGATCAAGGCAGAACCCTCAGCTATGGTCTCAACAGGAATACGTTCTTGGAATTGCAGCAACTAGGCTCTTACAACCTCCGTTGTCAGTTTAGTGTCATTTGACTCTAACGCAACCACAAAAAAAATCTAATTCTGGCATCAGATTCTGTAACATAGCCATTGCGACTTCTTCCTCATCCACCTGTGCCCCTAGAGATGCCAACTGCTGAGCTATCGACAATAACTTATCAATGTAATCGTTCATGTCCTTGCAGGTACTCAGTTTCGTTCCATATAGCATGCATCTTAAACTTATCTTTCTCATTAGACCTTTACCTTCATATGCATTTTGCAGGGCTGTCCACGTTGTTATGAGCCACGGCTGTGGCTCATTCCTATGTTTCATTTTGGTCATGTATTTTATGTTATACTTCTGTTTATGTTCCCCGTGGGTGTCATGGGGTGCTCGGAGCTCACCCTTAAGGAGAGGATACTGTTATGAACCACAGGTAGTGGTTCATTCCTATTTTATGTTTATAGTTCTCTTGCAGGCCAGGATTTCCTTTTGCTCTGGTTTAGAAGATATTTGTTTGCTGTCAGTGGTGAGTCTGTGTAATTGCAGCCTGTTTCCATGTGGTTGGTCTCACCTGTCTGCTAATTGCATCTTGTCAGTTTGGAGTCATGCAACGGGGCAGCTGCACGACATAATTAATTAGGCCTCTCTGTTATATGCTGGCTGAGTGCAATTCACAGACGCTGGTGATATTTCTAGGTTTCCAGTCTTCCAGAGTGCTTGAGTTCTGAGCTTGTTCCTGCCAGTTCCTGAGCTCCTGTCTAGCAGTGTCTGTCTAGCTGCTTCCTGTGTCGATTCCTGTGTCAGTCCCTGTGTCGATTCCTGTGTCTGATCCCGTGTCCTGCCATGAAGCGTTCCTGTCCTGAAGTCCTGTGGCTTTGCCTATGCCTGGTCGAGTTTCTGGCTTCTTGGTGTCCACCGGTCTGTCGTTTGGAATCTGCCTGTCCTCCAGTTCTGAGAGTCTGTGTCGGCAGCATTGGGGGTTCCTGTCCGTTTGCCAGTATTTGTACCGGTTCCGTGAGTAGCGGCTTTGCCGCGTCCGTCGGCCTAGGCCGCGGTATTCCTTGGTTGTATCTGTCATTGGTGTTTTGCAGAGGGTTCTGCTTATGCTGTCACCGCCGGTACACAAAAGTATTGTGTCGGCGTGTGGTCAGCATTTCCTTTGTTGTTCTTTTCCTTTGGCGGCAAGCCGCACATACATTTAGTTTTAGGCTAGTTAGTAGCCCCTGGCTTTGGTTGTTTCAGTTAGAGGGCCCCTTGTTATTACCCTGTCTCAGTTCACGCTTTGTCTCTCTTTAAGACCTGAGGGGGCATCGGAGTTGGGCAGACCTAATCCGCCCTTCAAACGCGGCTGCCATGGGCCCAAGAAACCATAGTCCTGCAAGCGTGAATTGATAACATGGGTAAAACAATGGAGGTAGGGTGCCAGGGGCTATTCCCGTTCCATTTCTCCAAATCCAGTATTACGTCCTGGTGCTCTGGACTCACTTCATAACATCTCCCTTGTTCTGAGCACCAGGAACCTAACATTATCACCAGCCCTACCACAAAAAAGAAATAAAACTTTTTTCTTTTTTGGCCCAGTCCAGTGTCTAGTCTAGAATCCAGTCCGGTGTTTAGAATCCAGTTCTGTCTAGAATTCAGTGTGCAGAATCCAGTCCGGTGTTTAGAATCCAGTCCTGTCTAGAATTCAGTGTGCAGAATCCAGTCCGGTGTTTAGAAATCCAGTCCTGTCTAGAACTCAGAGTGCAGAATCCAATCCGGTATTTAAAAAAAAAAAAATCCAGTCTTGTTTTGTCTAGTTTAAAAAATTCAGTCTTGCCTTGTCTAGTCTTGCCTTGTCTAGTCTTGCCTTGTCTTGTCTAGTTTTAAATCCTCCTATGTCTACTATGCAAGCCCTGCAAGCATCTCTCTCAGCCCTGAACTCTGCTTTCAGTGCTTTGAGACCTGAGCGACTAGAAGTTTTGCAGCAATCCTTAAAGCAACTGCAAAACCTTCTGACTAAAATCTTGCTCATCTTGCCAGAAGTCGTTGAGAGTACATCTATCTCTAAAGAGACTCTTGTTCACAGTGTGGTGACAAGAGAATCCTTTGGTTTAAGTGAAGAGAAAAGGTTTAAAAGTTTTCTGCGGCCCAGGCTCTCAGAAGAGGAGCGTCTGCGTCGCAGAAACTTAAACTTATGCCTATATTGTGGGGGTTTAGGCCACTATCTGCAGACCTGTGAGTTGCGCAAGCCAAAGTGTGGTGACAAGTCTTGCCCTCTGGCCAAGCTGAGTCAGGATACAAGACCTACTCCTGTCTCTACTGTGGCAGAGGTACTTGTCACTAGAGATGAGCGGGTTCGGTTCCTCGGAATCCGAACCCCCCCGAACTTCAGCCTTTTTACACGGGTCCGAGGCAGACTCGGATCTTCCCGCCTTGCTCGGTTAACCCGAGCGCGCCTGAACGTCATCATCCCGCTGTCGGATTCTCGCAAGGCTCGTATTCTATCGCGAGACTCGGATTCTATATAAGGAGCCACGCGTCGCCGCCATTTTCACACGTGCATTGAGATTGATAGGGAGAGGACGTGGCTGGCGTCCTCTCCGTTTAGATAGAGAGTGAGACACTTGATTTACTAGTAATTTAATTTTAGTAATTTTGGGGAGCAGTAGGACTGGAGTACTCAGAGAGTGCAGAGTTTTGCTGATAGTTATACTAGTGACTACCAGTTTTATTTATTATTTAAAATCCGTTCTCTGCCTGAAAAAAAACGATACACAGTCACATACCATATCTGTGCTCAGCCTCAGTGTGCTGCATGATTGATAATATCATCTATGTATATCTGACTGTGCTGAGTGCTCACTGCTCACACAGCTTAATTGTGGGGGAGACTGGGGAGCAGTTATAGCAGGAGTACATAACAGTGCACACTTTTGCTGCCAGTGTGACTGACCAGTGACCACCAGTATATTGTCTGCCTGAAAAAGTTAAACACTCGTGTGGTGTTTTTTTTTTATTCTATAAACGCATTCTGCTGACAGACAGTGTCCAGCAGGTCCGTCATTCATTATATTATAATATATACCTGCAGTAGTGATATATATATATTTTTTATAACATTATCATCCAGTCTATACTAGCAGACGCAGTACGGTAGTCCACGGCTGTAGCTACCTCTGTGTCGGCAGTGCTCGTCCATAATTGTATACCTACCTGTGGTGGTTTTTTTTTTTTCTATCTTCTTCATACTAGTAGTTTAGGAGTCTGCTGACAGTGTCCAGCAGGTCCGTCATTATATAATATATACCTGTCCTGCAGTAGTGATATATATATATTTTTTATATCATTATCATCCAGTCTATACTAGCAGACGCAGTACGGTAGTCCACGGCTGTAGCTACCTCTGTGTCGGCAGTGCTCGTCCATAATTGTATACCTACCTGTGGTGGGTTTTTTTTTTCTATCTTCTTCATACTAGTAGTTTAGGAGTCTGCTGACAGTGTCCAGCAGGTCCGTCATTATATAATATATACCTGTCCTGCAGTAGTGATATATATATATATTTTTTATATCATTATCATCCAGTCTATACTAGCAGACGCAGTACAGTAGTCCACGGCTGTAGCTACCTCTGTGTCGGCAGTGCTCGTCCATAATTGTATACCTACCTGTGGTGGGGTTTTTTTTTTCTATCTTCTTCATACTAGTAGTTTAGGAGTCTGCTGACAGTGTCCAGCAGGTCCGTCATTATATAATATATACCTGTCCTGCAGTAGTGATATATATATATTTTTTATATCATTATCATCCAGTCTATACTAGCAGACGCAGTACGGTAGTCCACGGCTGTAGCTACCTCTGTGTCGGCAGTGCTCGTCCATAATTGTATACCTACCTGTGGTGGTTTTTTTTCCCCCTATCTTCTTCATACTAGTAGTTTAGGAGTCTGCTGACAGTGTCCAGCAGGTCCGTCATTATATAATATATACCTGTCCTGCAGTAGTGATATATATATATTTTTTTTATATCATTATCATCCAGTCTATACTAGCAGACGCAGTACGGTAGTCCACGGCTGTAGCTACCTCTGTGTCGGCAGTCGCTCGTCCATAATTGTATACCTACCTGTGGTGGGTTTTTTTTTTCTATCTTCTTCATACTAGTAGTTTAGGAGTCTGCTGACAGTGTCCAGCAGGTCCATCATTATATAATATGTACCTGTCCTGCAGTAGTGATATATATATATTTTTTATATCATTATCATCCAGTCTATACTAGCAGACGCAGTACGGTAGTCCACGGCTGTAGCTACCTCTGTGTCGGCAGTCACTCGTCATCCATAAGTATAGTAGTATCCATCCATCCATCTCCATTGTTTACCTGAGGTGCCTTTTAGTTGTGCCTATTAAAATATGGAGAACAAAAATGTTGAGGTTCCAAAAATAGGGAAAGATCAAGATCGACTTCCACCTCATGCTGAAGCTGCTGCCACTAGTCATGGCTGAGACGATGAAATGCCATCAACGTCGTCTGCCAAGGCCGATGCCCAATGTCATAGTACAGAGCATGTAAAATCCAAAACACCAAATATCAGTAAAAAAAGGACTCAAAAATCTAAAATAAAATCGTCGGAGGAGAAGCGTAAACTTGCCAATATGCCATTTACCACACGGAGTGGCAAGGAACGGCTGTGGCCCTGGCCTATGTTCATGGCTAGTGGTTCAGCTTCACATGAGGATGGAAGCACTCAGCCTCTCGCTAGAAAAATGAAAAGACTTAAGCTGGCAAAAGCACAGCAAAGAACTGTGCGTTCTTCGAAATCACAAATCCACAAGGAGAGTCCAATTGTGTCGGTTGCGATGCCTGACCTTCCCAACACTGGACGTGAAGAGCATGCGCCTTCCACCATTTGCACGCCCCCTGCAAGTGCTGGAAGGAGCACCCGCAGTCCAGTTCCTGATAGTCAGATTGAAGATGTCAGTGTTGAAGTACACCAGGATGAGGAGGATATGGGTGTTGCTGGCGCTGGGGAGGAAATTGACCAGGAGGATTCTGATGGTGAGGTGGTTTGTTTAAGTCAGGCACCCGGGGAGACACCTGTTGTCCGTGGGAGGAATATGGCCATTGACATGCCTGGTGAAAATACCAAAAAAATCAGCTCTTCGGTGTGGAAGTATTTCAACAGAAATGCGGACAACATTTTTCAAGCCGTGTGTTGCCTTTGTCAAGCTGTAATAAGTAGGGGTAAGGACGTTAACCACCTCGGAACATCCTCCCTTATACGTCACCTGCAGCGCATTCATCATAAGTCAGTGACAAGTTCAAAAACTTTGGGCGACAGCGGAAGCAGTCCACTGACCAGTAAATCCCTTCCTCTTGTAACCAAGCTCACGCAAACCACCCCACCAACTCCCTCAGTGTCAATTTCCTCCTTCCCCAGGAATGCCAATAGTCCTGCAGGCCATGTCACTGGCAATTCTGACGAGTCCTCTCCTGCCTTGGATTCCTCCGATGCATCCTTGCGTGTAACGCCTACTGCTGCTGGCGCTGCTGTTGTTGCTGCTGGGAGTCGATGGTCATCCCAGAGGGGAAGTCGTAAGACCACTTTTACTACTTCCACCAAGCAATTGACTGTCCAACAGTCCTTTGCGAGGAAGATGAAATATCACAGCAGTCATCCTGCTGCAAAGCGGATAACTGAGGCCTTGGCATCCTGGGCGGTGAGAAACGTGGTTCCGGTATCCATCATTACTGCAGAGCCAACTATAGACTTGTTTGAGGTACTGTGTCCCCGGTACCAAATACCATCTAGGTTCCATTTCTCTAGGCAGGCGATACCGAAAATGTACACAGACCTCAGAAAAAGACTCACCAGTGTCCTAAAAAATGCAGTTGTACCCAATGTCCACTTAACCACGGACATGTGGACAAGTGGAGCAGTGTTACGATTCCTGTACTCCAGACTGGAGAAGATCTTGTGGCAGAGATCTGAGTACAGGAATGAAATACAGGTTGTGGGAGCTGGAGAGCCTAGTAACCCCTGGCGCCCTAACTCCGTTGTCTCGCCCGTGTTATCATAAATCCCCTGCGAGACTATGGTTGCTTGAGCCCATGGCAGCCGCGTTCGAAGGGCGGATTATGTCTGCCCAACCCCGATGCCCCCGCAGGTCTTAATGGGAGACAAGGGGAAGTCCGAGACAGGGAGATAACAAGGGGCCCTCTGACTAAGCAACCAAGCCAGGGGTTACAAGCTAACTTAACTAAATCAAAAGGTATGTGCGGACTAGCCGCCAGGGAAAAGGACAACCAAGGATCCACGGATCCGACACTCCTATCCGGCACCGCTGGACACCAGAGTGGATCTTGTGGAAGCGGAATCCTCCGCAAAGCTCCAGAACTCAAAATAAACACAATAATAAATAGTAGCGGACAAGCCGCAACACACGGCTGCGCCGCGACTCACGAACACCACCAGATGTTAAAGGTGCTCGGTCAGACTCCAGGAACAGATGGTAACTTCCGAGTACTGGATCACTGAGAACAGGAACAAACGAACAGACCGGGACTGGGAACTCTCTCTGCAGCAGAATCAGGCAAACAGGAAGCTATCACCGGCGTCTGTGAGGAGTCCTGGGAGTGCTTTTAACAGAGAGTCTTCCAATCAGCTGTTTGGAGGCTGATTGGATTAAATGCCATGCAGCTGACAAGCTGCATGGCCAGGGAAACAGATGAGTGATAATTACAACATGCCGTGCAGCTGCATGCTACACAGCCAGGAAACCAGTGATGATATAAACTTAGACCCAGCAACGGGGAACACGATCCGACAGTGGCGTCCCCGTTGCTAGGCGCCGGCCGCACTGACGAGCGGACCCTCGGCGCCTAACAGTACCCCCCCCTTGAGGAGGGGTCAAGGAACCCCTAAATCCGGGTTTCTGAGGAAATTCTTGAAAAAATGCCCTTTTGAGCCTTGGGGCATGAAGGTCCTCATCTAGGACCCACGACCTTTCCTCAGGACCATAACCTTTCCAATGCACCAAAAAATAAAGCCGACCCCGGGACAGCTTGGAATCGAGAACCTTCTCAACCACGAACTCCTGCTGACCCTGTACATTAACTGGTGATCTCCCCTGAGGTTTTTTACGAGGAAATCTGCTAGATGAAACATATGGTTTGAGCAAAGAGCAATGGAAGGTATTTCCGATTCGTAACGTTTTTGGTAGCTGTAACCGGAAAGCAACTGGATTGACTTTTTTGATAATGAGAAATGGTCCAATAAATCTAGGACCCAATCTGGCTGAGGTTTGTCGAAGTTTGATATTGCGAGTCGACAGCCACACCCTGTCTCCTACTCTAAAAGTGCACGGCCGCCGGAACCTGTCCGAAAAATCTTTTTCCTTGAAAGCTGCTTTTCTGAGAGCTATGTGCACTTTTTTCCAAATAAGTTTAAGATGAGAGGTCAGGGCCAGAGAGGAGACAGAGGAATGTTGGAAAAATGAATTAGCTCTGGGGTGGAAACCAAAAACTGCAAAAAATGGAGACACATTGGTGGAGGAATGACAGGCATTATTATAAGCAAACTCTGCCAATGGAAGAAACTCAGACCAGTCATTTTGGAGTTTGGCCGAGTACAAACGCAAATATTGTTTTAAGGATTGGTTCACTCGCTCAGTCTGTCCATTTGATTGTGGATGATAACCGGAGGTTAATGATAATTTCATTTTTAACGAAGCACAAAAAGACTTCCAAAACTGTGCAATGAATTGTGGACCCCTGTCAGAAACAATATCAGTGGGTAACCCATGGAGTCTGAAAACATGACGGAGGAACAAGACTGCCAATCCCTGGGCAGATGGCAATCGGGGAAGACCAATAAAATGAGCCATCTTACTAAAACGGTCCACTACCACCCATATGACTGTGCATCCAGCTGACAGAGGGAGATCCACCACAAAATCCATGGAGATATGCGACCATGGTCTAAGAGGAACATTCAATGGCATAAGTTGACCAATAGGCAAAGAACGGGGAACTTTATGCTGTGCACAGACCTGACACGAAAAAACAAACTCTTTAATGTCTTTAGAAAGACCAGGCCACCACACTGAGCGGGATACCAATTCAAAAGTTTTAGCGACTCCCAGATGCCCTGCAACTTTGCTATCATGAAATTCCTCCAAAACAGTTGCTCTCAAAAACTCAGGAACAAAAAGACGACCAGCAGGAGTATTTCCCGGAGCTTGATGTTGAAGCAGCTTCAATTGAGAAAAAACATCCTGTGTGAGACCTGCCTGAATGACTGAAGGCGGAAGTATGAGAGTAACAGGACTGTTGTCTTGAGCGGGAAGAAAACTGCGTGAGAGGGCATCTGCCTTGGTATTCTTGGAACCAGGTCTGAAGGTGATAATGAATTTGAAACGAGTGAAAAATAAAGCCCAACGAGCCTGTCGGGCATTCAGTCGCTTAGCTGATTCAATGTATTGAAGATTTTTGTGATCTGTCAAAACAGAAATGGTATGGGTCGCTCCTTCAAGCCAATGTCTCCACTCCTCAAAAGCCCATTTAATAGCCAGCAACTCCCGATTACCAACATCGTAGTTGGATTCAGCAGATGAGAATTTCCTGGACATAAAGGCACAAGGATGTAACTCAAGGGAATCTGGATCCTTCTGAGAAAGGATAGCCCCTACACCAACCTCCGAGGCATCTACCTCAACGATGAAAGGCAATTCTGGGTTGGGATGTCTAAGGACAGGGGCTGAGACAAAGGCTTGTTTCAAGGCCTGAAAAGATACTTTAGCTTCACATGACCAATTGGTAGGATCTGCTCCCTTCTTAGTGAGTGCCACAATGGGAGCAACTATGTCAGAGAAAGAGTGAATAAACCTTCTGTAGTAGTTCGCAAACCCTAAAAAGCGCTGAATTGCTTTTAAGTTGGTGGGTTGCGCCCAACTCAGGATGGCTTGGAGCTTCTTAGGTTCCATTCGGAATCCCCGAGGGGAAATAATGTACCCTAAAAAGGATACCTCCGTGACGTGAAATTCACACTTCTCCGGTTTGGCATACAAGTGATTTTCACGTAATTTCTTAAGTACCTGACGCACCTGGGTAACATGTTGTTCTATAGAGTCAGAATAAATCAAAATGTCGTCTAAATAGACCACAACGAATCTTCCCAGAAACTCACAGAGCACATCATTTATGAGATCCTGAAAGACTGCCGGAGCGTTAGATAGGCCGAAAGGCATGACCAGATACTCATAGTGACCTGATTGAGTACTGAATGCCGTTTTCCACTCATCCCCCGATCTGATTCTAATGAGATTATATGCTCCTCTCAGGTCAATCTTGGAAAAAATAACAGCCGAACGTAGCTGATCAAAGAGGACAGAGATCAGAGGCAGAGGGTAAGTATTCTTTACTGAGATTTTATTCAGGGCTCGAAAGTCAATGCAGGGTCTGAGGGAACCATCCTTCTTCTCTACGAAGAAAAAACCTGCACTTAAAGGGGATTTAGATGGCCTGATAAACCCTTTCTCAAGACTTTCTTTCACATACTCATTCATGGCCACAGTTTCAGGACCAGACAATGCATATAACCTTCCTTTAGGCAACGTGGCACCAGGAATTAACTCAATGGTACAATCATAAGGCCTATGGGGAGGCAAAATATCCGCATTGCCCTTGGAAAACACATCCAAAAAATCTTGGTACTTTCCAGGAATATGTGCGGACCTAGCAGCAGCTACTCGGATAGGAAGTGTAATACATTCTTTATCACAGATGGTACTCCATTGTAGAATCTCCCCAGACTGCCAATCTATGATGGGATTAAGAAAGGCCAGCCAAGGGTGACCCAGAACCACAGGAACTGCTGGACAATGGGTAAGAAAAAACTCAATCTTTTCAGAATGTAGAGCTCCCACCGAGAGCAAAACAGGAGGTGTACATAGAGAAATAACCCCATTGGATAAGGGACTCCCATCTAAACCATGCATGGTGATACACCTACTTAAGGTTAACTGAGGAATACCTAAGGCCTTGGCCCATGTTAAGTCCATAAAGTTTCCTGCAGCTCCACTGTCCACAAAAGCAGAGACCGAGGAACAGAGGCTGTCATAAGAAACTTTAGCAGGAACCAATAGTGAATTATTTGAGGAGATGAGCTGTAGACCAAAGTGAACCCCCTCACTATTCACTTGGTCAGGAAGTTTCCCGACTTGTTTGGGCAACTACGGGCAAAATGTCCCTTACCTCCGCAGTACAAACACAGACCAGAATTTTGCCTCCTGGTTCTTTCTTTCGGAGACAATTTGGAGAGACCAATCTGCATAGGCTCCTCCATGTCTATCGGAACGGAAGAAACACAGGGAAAAGAAACTACAGATGCCCCTTTCTCAGTCCTCCGCTCTCTGAGCCGACGATCTATTTTAATAGAGAGCTCCATGAGTTTATCAAGGTTCTCAGGAGCGGGATACTGAAGGAGGCTGTCTTTTATAGATTCAGATAAGCCGAGGCGAAACTGACTGCGCAGGGCAGGATCATTCCAGCCACAGTCGTTCGACCAACGGCGAAACTCCGTACAATAATTCTCTGCAGGATTCCTACCCTGTCTTAGAGCACGCAACTGACTTTCTGCGGATGCCTCTCTATCAGGGTCGTCATACAATAGCCCTAAAGATTTCAAAAAAGCGTCTACAGACGATAAGGCCGGATCGTCTGTCTTTAAACCAAAAGCCCAGGTCTGAGGATCCCCCTGAAGCAGAGAAATTATAATTCCAACCCGCTGAGCCTCCGTACCTGAGGAAACTGGTCTTAAACGAAAATACAGTTTACAAGACTCTTTAAAATTAAAAAACTGTTTTCTATCCCCAGAAAAACGGTCAGGCAGATGCATTTTTGGTTCAGGGATGACCCTCGGGGAAGTCCGTAACAGATCTTCCTGTGAGCTCACCCGGAGGGACAGATCCTGAACCATCTGGGTAAGTTCCTGAATCTGACTAACCAAAAACTGGCCAGGATTTGGCCCAACACCGGTGGGATTCATGAGGCCGACAAAATTCTCCCTACTGGATAAGTGAAAAAATTAACTCCTGTTGAAATTTTTTCTTTTGTTTGGGCCGGTGATAATGTTACGATTCCTGTACTCCAGACTGGAGAAGATCTTGTGGCAGAGATCTGAGTACAGGAATGAAATACAGGTTGTGGGAGCTGGAGAGCCTAGTAACCCCTGGCGCCCTAACTCCGTTGTCTCGCCCGTGTTATCAGAAATCCCCTGCGAGACTATGGTTGCTTGAGCCCATGGCAGCCGCGTTCGAAGGGCGGATTATGTCTGCCCAACCCCGATGCCCCCGCAGGTCTTAATGGGAGACAAGGGGAAGTCCGAGACAGGGAGATAACAAGGGGCCCTCTGACTAAGCAACCAAGCCAGGGGTTACAAGCTAACTTAACTAAATCAAAAGGTATGTGCGGACTAGCCGCCAGGGAAAAGGACAACCAAGGATCCACGGATCCGACACTCCTATCCGGCACCGCTGGACACCAGAGTGGATCTTGTGGAAGCGGAATCCTCCGCAAAGCTCCAGAACTCAAAATAAACACAATAATAAATAGTAGCGGACAAGCCGCAACACACGGCTGCGCCGCGACTCACGAACACCACCAGATGTTAAAGGTGCTCGGTCAGACTCCAGGAACAGATGGTAACTTCCGAGTACTGGATCACTGAGAACAGGAACAAACGAACAGACCGGGACTGGGAACTCTCTCTGCAGCAGAATCAGGCAAACAGGAAGCTATCACCGGCGTCTGTGAGGAGTCCTGGGAGTGCTTTTAACAGAGAGTCTTCCAATCAGCTGTTTGGAGGCTGATTGGATTAAATGCCATGCAGCTGACAAGCTGCATGGCCAGGGAAACAGATGAGTGATAATTACAACATGCCGTGCAGCTGCATGCTACACAGCCAGGAAACCAGTGATGATATAAACTTAGACCCAGCAACGGGGAACACGATCCGACAGTGGCGTCCCCGTTGCTAGGCGCCGGCCGCACTGACGAGCGGACCCTCGGCGCCTAACAAGCAGGGCAGACTCAGGACTATATGACTGTGACAGCCCACTGGGTAGATGTATGGACTCCCGCCGCAAGAACAGCAGCGGCGGCACCAGTAGCAGCATCTCGCAAACGCCAACTCTTTCCTAGGCAGGCTACGCTTTGTATCACCGCTTTCCAGAATACGCACACAGCTAAAAACCTCTTACGGCAACTGAGGAAGATCATCGCAGAATGGCTTACCCCAATTGGACTCTCCTGTGGATTTGTGGCATCGGACAACGCCAGCAATATTGTGTGTGCATTAAATCTGGGCAAATTCCAGCACGTCCCATGTTTTGCACATACCTTGAATTTGGTGGTGCAGAATTATTTAAAAAACGAGAGGGGCGTGCAAGAGATGCTGTCGGTGGCCAGAAGAATTGCGGCACACTTTCGGCGTACAGGCACCACGTACAGAAGACTGGAGCACCACCAAAAACGCCTGAACCTGCCCTGCCATCATCTGAAGCAAGAAGTGGTAACGAGGTGGAATTCAACCCTCTATATGCTTCAGAGGTTGGAGGAGCAGCAAAAGGCCATTCAAGCCTATACAACTGAGCACGATATAGGAGGTGGAATGCACCTGTCTCAAGCGCAGTGGAGAATGATTTCAACGTTGTGCAAGGTTCTGCAACCTTTTGAACTTGCCACACGTGAAGTCAGTTCAGACACTGCCAGCCTGAGTCAGGTCAATCCCCTCATCAGGCTTTTGCAGAAGAAGCTGGAGACATTGAAGGAGGAGCTAACACAGAGCGATTCCGCTAGGCATGTGGGACTTGTGGATGGAGCCCTTAATTCGCTTAACAAGGATTCACGGGTGGTCAATCTATTGAAATCAGAGCACTACATTTTGGCCACCGTGCTCGATCCTAGATTTAAAACCTACCTTGGATCTCTCTTTCCGGCAGACACAAGTCTGCAGGGGTTCAAAGAACTGCTGGTGAGAAAATTGTCAAGTCAAGCGGAACGCGACCTGTCAACAGCTCCTCCTTCACATTCTCCCGCAACTGGGGGTGCGAGGAAAAGGCTCAGAATTCCGAGCCCACCCGCTGGCGTTGATGCAGGGCAGTCTGGTAGCGACTGCTGATGCTGACATCTGGTCCGGACTGAAGGACCTGACAACGATTACGGACATGTCGTCTACTGTCACTGCATATGATTCTCTCCCCATTGAAAGAATGGTGGAGGATTATATGAGTGACCGCATCCAAGTAGGCACGTCAGACAGTCCGTACTTATACTGGCAGGAAAAAGAGGCAATTTGGAGGCCCTTGCACAAACTGGCTTTATTCTACCTAAGTTGCCCTCCCACAAGTGTGTACTCCGAAAGAGTGTTTAGTGCCGCCGCTCACCTTGTCAGCAATCGGCGTACGAGGTTACATCCAGAAAATGTGGAGAAGATGATGTTCATTAAAATGAATTATAATCAATTCCTCCGTGGAGACATTCACCAGCAGCAATTGCCTCCACAAAGTACACAGGGAGCTGAGATGGTGGATTCCAGTGGGGACGAATTGATAATCTGTGAGGAGGGGGATGTACACGGTGATATATCGGAGGATGATGATGAGGTGGACATCTTGCCTCTGTAGAGCCAGTTTGTGCAAGGAGAGATTAATTGCTTCTTTTTTGGTGGGGGTCCAAACCAACCCGTCATTTCAGTCACAGTCGTGTGGCAGACCCAGTCACTGAAATGATGGGTTGGTTAAAGAGTGCATGTCCTGTTTATACAACATAAGGGTGGGTGGGAGGTCCCAAGGACAATTCCATCTTGCACCTCTTTTTTCTTTCATTTTTCTTTGCGTCATGTGCTGTTTGGGGAGTGTTTTTTGGAAGGGCCAGCCTGCGTGACACTGCAGTGCCACTCCTAGATGGGCCAGGTGTTTGTGTCGGCCACTAGGGTCGCTTAGCTTACTCACACAGCTACCTCATTGCGCCTCTTTTTTTCTTTGCGTCATGTGCTGTTTGGGGAGTATTTTTTGGAAGGGCCATCCTGCCTGACACAGCAGTGCCACTCCTAGATGGGCCAGGTGTTTGTGTCGGCCACTTGGGTCGCTGAGCTTAGTCACACAGCTACCTCATTGCGCCTCTTTTTTTCTTTGCGTCATGTGCTGTTTGGGGAGTGTTTTTTGGAAGGGCCATCCTGCGTGACACTGCAGTGCCACTCCTAGATGGGCCAGGTGTTTGTGTCGGCCACTAGGGTCACTTAGCTTACTCACACAGCTACCTCATTGCGCCTCTTTTTTTTCTTCTTTGCGTCATGTGCTGTTTGGGGAGTATTTTTTGGAAGGGCCATCCTGCCTGACACTGCAGTGCCACTCCTAGATGGGCCAGGTGTTTGTGTCGGCCACTTGGGTCGCTGAGCTTAGTCACACAGCTACCTCATTGCGCCTCTTTTTTTCTTTGCGCCATGTGCTGTTTGGGGAGTGTTTTTTGGAAGGGCCATCCTGCGTGACACTGCAGTGCCACTCCTAGATGGGCCAGGTGTTTGTGTCGGCCACTTGGGTCGCTGAGCTTAGTCATCCAGCGACCTCGGTGCAAATTTTAGGACTAAAAATAATATTGTGAGGTGTGAGGTGTTCAGAATAGACTGAAAATGAGTGGAAATTATGGTTATTGAGGTTAATAATACTTTGGGATCAAATTCTATGATTTAAGCTGTTTTTTAGGGTTTTTTGAAAAAAACACCCGAATCCAAAACACACCCGAATCCGACAAAAAAAATTCGGTGAGGTTTTGCCAAAACGCGTTCGAACCCAAAACACGGCCGCGGAACCGAACCCAAAACCAAAACACAAAACCCGAAAAATTTCCGGTGCACATCTCTACTTGTCACACAACCCACACTAAAAAGCTCTCTGTCCTATAATTGGGGTCCTTGGGCAAGGGAGCCCCATTATAGATTCAGAATTCAAAAGAGAATGTTTCTCTCCTCTCTTGATTTTCCTGTACAAGCAGAGTTGCACACCCCTGGAGTGGTGCCCGATGCCCAGGGTCCTGGAGTGGTGCCCGATGCCCAGGGTCCTGGAGTGGTGCCCGTTGCCCAGCGTCCTGGAGTGGTGCCCATTGCCCAGGGTCCTGGAGTGGTGCCCGTTGCCCAGGGTCCTGGAGTGGTGCCCGATGCTCAGGATCTTGGAGCGGTACCCGATGCCCAGAGTGCTGGAGCGGTACCCGATGCCCAGAGTGCTGGAGCGGTACCCGATGCCCAGAGTGCTGGAGCGGTACCCGCTGCCCAGAGTGCTGGAGCGGTACCCGATGCCCAGAGTGCTGGAGTGGTACCCGATGCCCAGAGTGCTGGAGCGGTACCCGATGCCCAGAGTGCTGGAGCGGTACCCGATGCCCAGAGCGCTGGAGCGGTACCCGATGCTCTAGGTTATAGAGGGACATCAAATTTTATAGCTCAGGTGTCCATACCAGAAGGGGTCTCAGAAGCTGTTTCCCCAGGTAGGGACTTGAAAAGCGCAACCCCAGAAAGAGTATCTGAAACCATAGTTCTAGAAGGGAACTTGAGAAGTATAACCCCAGAAGGGATCTTTGAAGTAATATCCCCAAGTGGGGTCTCGAGAGACGCAGCCTCAAAGAAGGGTCTAGAGGTCGCGTCCCCAGGAAAGAACTTAAGAGGCATAGCATTTGTGGAGGTTCTGAAGGTTATAGCTTCAGCAAAAGTCCCAGAAGTCATAGTCCCGGGAGAAGTTTAGATAATTATCGACTCAGAGAGGGAGGCCAATGGCTCAGTCCCAGTGAAGGAAGTCGATGGCTCAGTCCCAGTTAGGGAGGCCGATGGCTCGGTCCCAGTGGGGGAGGCCGACGGCTCGGTCCCAGTAAAAGAATCCGAGGTGCTGACCCCAGCGGGGTTCCGGAAGGTCACTGCCCCGGGTGGGGTTCAGAAAGTCACTGCCCCGGGTCGGGTTCAGAAAGTCACTGCCCCAGGTGGGGTTCAGAGAGTCTCAGCCTCGAGTAAGGTCAATAGTGACCAGGTTCTAGCAAAGCACTCTAGTCAGTCAGATGGGAAGGAAACAGATCCTGACTCTGTGGATATCTCAACATCCATAATCTTTGATGGGGACTTAGTCCAATTTCTGGCGCTTTACAAACACTATTACATCATTATGTTGTCTAGACCATTTCTGGGCATCACTTCAGAGAACCTAGTGCTCTATCTGATATATTCCTTTAGAGGAGAGCCTTTTGAGTGGGCGACCAGCCTAATGAAAGCTGAAGATCCCATTCTTCAGGATCCCCCAGCATTCAGTGATGCAGTTATTAAAAGATATGGTTCCAAATAAATTGGTTCAGGTTCCTCTAAGTCACCCGTCTTGTCTGCTGAGAGTCCACCAAATACTGTAAACTCGGCACAAGATTCTCAGCCCGTTGTTTTGACTGCAGGATGTGCTTTTCTGTCTTCTTCTTCTAATAGGAGTACTTTGCTGAAAGTTCAGTTCCCAAGGGTAAGAAACCCATTTCAGATTTGAAAGCAGCCTTGCTGGGTGGTACCATCAGTTCAGACAATGTTTGGGGAATTACCTTGGTCAGACCTAAAGAGCTTTGTAAAAAGAAGAAGAAGAAGAAGAAAAAGAAATCATTTTTGACTCTTGCCTTGATTAAAAAAAAAAAAAGATTTTTTTTTCCCTTGTCTTGTGTCCAGTGGCCACCGTCAAGGGGAGGGCACTGTTACAAGCTGTTGTTACAGCTTGTTTCTGTTTTCTAGTCTGTTAGACCAGTGTGTCAGGTTTTTTTTTGTATCCCTTGTTTTGGATAGTCTGAATTTTGGGGTCCTTTGACCCCTCCTCAAGGGGGGGTTAATGTTATGAGCCACGGCTGTGGCTCATTCCTATGTTTCATTTTGGCCATGTATTTTATGTTATACTTCTGTTTATGTTCCCCGTGGGTGTCATGGGGTGCTCGGAGCTCACCCTTAAGGAGAGGATACTGTTATGAACCACAGGTAGTGGTTCATTCCTATTTTATGTTTATAGTTCTCTTGCAGGCCAGGATTTCCTTTTGTTCTGGTTTAGAAGATATTTGTTTGCTGTCAGTGGTGAGTCTGTGTAATTGCAGCCTGTTTCCATGTGGTTGGTCTCACCTGTCTGCTAATTGCATCTTGTCAGTTTGGAGTCATGCAACGGGACAGCTGCACAACATAATTAATTAGGCCTCTCTGTTATATGCTGGCTGAGTGCAATTCACAGACGCTGGTGATATTTCTAGGTTTCCAGTCTTCCAGAGTGCTTGAGTTCTGAGCTTGTTCCTGCCAGTTCCTGAGCTCCTGTCTAGCAGTGTCTGTCTAGCTGCTTCCTGTGTCGATTCCTGTGTCAGTCCCTGTGTCGATTCCTGTGTCTGATCCCGTGTCCTGCCATGAAGCGTTCCTGTCCTGAAGTCCTGTGGCTTTGCCTATGCCTGGTCGAGTTTCTGGCTTCTTGGTGTCCACCGGTCTGTCGTTTGGGATTCTGCCTGTCCTCTAGTTCTGAGAGTCTGTGTCGGCAGCATTGGGGGTTCCTGTCCGTTTGCCAGTATTTGTACCGGTTCCATGAGTAGCGGCTTTGCTGCGTCCGTGGGCCTAGGCAGCGGTATTCCTTGGTTGTATCTGTCATTGGTGTTTTGCAGAGGGTTCTGCTTATGCTGTCACCGCTGGTACACAAAAGTATTGTGTCGGCGTGTGGTCAGCATTTCCTTTGTTGTTCTTTTCCTTTGGCGGCAAGCCGCACATACATTTAGTTTTAGGCTAGTTAGTAGCCCCTGGCTTTGGTTGTTTCAGTTAGAGGGCCCCTTGTTATTACCCTGTCTCAGTTCACGCTTTGTCTCTCTTTAAGACCTGAGGGGGCATCGGAGTTGGGCAGACCTAATCCGCCCTTCAAACGCGGCTGCCATGGGCCCAAGAAACCATAGTCCTGCAAGCGTGAATTGACAACACGGGTAAAACAATGGAGGTAGGGTGCCAGGGGCTATTCCCGTTCCATTTCTCCAAATCCAGTATTACGTCCTGGTGCTCTGGACTCACTTCATAACATCTCCCTTGTTCTGAGCACCAGGAACCTAACACACGTGTCCTTACCTGACACTTTCCCACTGACTTTTGAATAGACATGTTGCTCCACAGCTAAACCTATTGTTCTGGTGGCTCTGTCTACGTCATCTGGGTTTGGACCTGCTCCTGGGTCTATAGTAATCTTCCACAACTTTTCCAGCTTAAGCTGCGTCTCTGAGGCAAACTTTCATGCAGCATAGTTCTCTGAACCCTTCAGCTTAGCAAAGCTCATGCTGTGTCCTGTGCTATTCATCCTTTCTGTACTTGTATAAAATGTCACTTTAAGCTGTGTCCCTGTGATTATTCAACAGCACTCAGGGGGTTAATCTTCAAGTACACGTGGGACTCGGCCCATAACCTGTTGGCAGAGTGTACTGGGCTATCTATTGCAGTGACATCAGTCCAAACACTTAAAGACTTAAATAGTAATGCAGGTTTATTTAGTGTACACAGGTGACTCAGATGTAACACTGATATCTGTAACCAGGAGCCCATTTATCACACAAGTTAACAGCATTAGGTAATGGTATTTATCAGGAGATGTTTGTGGTGGTGAAGCATGGAGGACTGCACGGCTGTGCAGTCTGACTCCTACTGTAGAGAAGATGACGCATGCACTGGAAATGCTGTGAGTCTCTGTATCTGAGATCTGCTCCCAGTCTCAGCTCTGCACACTTGTACACACAGGACTCTGTCTCTCAGTCTGTGTGTGTGTGTGTGTGTGTGTGTGTGTGTGTGTGTGTGTCACACTCTCCTCAGTCTCTCTCTGAGATGGAGGAACAGGAACTACATCATATGACTCTGCCTCCGAGTGACTCCTGGCACTAGAGGTCTAACACTAGGAGATGCACCCATAGACTGATACACAGAAGGAGACAGGTACAGAGCGTACCATATCCTAACAACATATACACAAGGGGAGAGGCAGTGACTGACAGGGAAGTGCCTGGGAGAGGTAGAGAGTGACAACAAGAGGCAGTGGGTGACAGTGAGGCACTTCATGACAGGGTGAGGTAGAGGGTGACAAGCACACAGTAATGGATGCTGTGACCACAATATCTGTTGAAAGGAGCAGATGCGTTCAGATCGCAGAGCAGATAGTTGTTCTCCAGCGGTTGTTTTGCAATTGCAGGGGCCCGATGGGAATCTGGGTGCCTGTAAAGTAATCCACAGCTATTAAGACTTGGCAGGGGTGAACTGAAGTCCTTCCTCAGAAGGCTCCTCTCTACAGATGGCAGTGGCACCAGGAGGATATGTGTAATAGCAAAGCCGTAACTCTACAGTAAATCCCCCTGAGGAACTTGACACCATCTTGATATTAGTGATTTCATGCTATTTCCTCCCTACAAAATTTTTCCTGCCAGCAATTTCTTGTCTTTTAGTGAGGGGCAGAGTCACACAAGGGGTTGGGGGGAAGCAACATGTGGATATGTGGAGTGCACACTCACACAAGGGCAGGGGTGGGCATATCCACACATGTTTGCGGAAAGTCAGAGTTAGGCATGGGGGTTGCAGGAGCAGACACCTACAGTATGGGAAGTGGTGTTTACAGACAGCAATAGAGCAGGACCCATAAGCAGAGGGGTTGGCACTGGCTACCTAAGGTAAGGTAGTCAGTGCTAACCAGCCTGAAGTGATAGGACATCCAAGAAACGTGTAACTGGTTTTCCTGGAATTATCCCTTATGGTCTTATTTATTAAGCTCTGTCATTTTTACTGCTTATTAGTTTGTGCTTTTACATTGTGATTTTTTATATTTTTCATTTATTATTTATGTATATTTATTATTTATGTATATGTTGTTAATGGATAATAAATACATTTTATTTAACATATACATAGGTGTTGGAATGGGATGGGATAGGGGGGAAATATTTGAGAGGTGCCTGTCAATGCACTGGGTTGCGAGGCACAGTGCGTCCACCATCTAGGGTTACCGCAGGCATAGTCAGGATTGATGCTAATTCCTTTCCCAGCTGCTCCACCTCCCCCCCCCCCCCAATTGCCCTTCTTCTCCCACCACCAGGGCACTCCTCTCCCCTGCACCCAGCTCCAGCTGTTACAGTGTGTGGCTAGTTACTGTGGGCTGTCCCCTCCTCTTTGACCAGCCCTGCACCCTTCACACCTCCCACTCCTCCCCTCATCGCCCCATTTGTCCTTTCTTTCCCCCCTCTTAGCACCCCCCCTCCCTAGATAAATAAAGATATCTACAATATATAAATAGGTATATCTGTCTCAGTCAGGTAGGTGGTGTGGCAGGTAAGTCCAGCTGCCCCAGGGTGGGTGCAACAGTGAGCAATTTAGGGTCGCCAAAATGATGTTATGTCTTACCTCTCCCCACCCCCTAAAAATGCTGTGGTGCCCCTGCACCTATGTGCATTACAATGTATATTCATTTTTACAAATTACAGCCGACAGACATCGGGTTATACAGGTTGAGTATCCCATATCCAAATATTCCGAAATACGGAATATTCCGAAATACAGAATTTTTGGAGTGAGAGTGAGATAGTGGAAACTTTGTTTTCTGATTGCTCAATGTTCACAAATCTTGTTTAATTCACAAAGTTATTAAAAATATTGTACAGGTTGAGTATCCCTTATCCAAAATGCTTGGGACCAGAGGTATTTTGGATATGGGATTTTTCCGTATTTTGGAATAAGTGCATACCATAATGAAATATCAAGGTGATGGGACCTAAGTCTAAGCAGAGAATGCATTTATGTTACATATACACCTCATACACACAGCCTGAAGGTCATTTTAGCCAATTTTAGCCAATATTTTTTATAACTTTGTGCATTAAACAAAGTGTGTTTACATTCACACAATTCATTTATGTTTCATATACACCTTATACACACAGCCTGAAGGTCATTTAATACAATATTTTTAATAACTTTGTGTATTAAACAAAATTTGTGTACATTGAGCCATCAGAAAACAAAGGTTTCACTATCTCACTCTCACTCAAAAAAGTCCGTATTTCGGAATATTCCGTATTTCGGAATATTTGGATATGGGATACTCAACCTGTATTAAATGACCTTCAGGCTGTGTGTATATGGTGTATATGAAACATAAATGAATTGTGTGCTTAGACTTAGGTCCCATTGCCATGATATCTCATTATGGTATGCAATTATTCCAAAATACGTAGAAATCCCATATCCAAAATACGTCTAGTCCCAAGCATTTTGGATAAGGGATACTCAACCTGTACAAATAAATGTCCAAAGCGCCTATTCAACTAAAGAAAGGTGAGTAATATAATTACTCAAGTCCATTGGAACAAAAACAATTATACAGTTTGATCTGCACCATATTTGGAACCTTATCTATTTATATATAAGGTATTTAAACATCTAACACCGTCCCTGGGAAGACAGTACAGTACACAGTCCTTGTTCAATAGAAGAAAAATCCTCACATCAACCTTTACCTACTAGTTGTATTTGCAACCACTATATGACACCGGTGCAAGTTGTATCTAACATCTAATACCACCCCAGAAGGGGTGAGTATATGTATCTATACTTATGTATATATTCCCATTGAGAAATTCTGTTGAAAGATTCCTGCTGTTTCTGTGCACACTTAATTAGTCACTGTATCAGAATTTATTGGCACAGGATATCCCTCTCTGTACCTAAGGTAAGGGGCAGGTCCCTCATACAGTGGGTCCCACCCTGCTTTATGCGCTGGACCAGTTGGACATTGCTCAAAATGGTTAGACCATGGGAAAAAGGATTAATGGTCTGGGTAGCAATGGTCTCCTTATTTCCCAGGGACCCTACTGCATCACTGGCAGTTATACCCCTGCACCACATCTAGTTGGTACATATGGGGATTGAGCATTAAATGCTGAATACATGGTGAGGCAGTATGCAGGGGTTTGCAGAGAATGGTAATCAGGGGTTGGTCGTCTGTCTCAGCAAGCACTGGACACCTGTAGATTAACTTGTGAAACTTTTGACAAGTAACGACTAGAACCAACAGTTCCTTTTCAATCTATGCTCAATGCGACTCAGTCTCAGTAAGGGACAAATCAGTGGGTTTGTTATGCTGCAAGGAAGCAGCAACAAAAACATGCTGGGAGGCATTTGCAGAGATAATAACAGAAAAAAATTGGAGCAATGGGCTGGAAGTGAGCATAGCTTTAAGGGAGAAATAGCAACAGCATGGCAATCCAAACAACACCATTCAATGTTGTGGTACAAAATCCTGGCAGAGGGGTGATATGACCTCACTACTGAAAATAAGTTTGAAAGGTAGTTGGTCATACCCAAAAAGTGTTGCAGATTCAACTTTTCTGCGGAGATGGGCATGTGTTGGATGGCCTGGTCTAGGCAGAATCTAGCTTAACACCCTCTAAAGTTAGGAACTGGCCAACATATGGCACCTGAAATGACACAGGGTTTAAATGCATGGTGATTTCATAAATTCTTTGGAGGACCTTGTTGAGTCACATTGTGTGTTCTTCCCTGGTGTGCCCCAAACGAAGATGTCCTCCACAATGATCTCACAAGGCTATTGTACGTAGTAATGCTCTATGCACAATTCGAATACTTCACTGCCAGCGCATATGTATGCCGTAGGACATTTGGTGTCATGAACATAATGAGCATGGATGATTCCTTGTCCAAAGCGATCTGCCAGGATCCACATTTGGCATCCAGAGAGGGAAATATATTTTCATTTGGCATATCAGCCATTACTTGCTCCACAGTGCTAAGGGGGTGATGCGCTGTCATCACAGCTTTGTTCAGATGCACATGGTCAAAACAGATGCATAACAAACCATCTTTTTAATCAACCATAGCCGGCACCTATGGGTTCTACCACTGGAGTAATGATACTCAATGCTGTCATGCAATTTAACTCCCTTTGACCTTCAGGGCCAGAGGCACACATCTGGGAGTGCATACTGTGGGAGAAACAGTCTTGCCTAAATAGAAATGATAGGTGACTGGGAGTTTTCCAATAGTATCACAAGTGAACAGATAAGCAAGTCTTTTAACTCTGGTATATCCTTTTAACTCTGGTATATCAGCACTTATAAGTTATTAACCCCAGTTTTATGCTGTACAGCAAACCTAGGAGCGGTTGACATTACTATCCACTATATGAAACTGCAATGGAAAAGTGAATGCAGCATGGCCACACCCATGGTCTTGATTACATGGCAACCGTAAGCAATTATAATTACAGTTTGAGAAAATGTAATAGGTGTTTTGGGGATTGGGTGCTGGGGACGTTCACATAACATGATGTTACTGTGCCCAAATTTTTATTTTGATGGCATTTATATATCTCCTTATCTATTATGGTAGTAACTATTTCAAACTCTTTAGCACTAAGGTCAATACTCTCGCATTGGAGACTGATGTCTGCTGTGTTTTTTGGTGGAATGTCAACAGTGTACTCAACGCAGGGGACTGCTGGAAAGAGTATAGCAGTGTCCAGTGTTAGATCCTTCTCATGTAATAAATGTGCATGTGTAACATCTTTATAAGTACCACACACAATCCTGTATCTGAAGGGCTCACTTGCTAATGCACCATAATCACATTTCTTTATCTGGCAACATATGACTGGATACTCTAAGAGGGGCTCTGGACAGCAATGTTAAAGCATGTATGTACATTTTTCACTGGTAAGCATATCTCATCAAATATTTTTAGTAGTGTGTCTGGATTCTCTTGAACCTCCCCTTTCAAATAGACAAATGTATCTGTTACTGTTGTCAACAGCTTCAGCCCCAGCTACTTTGAGCAAGGTATATGTCTGTACCTTCTTTTATTTGTCTAAGAGCTCAGTACAGCAATAGATTAGCTGAAGGCTGCATAAGCCTGAGGCCATATAAGAGCCCAATTTTTTGTGATTGGTTGTATATGACTAAGCAGTTGCTAGGTAGATTAGTGTTTTCTCTGGTATTTTTCCTATAGGATTATAAGGCTGTCCGTCAAGGGTTTAGGGGTTGGTCTCGGAATAATATATAAGACATAGTCATGTGCCTCAGACTTCCTCTTGCCATTTTGGAATGAGGGAAGGGTTGGTTCTATATCGGAGTGGGAGAAGGGACCTTGTGACGTACCTAGGGGAGGAGACACGTCACCAGGGGGAGGAGCTACGGCCGAGCAGGGTACCCGAAAAGTACCCTCGTGGGCTCGCTTCGCTCGCCACGCTTCGCTCGCCACGCTTCGGGCTCGGTGGCTCGCTTCGCTCGCCACCTAATTACTAAAGGTAATAGTTGGTGGCGGGGATAGTAGAGCAGCTGTCCTGCTGGCCTAGCTCCTCCCCCTTGGGTCGTGGCTCCTCCCCCTGACGGAAAGGGTCCCTTAGGCCACTTGGATCTAGCCTCAACCATGAGGGAAGGCTGAGTACACATGCCTTTATACTGTGCTGTTTTTCATGTGGCTTTTATACTGTGCTGTTTTATTTTATCCTGTGCTGTTTTTATTTTATCCTGTGCTGTTTTTATTTTATCCTGTGCTGTTTTTATTTTATACTATGCTGTTTTTCATGTCTCCCCATGGTTTCCCTTTAGTGCTATGATCCCCTCGCCCATTCTGCGTCCCTCCGGGCTCTCGGCTGTGGTCTCCCCTGCCTCTGTGTCCCGCTCTTTAGAGCGGGTCCCGGCGGGGTCGCGATGCCGCGGTCCACGCCTCTCCTCCGTCTGGCCGGTCTGGAGGTGGGTCGGGCGCCCCTGCCGCGGCTGGCGCGGGCGTGGTGCTGGCGCGGGTGGTTTTCACGGCGCCCGCGACGCTGCGGATTCCCCTCTCCCCGCTTGGCGTTTCCGAGTGCGCCTCTCTCCCCTCACCGCTGGCGGCTCCAGCGCCCACGTGGGGCCTGGCGGCCCTGGCTGTATGCGGGGAGGGCAACAGCCGGCGGCTTGTGGAGGCTGGAGCGGCGCGTGGGTAGCAGCCGCTCCCTGCCTTCCTGGTAGCCGGTGCCTGTGTTAGGGTTTACGGCCCCCCCAGGCGGGGGGGGGGGGGGGGGCGGCCCCCAGCATGCTCTGATGGCCGAGGATGGGTACGGGGGGCAGGACGCACTGGGGTTGGTGCCGGGGGTCCACGTTTTTCCTCCAGGGCCGCGTGGGGTTGGCGACTTCTTTTCGGGGTCGCCTGCCGCGGGGCTCAAGCCGGGGTCTCGCCTGTGGGCCCCTGCTCCCTGAGGCTGCTTGGTTCATTGTCCCCTACGTGGTTCAGTTCACTGGTGTCCCCCGGGGCGCGGCAGCCGGGTCTGTCTGTTGCCTCCTTCCCACAATTTGCCCCATGTGCGGTGGTTTCTGCGTCTGTGGTCCTTTCCCGCATGTTACTTCCGGGGGCCTCGGGTCTCCACCCCACCCCCCGTCCTTTTCGGGTTCATAGCTCGGTAATCCCCCAGCGGCTGCCCTGTTTTTAGCCCTCCTGGCTTCCGGCATACACCGTTGGGTCATCCCGTTTAGCCGTGCTTCCCCTCCTGCCGCGTGTTCCTCCCTCCCATCTGGTGTTTTCCCTCGCCCCAGCCCGCTGTCCCAGGGTTGCAGCGTTTGTTGTGTCCCTGCTTGTGCCTCCTGTTTCTGTGTTTATGTGCGGGCGCTTCCTGCGCTTGTTGTCCCCTCTGTTTCGTCTGCACAGGTGTCTGCAAGTCCGGGGGAGGCGGTGGATTCCTCGCGGAGGGATCGGTCACCAAGTAGGGATGCGGCTGCAACGACAGTGGATGACGCAACGACAGGGTCGGTGGCGGTGGAGCCGGCTGATGGTATTCCACGTCCTCCAGACACCGGTGAGCATGCTGTTGTTTATCATTACTTTACAGTTCTTGTACCTTCTTGTAGTGTTTCCTTCGGTTCTCATGGGCGCCCGCGCTAGTTGGCTGGGCTCATTGCGCGGCACGTGGCGTTAGGCATCTCGGAAAGGTAGGGCGGCAACGGTTCCCTCCACCCCCTGCGGTTCACGGAGAAGGCGGACGGTAGGGAGGATTGGGAGACGGCTTTACGTACTTTTCATCAGTGGCTACGGTTTTTGGATTTTACGGCATGTTACACCGGGTCGCGTCCTGCCGCGTATCCCCACATGGTGCAGTTTTGTGTCTGCGCACGCAATTTTAATCCTAGGTTTCCGCTTGGGGAGATTACGACGTGGAGTCCATCGTGTTCGGGGTGGGAACGTTGTTTTTTCCTTGGGTTTGTGGTTGGGGGTCACCCAGCAGGACGGACCGCACAGTGGGGTCACAGGTCGCAGGCCCCTCGCAGTTGGCGCTTCTGTTTTGCGCTCCTTGGTAGGGGTGGGGGGTTTTCGCTTATGGCGGGGGCAAGTACGCCACAGGCGTCCACTCCCGTTATCGGCTCTCATGCAAATTGGTGAGGCCGGTCACCCATCCAGTGACGGTGCTCCAGCCACGAGCGGGTAACCTGCCCGTGGTGGCGCGCCGGCGTTTTCGGTCCGCTCACGCTGTCCCGCATCGGGTCCGGCGGAAGGGGGATGCAGGACCGGCTTGGGGCTCGGGTGGGCTCTCTTCACGACTTGTCTTCCCTGCGGGGTTGGTGCCCAAGGACCCTGGGCTAGTTCCGCCTTTTCCTACATTTGTCTTATCCTCATGGGGTTTCTTTTCATGCTCCGTTTCCTAGGCCATGCGCGGGGTGAGTATTAGTCTTTTAGGGACTCTGCGTTTTGTGTCGTGAATATGGGCAGGGTACCTCCTTTTTGGCTAACTTATACGTTGGGTCGTGTTTTCGCCTCTTCCCCTGCGCCCCTATCCCCTGCAATTTGTCGTGCCTCGATTGGGTGCCAGTTTTATGCGGACGGGTGCGTGTCCCTGGGTTTTCTGTCTCATGTGCCTCTTTGAGAAATGCCCCACTTTCTTGCGTTGGTGCATACTGTCCGTCTCCGGCCCCCCCTTGGTGTTGGGGGTGGCCCGATGCGCTGCTAGGGCCCTACCGGTTGCCTGAGTTTTCAGGGGTTGGCACTGGGCACAATGGCGGGTTGCTGTCGCCTCCCCGCTGACAAGTTACCTACACTTGTTGGTTTTTATTAACCACTGCTTGGGGCGACGCGAAGTTCGGTTTTAGTGGTTACAGTCGTCGTTCAGCTCCCTCCCTTTTTGCGAGCAGGTTTATCCCCATGGGTGGCATAGTTTGCAGGAAACCTATGGGCCGCTGCGGGGTCGGCCAGGTAGCGTCACGCAGTTTCCCTTCCCGCGAGATCAGAGATGTTTTCGTGGATTTGGTTTTCATTCCTATTGTCTTGTTACGGGGAGGTTTTTCGGGCCTCCTCCTCCTTGTTCCCTCCAGTCCCCCTAGGCTTTGCGACTGTTGCGACATCTGTTTGTCTGCTTGCGGCGCAGTTTTACCATTGCGCGCACGGAGTAGGAATGGGTTTGCGGATGCTTTGTCTCATTTCAGTTTGATAAGTGCCGTGAGTGGGTTCCGGGGGTGGGGACATAGGTTTTTTCATGCCCGTCTTCTGTCAGGCGGGTTGTACGGGTGGCTACTCGGACTAGGTATGCGTTGGCTCCCTCCTCGTTTGGGGCGTCTGCTGAGTCCTGGTGTTTTTTCGGTAGGTTGGATACAGCGGGTGTGTCCCTGGTAGACGGTTTGATGGTTTTCGTGTTCGAGCGTTCTCTGGGAGGTAGGTCCAAGGCAGCCATGTATCCTGCCCTTGCGGGCTTTTCCTTCCATTCTAGGCTGCGCAGGCTGGTGGACCACGCCTGGTCTTTCGCCCCTTTCGGGGGCGCTTAAGGGCTGGGGTTAGGGTGCGCCCCGCGCCTGCGGATAGCCGTAGGCCTGCTACGTGGCAACTTTTGGCGGAGTTGCGGGGTGTGCTGCCTCCTGTCGATGAGTCAGTGTTGGAGGTGGTCCCTGTTTAGATTAGCCCTTGCTTTGGCTTTCTTCTGGGTTTTGAGGGTGAGTGAGTGGTGGCGAGCAGCAGGCATTTTGGGATTCCGGGGCCTTTTCTGTAACGAGTGTTGCAGGATGGTCGGTTGCTCTGCAGGAGTGTGATCCAAATCGGATCAAGCAGCTGGGGGTCGCTGGGTGTCCTTGGAGGCCCAGGAGGAGGTGGGTGTCTGCCCGCTGCGCCTGGCGCATGAGTATAGATGGGCCTCCGGGGAGGGGGCGACCAGTATCTGATACAGGTGCTCGCTGGTCCTCTCTCTAATTTACAGTTTGCGGCTGTGTTTGGGGTCGGTACCCATTCCTTTCGGAATGGGGCGGCTGACCATGCGGCAGCCACAGGGTCCGCCACGGCAGCTGTTCAGGAGCTGGGTTGTTGGGGGTGTACTTTTAGGCCCTATGCCTTGCGGTTTGGGGTGGCTACCATGCAGCAGCCACAGGGTCCTCCACGGCTGCTGTTCAGGAGCTGGGCCGCTGGCGGTATACTTCTTAGGTCCTATTCCTTGCGGATTGGGGAGGCTGCCATGCGGCAGCCACGGGATCCTCCACAGCAGCTATTACGGAGCTGGGCCATTGGAGATATACTTCTTAGGTCCTATTCCTTGCGGATTGGGGCGGCTGACCTGCGGCAGCCACAGGGTCCGCCACGGCGGCTGTTCGGGAGCGGGCCGTTGGAGGTATGCTTCTTAGGTCCTGTTCCTTGCGGATTGGGGAGGCTGCCATGCGGCAACCACAGGGTCCTCCACGGCAGCTATTCAGGAGGTGGTCCGTTGGAGGTATACTTCTTAGGTCCTATTCCTTGCGGATGGGGGTGGCTACCGTGCGGCAGCCACAGGGTCCTCCACGGCAGCTATTCAGGAGGTGGTCCGTGGAGGTATGCTTGTTATAAGTCCTTCTGCATGTGGTAATGTTTAGTTGCGCCTGTTGCGCTAACCCAAAAACTTGTTTACCCGTCGGTTTTTGAACGGGTAGTGTTCAGGAATCGAGGGTGTGAAGTGAATTTTTTAATTTTCCTCCGAGGGGGCCTAATTACAATTGGCTCATCAAAGGTCCACGGGAGGTTTTTTGAGTTTTCTCCTTCACTTGGGTTAATTCTGTTCTCTGTCACTTGGTTTTCCTATGTGATGTATGTCAGTGTGATGATGTTAGGGTGTTTTTCTTTTGCAGCCGTCGATGGTTTGAACAGGAGTGGCTGGTTGGCCACTCTTACAATTTTTAGGCGGCAGGGCATTCCTTGGCGCGTAGGACAGCTGATGTTTTGGTCAGGGTGGTTTGTTGATTGGGTGTCCGTAGTTAAGGGATACTGAGGGGTATTTGTACAGCTCCTTTGCCACCGTGAGCATAGTTGGGGTCGTCCTGGCGGTATTGTCCTGTGTTTTGGGCGGCGCTGATAGGGGTCGCGTCGACAGCATCTACCTCAATTTGTTCATTAAGGCGGATTTCATGGGCCACGTTGTCACTGGCCGGAGATCCGTTTTGGGTGGTCAATTAGTCCAGCGTTTTTCATTGTAGGGGGCGGTGCTTTTCTCAGCTATTGAGAAAGCCCGCCAGATGGTAATTCTGCTGTTTCGTTGTTGTTACGGCTTTTAGGTGTAGTAGTGGGCAGGCATCCTCTGCTTGTACTGCGTCAGCGGCAGTTCTACAAGGAGGATGGGGTTCGTCTTCTCCGGCTGGAGTTTTGGGGTTTTTCTTAAATGGGGTTTTGGGTCCTTTCCGTTAGCGATCTTGTTTTCCTGATTTTTATTGGTTTGGATGGCAGGGCGGTTTGTTAAACCTTTGTGGCGGGAAGTCGCTACCAACCAGCGGTCAGATGGGCATAAGTGATCATTGTGGGGCACCCTCTTTAGAAGGACGGCAGGTGTGTCCTTACCTTGCGGTTGGACATTTAGACGTTCCCCTGCGGGAACCGAACGTTTGCCAGAGAAAAGAGTGGTGAGTCCTGCACAATGCGGGTTATGCAGGGAGGAGGCGGTGTTGTGGTTTAGTCCCCTCCTCAGTTTTTGTGTTTCAATCTAAATGACTGGAGCTAGTGTCTGGTAGCAACTTTTCCTTTGCCATCCTCCAATATAAACTCAATTCAATTACAATTATAGTTTAAAGAATAGGTCAGCGATCAATAAATATCGTCTGACCTTTAACTACAGCTAACCGTGTCCGTGTCGTTATTTTAGTGTGTTGTTATTTTAGTGGTAAGCTATCTTAAAGAAGTGTTTATGTCAATTGCAATAAAATTATGGGCGCCTTAGATTAGCTGAAGGCTGCATAAGCCTGAGGCCATATAAGAGCCCAATTTTTTGTGATTGGTTGTTTATGACTAAGCAGTTGCTAGGTAGATTAGTGTTTTCTCTGGTATTTTTCCTATAGGATTATAGGGCTGTCCGTCAAGGGTTTAGGGGTTGGTCTCGGAATAATATATAAGACATAGTCATGTGCCTCAGACTTCCTCTTGCCATTTTGGAATGCCCTCCCGCCCGCCCTGACTATATATATTTTTTTTCCTGCATCTTGTCTTTCTCGGTGGGCTCTTGACAGCCAGATTGGCGGGAAGTCGCTACCAACCAGCGGTCAGATGGGCATAAGTGGTCATTGTGGGGCACCCTCTTTAGAAGGACGGCAGGTGTGTCCTTACCTTGCGGTTGGACATTTAGACGTTCCCCTGCAGGAACCGAACGTTTGCCAGAGAAAAGAGTGGTGAGTCCTGCACAATGCGGGTTATGCAGGGAGGAGGCGGTGTTGTGGTTTAGTCCCCTCCTCAGTTTTTGTGTTTCAATCTAAATGACTGGAGCTAGTGTCTGGTAGCAACTTTTCCTTTGCCATCCTCCAATATAAACTCAATTCAATTACAATTATAGTTTAAAGAACAGGTCAGCGATCAATAAATATCGTCTGACCTTTAACTACAGCTAACCGTGTCCGTGTCGTTATTTTAGTGTGTCGTTATTTTAGTGGTAAGCTAGCTTAAAGAAGTGTTTATGTCAATTGCAATAAAATTATGGGCGCCTTATATTTGCCTTCCTATATAAACATGGGCAATGCATATATTATGGTGTCGTCAAAAACTAGTGAATCGGGAATTCAAGCATAAATTTGTGTATTCCCTGAAAAACACCATATTGCATGAACAGAGTAGGGCTTCAGGAAACCCTGCCATTGATATTGTGATTCAATTTTCCTTTTTGTTCCTGAGGAGACCCCTGGGATTGTGGCCTGCTATGCTGCGCAGCTTCTGTTTTCCTTTTTTCTTTTTGGTATGACATTCATATTCACATTCATGCTGTTTTCAACATTACAATTGTTTTCTCATGGTCATACCTTGTACTGATTTATGGTATATTGTCTGTACATTTGTTTACTATGGATACAGTATATGCAAGATTGATCTATATTTTTAATTACTTACATTTTTTATGATGTAATTAGGTACTTTTGTGTATAGTATACCTACTATCATGGTTATGTGACGTCTTTATTGCCTAATGCAGTGGTTCTCAAACTCGGTCCTCAGGAGCCCACACAGTGCATGTTTTGCAGGTAACCCAGCAGGTGCACAGGTGTATTAATTACTCACAGACACATTTTAAAAGGTCCGCAGGTGGAGCTAATTATTTCACTTGCGATTCTGTGAGGAGACATGCAAAACATGCACCGTGTGGGCTCCTGAGGACCGAGTTTGAGAACCACTGGCCTAATGGATTGTATGTCATCAATGACTGTTTCGAGGTGCTGTACAATATAAAAACTTTTTGGGGAAAAATCCCAAAACAGTGAATCTACGCATCAGAGATTTTGTGGAATCACATCCAGACTTCTGACACAATGTAAAGTGGTCTATGTTTAAATCAAAGGACTCTGGTGAGCTGCAGAAGTGTGACTTTACTAACTGCATCATGCTGAACAGTGGCTGAAGAAAACTCTGTATACTGTATAATAAAAAAAAACCAAGGAGATGGCGATGATGCAACTTCCGCCATCCACATACGGCATACATCTACACAGGCTTTGGAAAAAATCTATGAAATTGATACTGTAAGTCTGTCCACATTTTATACTATTTTCCAGGTGCAGCACTGTATGTGTATATTGTATACTGAATTATTTAATTTCTCTTACGTCCTGGAGGATACTGGGGTCCACATTAGTACCATGGGGTATAGACGAGTCCACTAGGAGCCATGGGCACTTTAAGAAATTGATAGTGTGGGCTGGCTTCTCCCTGTATGCCCCTCCTACCAGACTCAGTTTAGAAAATGTGCCGGGAGGAGCCGGTCATGCTTAGGGAAGTTCCTGAAGAGTTTTCTACATTTATTTTGCTGTTTGTTGTTTTCAGACAGCGCTGTTTGGCAACAGCCTGTCTGCTTCGTGGGACTTAGGGGGGAGAACGGCCCAACGCCCTCCAGGGTTAACGGTCCCATTCCCCGATGATAGGAAACTGAGCTCCTGAGGGTCCTATTCACAAGCCCCACCACGGCGAGCGTACAGACCCGCAGCACGCCGCCACCCCTAACAGAGCCAGAAGACAGAAGAGTGGTGAGTAGACGGCCAGTGTCCCGGTTAGCTGGTCACCAGATTCAATGCTGGCATAAGGGTATGGAGCGCAGCGCTGACATGCAGGCTGTGCTCCAGTGCTCAGGATGACATGCGGTGCGTGTGTTCCGCTGTGAGTGGCGCGCTGAGCCACTGATGAAATACCCAAACTGGCAAACTAGCTTACAGGGGTTCTAACCCACTGTTAAGTAACAAACAGATCTCAGCCAGTATAAAAAAACGGGAAGACCGCGCCATTACGGGGGGCGGGGCTTCTTGATGAGCAGATCCAGCCGCTTACCAGCGCCATTTTCCCTCTGCGGCTCTACACAGACAGACTGGCAGGGAAGCGCAGCCCCTCTACAAGGACTCCAGCTTGCCTCAGCAAAGGGGGGAGCAGTATTAGAATACTGAGCCTTTATTACAAATGCTTAGTTTGTGACCCAGCTACAATATAATTAGCTATAAGGGCACTGTGTGGCTGGCTCCATCATACTGTGTCTCCCTAGGGGGCTCTGTGTGGGTTAACTGTGCTTTTAATCTATTCATCACTGTATGTGCGTGTGTTCTTTTACATTTACTATTACAAAGGAGTGTGTTTCATGCACAGCAAAGTGTTTTTCTCAATCTGGGTGATCACTGCCTCAGGATAGTACACATTCTCAGGCTAGTGGATCTGAACCACTATGGTTAGATTCATTAAAAGGGATGATTTCAAATATTTAAAATAAATTATCTGAAAATGAGAAGGAGACGCAATACTTAAGGCAATCTGTTGATGACCTGATGAATAGAGATTCAGTGGTCATTCCAGTGTCTCAGATCCCTATCATTTGTCTACAGAAGCGTACCCTGGCCCAAATCATGCAGGCTGATACCGATGAAGATGATGATGTATCAGACCCAGAGGAGGGTGAGGTGGACTCGGGAGTGGGGTATGCTGCCTTGTCACAGGGAATACAGGCCCTGATAGAAGCTATTAGAGATGTCCTGCACATCCCTGATAAGGTATCAGAGGATGAGGAGGAATCTTATTTTAATGTAAAAAAGAAATCCTCAGCTACTTTCCCTGCATCTAAGGAATTAAATTCCCTATTTGAAGCAACTTGGGTAAATCCTGACAAGAAGTTTCAGGTCCCAAAACAGTTACTCACCTCCTTCCCGTTTCCTCAGGATGATAGGAAAAAATGGGAAAACCCACCGATAGTTGACGCATTGGTTTCTAGGCTGTCTCGTAAGATAGTTTTACCTGTTCCTGGGGCAGCTTCCTTGAAGGATGCTGCAGACCGCAAGATTGAGACCACTCTCAAATCTCTGTACACAGCTGCAGGGGTGGCCCAGAGACCCACTGTAGCTTGTGCATGGATCTCTAGGGCCACTGCAAAATGGTCAGGTAATCTAATTGACGGATTAGATTCCTTATCCAGGGGGGAGATAATTTTACTCCTACAACATATACAGGATTCTGCTAACTTTATGGTGGAGGCCATAAAAGAAAATGGTTTACTGCCATGGCAGTGTCAGCACGCAGGGGCTTGTGGCTACCTTTTACAGGTGAAGCCCTTTTTGGAGATGAACTGGATACGTGGATATCCAAGGCTATGGTGGGTAATACTACATACCTTCCTTCCGCAGCTCCCCCGGCTAGAAAATCCTACACTGCTCCAAGTCTGCAGTCCTTTCGGACAGCAAAGTTTAAACACAAAACCAAAGGTTCTTCTACGGCCTTTAAAGGCAATAGCTGTAAACCCAGAAAACCAGCAACTGCAGGTTCACAGGAACAGAACCCCGGTACTGCTTTCTCTAAGCCTTCAGCATGACGGTGGACCGCACTGACTGGAAGATAGGCAGGTGGGAGCCCGTTTGAGACTCTTCAGTCACATATGGGCAACGTCCTGCCAAGATCGCTGGGTCAAAGATCTTATAGCCCAGGGCTGCAGACTGGAGTTTCAGGAACTCCCACCTCACAGATTCTTCAAATCAGGCTTACCAGCTTCTCAAGAAGAAAGTATGACTTTACAGGAAGCAATTCTAAAACTGGTACAGACTCAGGTCATTGTTCCAGTTCCACTTCAGCTACAAGGTAAGGGTTATTATTGCAACCTGTTTGTAGTTCTGAAACCGGACGGTTTGGTAAGGCCCATTTTAAATCTCAAGTTGTTCAACCCGTACTTATAGGTGTACAAGGTCAAGATGGAGTCTCTGAGAGTGGTGATCTCAGGTCTAGAGGAAGGGGAATTCTTGGTGTCTCTAGATATCAAAGATGCGTACCTTCATATTCTGATTTGGCCGCCTCATCAAGCTTATCTAAGGTTTGCCTTACAGGACTGTCACTACCAGTTCCAGGCCTTGCCATTTGGACTCTCTACGGCACCGAGGGTGTTTACCAAGGTAATGGCAGAGATGATGTTTCTCCTCCGCAAACAGGGAGTGAATATAATACCATACCTGGACGATCTATTGATAAAAGCACCATCCAGGGAGAGGCTGTTAGACAACATTGCCCTCTCAACCCGACTGCTCCAGGATCACGGGTGGATTCTGAACCTACCAAAATCTCATCTGGAACCAACACGGAGGCTTCCATTCCCTGGGAAGATACTGGATACGGAGGCACAGGTGTTCCTTCCGTTGGAAAAGGCATTGGTGATCCAGTCGATGGACAAGACAAACATCTAAGACAAACCCGGATATCGGTGCATCTATGCATTCGCCTTCTGGGGAAGATGGTGGCAGCTTACGAGGCGCTGCAGTACGGAAGGTTTCATGCAAGACCCTTCCAGCTGGATCTGTTGGACAAATGGTCCGGATCGCATCTTCACATGCACCAGAGGATCCGTCTGTCGCCAAAATCCAGGATTTCTCTTCTGTGGTGGCTTCAGACTTCTCACCTGACCAATGGCTTGGGATTCAAAATTGGATTCTGCTAACCACAGACGCAAGCCTCAGAGGTTGGGGAGCAGTCACCCAGCGGGAACATTTCCAATGAAGATGGTCAAGTCAGAAAGCCATTCTTCCGATCAACATTCTGGAACTAAGGGCCATATACAACGCCCTTCTACAGGCATCGCATCTTCTTCAAGATCAAGCCATTCAGGTTTAGTCGGACAATGTGATGGCAGTAACTTACATTAACCGACAGGGCGAAACGAAGATCAGAGCAGCAATGTCAGAGGTAACAAGGATTCTCCTCTGGGCAGAAAGGCACGCTATGGCATTGTCCGCGATCTTCATTCCGGGAGTAAACAACTAGAAAGCAGACTTCCTCAGCAGACACGATCTCCACCCAGGAGAGTGGGGCCTTCACCCGGAGGTGTTTAGGTGCTTGACACGTTGGTGGGGAATTCCACAGATCAACATGATGGCCTCTCGTCTCAACAAGAAGCTCAAGCGGTATTGTTCCAGGTCGAGGAACCCGCAAGCAGTGGCGGTGGACGCTCTGGTGACTCCATGGGTCTACCAGATGGTGTACGTGTTTCCACCACTCCCATTGATCCCAAAAATTCTCAAAATAATAAAAAGGGAAAAAGTTCAAGCAATTCTCATTGCTCCGGACTAGCCAAGAAGGGCCTGGTATGCGGATCTACTGGAGATGCTCCTAGAGGACCCGTGGCCTCTACCTCTTCGCGAGGACTTTCTCCAACAGGGGCTGTTCGTCTATCAAGACTTACCATGGCTATGTTTGACGGCATGAAGGTTGATTCTAACCTGGAAAGGGATCCCGAATAGGGTTATTCCAACCCTGATCCAAGCCAGAAAGGGGGTAACGTCTAAACAAACCACCGTATTTGGAAAAAATATGTCTCTTGGTGTGAGTACAGGAAACTTCCTGCAGTGGAATTTCAACTGGGATGTTTTCTTCTTTTTCTGCAGTCAGGTGTGGATGTAGGCCTATGTTTGGGCTCCATAAAAGTCCAGATTTCGGCCTTATCCATTTTCTTCCAGAAACAATTGGCTTCTCTCCCTGAGGTTCAGACATTTTTGAAGGGGATTCTGCACATCCATCCACCCTTTGTGCCTCCTACGGCACCTTGGGATCTCAATGTGATGTTGCAGTTCCTGCAATCAGAATGGTTTGAGCCTTTATAGGACGTTGATGTCAAGTTTCTTACATGGAAGGCCGTCACACTGTTGGTCTCGGCTTCTGCAAGGCATGTGTCGGAGATGGGGGTGTTGTCTCACAAAAGCCCCTATTTGATTTTTCATGAAGATAGGGCTGAACTCAGAACTCGTCAGCAATTTCTTCCAAAGGTGGTGTCTGCGTTTCATATCAACCACCCTATTGTGGTACCGGTGGTTACCGACACCTCTGATAATTCGAAGTCCTTGGATGTTGTGAGGGCTTGGAAAGATCTATGTGAAGCGGACAGCTCGTCACAGGAAATCTGACTCGCTGTTTGTTCTCTATAATCCGAATAAAATTGGGTGTCCTGCTTCAAAGCAGACAATTGCACCCTGGATCAGGATTACTATCCAGCATGCTTATTTAATGGCAAGTTTGCCGTGTCCAAGATCTGTACAGGCCCACTCTACTAGGTCGGTGGGTTCTTCCTGGGCAGCTGCCCGGGGTGTCTTGGCTTTACAGATCTGCTGAGCAGCTACTTGGTCAGGTTCGAACACGTTTGCTAAGTTCTACAAGTTTGATACTTTGTCCTCTGAGGACCTTCAGTTTGGTCAATCAGTTCTGCAGGAACCTCAGCACTCTCCCACCCGGTTTGGGAGCTTTGGTACATCCCCATGGTACTAGTGTGGACCCCAGTATCCTCTAGGACGTAAGAGAAAATAGGATTTTAATTACCTAGCGGTAAATCCTTTTCTCGTAGTCCATAGAGGATACTGGACACCCGCCCAGTGCTTCGTTTCTTCCTGCACTGTTACTTAGTTAAGTATTGTTGGTTCAGCGGTTGCTGTTCCTACTTTAAACTTGGCTTTCCTCTAGTTTGTGTGTGCTGGTTTGGAATCTCACCACTATCCTTTTATATCCTTCTCTCAAAGTATGTCCGTCTCCTCTGGCACAGTTTCCTAGACTGAGTCTGGCAGGAGCGGCAAAGACGGAGGAGCCAGCCCACACTATCAATTTCTTAAAGTGCCCATGGCTCCTAGTAGACCCGTCTATACTAGAGATGAGCGGGTTCGGTTTCTCTGAATCCGAACCCGCCCGAACTTCATGTTTTTTTACACGGGTCCGAGCGACTCGGATCTTCCCGCCTTGCTCGGTTAACCCGAGCGCGCCCGAACGTCATCATCACGCTGTCGGATTCTCGCGAGGCTCGGATTCTATCGCGAGACTCGGATTCTATATAAGGAGCCGTGCGTCGCGGCCATTTTCACACGTGCATTGAGATTGATAGGGAGAGGACGTGGCTGGCGTCCTCTCCGTTTAGAAATTAAAATAGATAGGAGAGTGAGAGTGAGACACTTCATTTACTTACTGGAGCTTAGGAGGAGTTATACTAGTGACTGATGACCAGTGACCTGACCACCAGTGCAGTTTTATAATTTATTATTATTTAATAATCCGTTCTGTTCTTGTTCTCTGCCTGAAAAAAACGATACACAGTGACTCAGTCACACTCACATACCATATCTGTGCTCAGCCCAGTGTGCTGCATCATCTATGTATAATATCTGACTGTGCTCACACAGCTTAATTGTGGGGGAGACTGGGGAGCGCAGTTATAGGTTATAGCAGGAGCCAGGAGTACATATTAAACAGTGCACACTTTTGCTGCCAGAGTGCCACTGCCAGTGTGACTGACCACTGACCACTGTGACCAGTGACCTGACCACACTGACCACCAGTATAGTATATATATTGTGATTGAATGTCTGCCTGAAAAAGTACACTCGTCGTGTGACTTGTGTGGTGTTTTTTTATTCTATAAAAATTAAAAAACTCATTCTGCTGACAGACAGTGTCCAGCAGGTCCGTCATTATATAATATATACCTGTCCGGCTGCAGTAGTGATATATATATATTTTTTATATCATTATTTATCATCCAGTCTATACTAGCAGCAGACACAGTACGGTAGTTCACGGCTGTAGCTACCTCTGTGTCGGCACTCGGCAGTCCATCCATAATTGTATACCACCTACCCGTGGTTTTTTTTTTCTTTCTTCTTTATACATACTACATCTCATTATCATCCAGTCTATATTAGCAGCAGACACAGTACAGTACGGTAGTCCACGGCTGTAGCTATCTCTGTGTCGGCACTCGGCAGTCCATCCATAATTGTATACCACCTACCCGTGTTTTTTTTTTCTTTCTTCTTTATACATACTACATCTCATTATCAACCAGTCTATATTAGCAGCAGACACAGTACAGTACGGTAGTCCACGGCTGTAGCTACCTCTGTGTCGGCACTCGGCAGTCCATCCATAATTGTATACCACCTACCCGTGGTTTTTTTCTTTCTTTCTTCTTTATACATACTACATCTCATTATCAACCAGTCTATATTAGCAGCAGACACAGTACGGTAGTTCACGGCTGTAGCTACCTCTGTGTCGGCACTCGGCAGTCCATCCATAATTGTATACCACCTACCCGTGGTTTTTTTTTCTTTCTTCTTTATACATACATACTACATCTCATTATCATCCAGTCTATATTAGCAGCAGACACAGTACAGTACGGTAGTCCACGGCTGTAGCTACCTCTGTGTCGGCACTCGGCAGTCCATCCATAATTGTATACCACCTACCCGTGGTTTTTATTTCTTTCTTCTTTATACATACTACATCTCATTATCATCCAGTCTATATTAGCAGCAGACACAGTACAGTACGGTAGTCCACGGCTGTAGCTACCTCTGTGTCGGCACTCGGCAGTCCATCCATAATTGTATACCACCTACCCGTGGTTTTTTTTTTCTTTCTTCTTTATACATACTACATCTCATTATCAAGCAGTCTATATTAGCAGCAGACACAGTACAGTACGGTAGTCCACGGCTGTAGCTACCTCTGTGTCGGCACTCGGCAGTCCATCCATAATTGTATACCACCTACCCGTGTTTTTTTTTTTCTTTCTTCTTTATACATACTACATCTCATTATCATCCAGTCTATATTAGCAGCAGACACAGTACAGTACGGTAGTCCACGGCTGTAGCTACCTCTGTGTCGGCACTCGGCAGTCCATCCATAATTGTATACCACCTACCCGTGTTTTTTTTTCTTTCTTCTTTATACATACTACATCTCATTATCATCCAGTCTATATTAGCAGCAGACACAGTACAGTACGGTAGTCCACGGCTGTAGCTACCTCTGTGTCGGCACTCGGCAGTCCATCCATAATTGTATACCACTTACCCGTGGTTTTTTTTTTCTTTCTTCTTTATACATACTACATCTCATTATCATCCAGTCTATATTAGCCGCAGACACAGTACAGTACGGTAGTCCACGGCTGTAGCTATCTCTGTGTCGGCACTCGGCAGTCCATCCATAATTGTATACCACCTACCCGTGTTTTTTTTTTCCTTTCTTCTTTATACATACTACATCCCATTATCAACAAGTCTATATTAGCAGCAGACACAGTACAGTACGGTAGTCCACGGCTGTAGCTACCTCTGTGTCGGCACTCGGCAGTCCATCCATAATTGTATACCACCTACCCGTGGTTTTTTTTTTTCTTTCTTCTTTATACATACTACATCTCATTATCAACCAGTCTATATTAGCAGCAGACACAGTACGGTAGTTCACGGCTGTAGCTACCTCTGTGTCGGCACTCGGCAGTCCATCCATAATTGTATACCACCTACCCGTGGTTTTTTTTTTCTTTCTTCTTTATACATACTACATCTCATTATCATCCAGTCTATATTAGCAGCAGACACAATACAGTACGGTAGTCCACGGCTGTAGCTATCTCTGTGTCGGCACTCGGCAGTCCATCCATAATTGTATACCACCTACCCGTGGTTTTTTTTTTCTTTCTTCTTTATACATACATACTACATCTCATTATCATCCAGTCTATATTAGCAGCAGACACAGTACAGTACGGTAGTCCACGGCTGTAGCTACCTCTGTGTCGGCACTCGGCAGTCCATCCATAATTGTATACTAGTATCCATCCATCTCCATTGTTTACCTGAGGTGCCTTTTAGTTGTGCCTATTAAAATATGGAGAACAAAAATGTTGAGGTTCCAAAATTAGGGAAAGATCAAGATCCACTTCCACCTCGTGCTGAAGCTGCTGCCACTAGTCATGGCCGAGACGATGAAATGCCAGCAACGTCGTCTGCCAAGGCCGATGCCCAATGTCATAGTACAGAGCATGTCAAATCCAAAACACCAAATATCAGTAAAAAAAGGACTCCAAAACCTAAAATAAAATTGTCGGAGGAGAAGCGTAAACTTGCCAATATGCCATTTACCACACGGAGTGGCAAGGAACGGCTGAGGCTCTGGCCTATGTTCATGGCTAGTGGTTCAGCTTCACATGAGGATGGAAGCACTCAGCCTCTCGCTAGAAAACTGAAAAGACTCAAGCTGGCAAAAGCACTGCAAAGAACTGTGCGTTCTTCGAAATCCCAAATCCACAAGGAGAGTCCAATTGTGTCGGTTGCGATGCCTGACCTTCCCAACACTGGACGTGAAGAGCATGTGCCTTCCACCATTTGCACGCCCCCTGCAAGTGCTGGAAGGAGCACCCGCAGTCCAGTTCCTGATAGTCAGATTGAAGATGTCAGTGTTGAAGTACACCAGGATGAGGAGGATATGGGTGTTGCTGGCGCTGGGGAGGAAATTGACCAGGAGGATTCTGATGGTGAGGTGGTTTGTTTAAGTCAGGCACCCGGGGAGACACCTGTTGTCCATGGGAGGAATATGGCCGTTGACATGCCTGGTGAAAATACCAAAAAAATCAGCTCTTCAGTGTGGAGGTATTTCAACAGAAAAGCGGACAACAGGTGTCAAGCCGTGTGTTGCCTTTGTCAAGCTGTAATAAGTAGGGGTAAGGACGTTAACCACCTCGGAACATCCTCCCTTATACGTCACCTGCAGCGCATTCATAATAAGTCAGTGACAAGTTCAAAAACTTTGGGCGACAGCGGAAGCAGTCCACTGACCAGTAAATCCCTTCCTCTTGTAACCAAGCTCACGCAAACCACCCCACCAACTCCCTCAGTGTCAATTTCCTCCTTCCCCAGGAATGCCAATAGTCCTGCAGGCCATGTCACTGGCAATTCTGACGAGTCCTCTCCTGCCTGGGATTCCTCCGATGCATCCTTGCGTGTAACGCCTACTGCTGCTGGCGCTGCTGTTGTTGCTGCTGGGAGTCGATGGTCATCCCAGAGGGGAAGTCGTAAGCCCACTTGTACTACTTCCAGTAAGCAATTGACTGTCCAACAGTCCTTTGCGAGGAAGATGAAATATCACAGCAGTCATCCTGCTGCAAAGCGGATAACTGAGGCCTTGACAACTATGTTGGTGTTAGACGTGCGTCCGGTATCCGCCGTTATTTCACAGGGAACTAGACAATTTATTGAGGCAGTGTGCCCCCGTTACCAAATACCATCTAGGTTCCACTTCTCTAGGCAGGCGATACCGAGAATGTACACGGACGTCAGAAAAAGACTCACCAGTGTCCTAAAAAATGCAGTTGTACCCAATGTCCACTTAACCACGGACATGTGGACAAGTGGAGCAGGGCAGGGTCAGGACTATATGACTGTGACAGCCCACTGGGTAGATGTATGGACTCCCGCCGCAAGAACAGCAGCGGCGGCACCAGTAGCAGCATCTCGCAAACGCCAACTCTTTCCTAGGCAGGCTACGCTTTGTATCACCGCTTTCCAGAATACGCACACAGCTGAAAACCTCTTACGGCAACTGAGGAAGATCATCGCGGAATGGCTTACCCCAATTGGACTCTCCTGTGGATTTGTGGCATCGGACAACGCCAGCAATATTGTGTGTGCATTAAATATGGGCAAATTCCAGCACGTCCCATGTTTTGCACATACCTTGAATTTGGTGGTGCAGAATTTTTAAAAAAACGACAGGGGCGTGCAAGAGATGCTGTCGGTGGCCAGAAGAATTGCGGGACACTTTCGGCGTACAGGCACCACGTACAGAAGACTGGAGCACCACCAAAAACTACTGAACCTGCCCTGCCATCATCTGAAGCAAGAAGTGGTAACGAGGTGGAATTCAACCCTCTATATGCTTCAGAGGTTGGAGGAGAAGCAAAAGGCCATTCAAGCCTATACAATTGAGCACGATATAGGAGGTGGAATGCACCTGTCTCAAGTGCAGAGGAGAATGATTTCAACGTTGTGCAAGGTTCTGATGCCCTTTGAACTTGCCACACGTGAAGTCAGTTCAGACACTGCCAGCCTGAGTCAGGTCATTCCCCTCATCAGGCTTTTGCAGAAGAAGCTGGAGACATTGAAGGAGGAGCTAACACGGAGCGATTCCGCTAGGCATGTGGGACTTGTGGATGGAGCCCTTAATTCGCTTAACAAGGATTCACGGGTGGTCAATCTGTTGAAATCAGAGCACTACATTTTGGCCACCGTGCTCGATCCTAGATTTAAAGCCTACCTTGGATCTCTCTTTCCGGCAGACACAAGTCTGCTGGGGTTGAAAGACCTGCTGGTGAGAAAATTGTCAAGTCAAGCGGAACGCGACCTGTCAACATCTCCTCCTTCACATTCTCCCGCAACTGGGGGTGCGAGGAAAAGGCTCAGAATTCCGAGCCCACCCGCTGGCGGTGATGCAGGGCAGTCTGGAGCGACTGCTGATGCTGACATCTGGTCCGGACTGAAGGACCTGACAACGATTACGGACATGTCGTCTACTGTCACTGCATATGATTCTCTCAACATTGAAAGAATGGTGGAGGATTATATGAGTGACCGCATCCAAGTAGGCACGTCACACAGTCCGTACTTATACTGGCAGGAAAAAGAGGCAATTTGGAGGCCTTTGCACAAACTGGCTTTATTCTACCTAAGTTGCCCTCCCACAAGTGTGTACTCCGAAAGAGTGTTTAGTGCCGCCGCTCACCTTGTCAGCAATCGGCGTACGAGGTTACATCCAGAAAATGTGGAGAAGATGATGTTCATTAAAATGAATTATAATCAATTCCTCCGCGGAGACATTGACCAGCAGCAATTGCCTCCACAAAGTACACAGGGAGCTGAGATGGTGGATTCCAGTGGGGACGAATTGATAATCTGTGAGGAGGGGGATGTACACGGTGATATATCGGAGGATGATGATGAGGTGGACATCTTGCCTCTGTAGAGCCAGTTTGTGCAAGGAGAGATTAATTGCTTCTTTTTTGGTGGGGGTCCAAACCAACCCGTCATATCAGTCACAGTCGTGTGGCAGACCCTGTCACTGAAATGATGGGTTGGTTAAAGTGTGCATGTCCTGTTTATACAACATAAGGGTGGGTGGGAGGGCCCAAGGACAATTCCATCTTGCACCTCTTTTTTCTTTAATTTTTCTTTGCGTCATGTGCTGTTTGGGGAGGGTTTTTTGGAAGGGACATCCTGCGTGACACTGCAGTGACACTCCTAGATGGGCCCGGTGTTTGTGTCGGCCACTAGGGTCGCTTATCTTACTCACACAGCTACCTCATTGCGCCTCTTTTTTTCTTTGCGTCATGTGCTGTTTGGGGAGGGTTTTTTGGAAGGGACATCCTGCGTGACACTGCAGTGACACTCCTAGATGGGCCCGGTGTTTGTGTCGGCCACTAGGGTCGCTTATCTTACTCACACAGCTACCTCATTGCGCCTCTTTTTTTCTTTGCGTCATGTGCTGTTTGGGGAGGGTTTTTTGGAAGGGACATCCTGCGTGACACTGCAGTGACACTCCTAGATGGGCCCGGTGTTTGTGTCGGCCACTAGGGTCGCTTATCTTACTCACACAGCTACCTCATTGCGCCTCTTTTTTTCTTTGCGTCATGTGCTGTTTGGGGAGGGTTTTTTGGAAGGGACATCCTGCGTGACACTGCAGTGCCACTCCTAGATGGGCCCGGTGTTTGTGTCGGCCACTAGGGTCGCTTATCTTACTCACACAGCTACCTCATTGCGCCTCTTTTTTTCTTTGCGTCATGTGCTGTTTGGGGAGGGTTTTTTGGAAGGGACATCCTGCGTGACACTGCAGTGCCACTCCTAGATGGGCCCGGTGTTTGTGTCGGCCACTAGGGTCGCTTATCTTACTCACACAGTCAGCTACCTCATTGCGCCTCTTTTTTTCTTTGCGTCATGTGCTGTTTGGGGAGGGTTTTTTGGAAGGGACATCCTGCGTGACACTGCAGTGACACTCCTAGATGGGGCCGGTGTTTGTGTCGGCCACTAGGGTCGCTTATCTTACTCACACAGCTACCTCATTGCGCCTCTTTTTTTCTTTGCGTCATGTGCTGTTTGGGGAGGGTTTTTTGGAAGGGACATCCTGCGTGACACTGCAGTGCCACTCCTAGATGGGCCAGGTGTTTGTGTCGGCCACTAGGGTCGCTTAGCTTAGTCATCCAGCGACCTCGGTGCAAATTTTAGGACTAAAAATAATATTGTGAGGTGTGAGGTATTCAGAATAGACTGAAAATGAGTGGAAATGATGGTTTTTGAGGTTAATAATACTTTGGGATCAAAATGACCCCCAAATTCTATGATTTAAGCTGTTTTTTAGGTTTTTTGGAAAAAAACACCCGAATCCAAAACACACCCGAATCCGACCAAAAAAATTCGGTTAGGTTTTGCCAAAACGCGGTCGAACCCAAAACACGGCCGCGGAACCGAACCCAAAACCAAAACACAAAACCCGAAAAATTTCCGGCGCTCATCTCTAGTCTATACCCCATGGTACTAATGTGGACCCCAGTATTCCCTATGGACTAAGAGAAAAGGATTTACCAGTAGGTAATTAAAATCCTATTTTTTCTCTTTTGTTGATTTTGCCTATCCTCTTGTCCATTGTTTTTGTACTGCGTAATTTTTATATGTATTAAATCTAAAATTTAATAAATTTGACTTTGAACTTTGTCTTCTCTAAAATAAAACCAGAAGCCTTAAGAAGAATAGATTAATATTGTTTTGCCCATCTTAATTGCTGCATGTTAGACTGCAAATGATTTAACCTTTATGTGCAAATTGTTGACTATGGGGGTTATTTAGAAGTGTTAGCAAACCAAAAATGTCATCAAGAAGAGCAGGCTCTTTGCATCTTGAAGACAAGATTAGAGGGGTATGGAGGGACAAGAGAGGTGGGGAAGCTGCTGGAGGCATACAGGGAATGGAACTGCTGGAGGGACACAGGTGGTGAGCTGCTGGAGTGACAGAGGCAGAGATGTGTATAATGGGCACAACTGTGGGCATTATGTGTATAAGAAGCACTAATGTGGGCATTATGTGTAAGGGGCACTACTACTGTGGGCATTCTGTATATAAGCACCACTACTACTATGGGCATTATGTGTATAAGTGGTACTACTGTAGTAATTATGTGTAAGGGGCACTACAACTGTGGGCATTTTGTGGGGGTACTACTATTGTGGGAATTGTGTATAAGGGGCACTACTGTGGGCATTGTATATAAGGGGCGCTACTGTGTGGCATAATGTGTATAAGGGTACCAATGTGTAATGCAATGTGAATAAAGGGCACTACTGAATCATGTAACCATAATAAGGGACATTACTATGTGCGGTAATATGAATCAGGGGCACTACATGCGGTGTAATGTGAATAAGATTGTACTACTGTGTGGTGTAATTTGAATTAGGGGTACTATTGTGTGACCATGCCGCGTCTTTGTGAGTCCCTTTGTAAACTATTGTAAGTTGGGCACTAATTTATAGTTTGCAGGAAGGTGCCGGAAACCCTGGCTCCGCTTTAAGTGAAAAGAGTGGGGAAGGGGATAGGGGGGGGGGGGGGGGGGGTTGGGTAGCTGGCGGATTAAATGAGTTCTACCACCTCTCCGGGACCACTTTAAGTCTTGGTTATATTGTTTTTGTGCAGGGTAAATATTGTCTGCTTTATTTTCACACTGCAATTTACATTTCAGTTTAAACACACCCCACCCAAATCTAAATCTCTCTGCATATGTTACATCTGCCTCACCTGCAGTGCAACATGGTTTTTTGCCCAATTTATTTGGTTTGCTAACAACTCTGAATAACCCCCTATTTACTACCAGATATCACAGAGTGTACGGAGTATGCACTTTTTTTATGCCTCCCAACATTTGTGAACTAGAATATGGGACTCCAGCCAAAGACGGTGCGTGGCCATATATGGATCGGGGCATGATCTTGGATGGGAGGGTATGGCCTAGCTGCATATCCCCCATTTTTATAATTTTGGGGGCGTGCCTAGTGCACCCCAAGCAGCTGGGCAGCCCACTGGCTCACATCCCTGCACTGTTTAGATGCTGTGGGCATGCGCAGAGCAGCAGTGATCAAAGGCTCCCAACCTCTCACCACGCAGGACACTGAAGCTCGCGGATGGGACAGTGTTAGACAAACAGAACTGTCCTGCTTGTATCAGGATGGTTGGAAGGTATGCATTTGTGATATAAGTTTGGGTCTCACTGACCTGGATAACAGTGAAACTACTGTAAGATTATTTTCTTTTCTTTTAGATAGTGCTTAGTGATTTCTGTGGTAGTAGAAAGGTGTCTACACCTACACTGCAATTACACATTTGCTGTCTGTTACACTGTACAAATCAAATACTTGTGTCTTCATGCCAAGTGATGTATGATGTCATTGGACCTGATTCAGTAAGGATTGCAAATTTGACAGGCAGAGGCGTTCGCATTTTCTGTGGGGCGCCACTTAACATGTGGGCGCATGAGCAGGACGGGCCGTGTGCATGTGCCCGCATCCTCTTCGTCGTTTTTTTGGTTGGAACGCGTATTGCGATCCAACCTGAATTAGGCCCTTTGTACACAACATGTATTTTCAGAAGCTGAACTTGTATATTTGATACCACCAGAGGTGGTGTGGCATTCTGAAGAACAGTGGCATTATATGGAATTACACATAAAATAGGGCAATTCCTAGGTATATCCATTTCTGGAAGCCTTTAGAACACTCAACTATTACATATATATTTCTCTAACGTCCTAGTGGATGCTGGGAACTCCGTAAGGACCATGGGGAATAGCGGGCTCCGAAGGAGGCTGGGCACTCTAGAAAGATTTATGACTACCTGGTGTGCACTGGCTCCTCCCACTATGACCCTCCTCCAAGCCTCAGTTAGATCTTGTGCCCGGCCGAGGTTAGATGCACACTAGGGGCTCTCCTGAGCCCTTAGAAAGAAAGTATAGATTTAGGTTTTTTATTTTCAGTGAGACCTGCTGGCAACAGGCTCACTGCAGCGAGGGACTAAGGGGAGAAGAAGCGAACTCGCCTGCTTGCAGCCGGATTGGGCTTCTTAGGCTACTGGACACCATTAGCTCCAGAGGGATCGACCGCAGGCCCAGTCCTTGGTGTTCGGTCCCGGAGCCGCGCCGCCGTCCCCCTTACAGAGCCAGAAGCAAGAAGAGGTCCGGAAAAACAGCGGCAGAAGACATCAGTCTTCACCAAGGTAGCGCACAGCACTGCAGCTGTGCGCCATTGCTCCTCATGCACACCACACACTCCGGTCACTGAGGGTGCAGGGCGCTGGGGGGGGGGGCGCCCTGAGCAGCAATATAAACACCTTGGCTGGCAAAAATACATCACATATAACCCCCAGGGCTATATGGATGTATATTAACCCCTGCCAGATTCCATAAAAATGCGGGAGAAAAGGCCGCGAAAAAGGGGCGGAGCCTATCTCCTCAGCACACTGGCGCCATTTTTCCCTCACAGCTCCGTTGGAGGGAAGCTCCCTGGCTCTCCCCTGCAGTCTACACTACAGAACAGGGTTAAAACAGAGAGGGGGGGGCACTAAATTTAGGCGCAGTATAAATTATATAAAAGCAGCTATAGGGGACATAACTCAGTTAGTCCCTGCATTATATAGCGCTCTGGTGTGTGCTGGCATACTCTCACTCTGTCCCCCCAAAGGGCTTTTGTGGGTCCTGTCCTCATTGGAGCATTCCTTGTGTGTGTGCAGTGTGTCGGTACGGCTGTGTCGACAGGTTTGATGAGGAGACTTATGTGGAGGCGGAGCAGATGCCGATAAATGAGATGTCGCCCCTGTGGGCCGACACCAGAGTGGATGGATAGGTGGAAGGTATTAACCGACAGTGTCAACTCCTTACATAAAAGGCTGGATGACGTAACAGCTATGGGACAGCCGGCTTCTCAGCCCGCGCCTGCCCAGACGTCTCAAAGGCCATCAACGCTCCCTCAGATGGCAGACACAGATGTCGACACGGAGTCTGACTCCAGTGTCGACGAGGTTGAGACATATACACAATCCACTAGGAACATCCGTTACATGATCCCGGCAATATAAAATGTGTTACACATTTCTGACATTAACCCAAGTACCACTAAAAACAAAGGGTTTTATGTGTGGGGAGAAAAAGCAGGCGGTGTTTTGTTCCCCCATCAAATGAGTGAATGAAGTGTGAAAAAGCGTGGGTTTCCCCGATAAGAAACTGGTAATTTCTAACAAGTTACTGATGGCGTACCCTTTCCCGCCAGAGGATAAGTTACGCTGGGAGATATCCCCTAGGGTGGATAAGGCGCTCACACGTTTGTCAAGGTGGCACTGCCGTCTTAGGATACGGCCACTTTGAAGGTACCTGCTGATAAATAGCAGGAGGCTATCCTGAAGTCTGTAATTACACACTCAGGTACTAGACTGAGACCTGCAGACTGCTGCAGCGTGGTCTGTACCCCTTTCAAACAGGGATACTATTTTGCGAACATAAGACGTCGTCTTATATATGAGGGATGCACAGAGGAATATTTTGCCGGCTGGCATCCTGAATTATTGCAATGTCCATTCTGTCAGGAGGGTATTGGAGACCCGACACTGGACAGGTGATGCTGACTTTAAAAGGCACATAGAGCCTTATAAGGGTGAGGAATTGGTTGGGGATGGTCGCTGGGACCTCGTATCCACAGCAACAGCTGGGATGAAAATATTTTACCTCAGGTTTCCTCACAGCCTAAGAAACGCACTGTATTATCAGGTACAGTCCTTTCGGCTTAAAAAAAAAAAAAAAAGCAGGCGGGTCAAACGAGGGAAGAGGGAAAGAGCTGCACCAGCAGCCAGTCCCCAGAATCAAAATTCTTCCCCTGCTTCCTCTGAGTCCACCGCATGACGCGGGGGCTCCACAGGCGTAGCCAGGTACGGTGGGGGGCCGCCTCAAAAATTTCAGCGATCAGTGGGCTCGCTCACAGGTGGATCCCTGGATCCTTCAAGTAGTATTTCAGGGGTACAAGCTGGAAGTCGAGGCGTCTCCCCCCCGCCGTTTACTCAAATCTGCCTTGCCGACAACTCCCTCAGGCAGGGAGGCTATGCTAGAGGCAATTCACAAGCTGTATTCCCAGCAGGTGATAGTCAAGGTGCCCCTACTTCAACAAGGACGGGGTTACTATTCCACACTGTTTGTGGTACCGAAACCAGCCGGTTCGGTGAGACCCATTTTAAAATGGAAATCCTTGAACACTTACATAACAAAGTTCAAGATGGAATCGCTCAGGGCGGTTATTGCAAGCCTGGACGAGGGGGATTACATGGTATCCCTGGACATCAAGGATGCTTACCTGCATGTCCCTATTTACCTTCCTCACCAGGAGTACCTCAGATTGTGGTACAGGATTGCCATTACCAATTCCAGACACTACCGTTTGGACTGTCCATGGCACCGAGGGTGTTTACCAAGGTAATTGGCAGAAATGATGATACTCCTTTAAAAAAAAAAAAAGGGAGTTTTTATTTATCCCATACTTGGACGATCTCCTTATAAAGGCAAGGTCCAGGGAGCAGTTACTGGTCGGAGTAGCACTATCTCAGGAGGTGCTACAACAGCATGGCTGGATTCTGAACATTCCAAAGTCACAGCTGGTTCCTTCCACTCGCTTACTGTTCCTGGGGATGATTTTGGACACAGAACAGAAAAAAGTGTTTCTCCCGCAGGAGAAAGCCAAGGAGCTGTCATCTCTAGTCAGAGACCTCCTAAAACCAAAAAGGGTATCGGTGCATCGTTGCACACGAGTCCTGGGAAAAATGGTGGCTTCATACGAAGCAATTCCATTCGGCAGGTTCCATGCGAGGACCTTCCAGTGAGACCTCTTAGATAAGTGGTCGGGATCGCATCTTCAAATGCATCAAATGATAACCCTGTCTCCAAGGACCAGGGTGTCTCTACTGTGGTGGATGCAGGGTGCTCATCTTCTAGAGGGCCGCAGTTTCGGCATACAGGACTGGGTCCTGGTGACCAGGGATGCCAGCCTTCAAGGCTGGGGAGCAGTCACACAGGGAAGAAACTTCCAGGGCCTATGGTCAAGTCAGGAGACTTCCCTACATATAAATTCTGGAACTGAGGGCCATTTACAATGCCCTAAGTCAGGCAAGACCCCTGCTTCAAAACCAGCCGGTACTGATACAGTCAGACAACATCACGGCAGTCGCCCATGTGACCCGACAGGGCGGCACAAGAAGCAGGATGGCAATGGCAGAAGCCACAAGGATTCTCCGATGGGCGGAAAATCACGTACTAGCACTGTCAGCAGTGTTCATTCCGGGAGTGGACAACTGGGAAGCAGACTTCCTCAGCAGACACGACCTACCCCCGGGAGAGTGGGGACTTCATCCAGAAGTCTTCCTGCTGTTGGTAAACTGTTGGGAAAGGCCACAGGTGGACATGATGGCGTCCCGCCTCAACAAAAAGCTAAAGAGATATTGCGCCAGGTCAAGGGACCCTCAGGCGATAGCTGTGGACGCTCTAGTGACACCGTGGGTGTACCAGTCGGTTTATGTGTTCCCTACTCTGCCTCTCATACCAAAGGTACTGAGAATAATAAGATGGCGAGGAGTAAGAACGATACTCGTGGTTCCGGATTGGCCAAGAAGGGCTTGGTACCCGGAACTTCAGGAAATGATATCAGAGGACCCATGGCCTCTGCCGCTCAGACAGGACCTGCTTCAGCAGGGGCCCTGTATGTTCCAAGACTTACCGCGGCTGCGTTTGACGGCATGGCGATTGAGCGCCGGATCCTGAAGGAAAAGGGTATTCCGGAAGAAGTCATTCCTGCGCTTATTAAAGCCAGGAAAGATGTTACGGCAAAGCATTATCACCGCATGTGGCGGAAATATGTTGCATGGTGCGAGGCCAAAAAGGCCCCAACAGAGGAATTTCCACTAGGTCGATTTCTACATTTCCTGCAAGCAGGAGTGAATATGGGCCTAAGTCTAGGCTCCATTAAAGTACAGATTTTGGCTCTGTCGATTTTCTTTCAAAAAGAATTAGCTTCAGTACCTGAAGTTCAGGCATTGTGAAAGGAGTGCTGCATATTCAGCCCCCGTTTGTGCCCCCTGTGGCACCTTGGGATCTCAACGTGGTGTTGAGTTTTCTTAAAATCACATTGGTTTGAGCCACTAAAAACCGTGGATCTAAAATATCTCACGTGGAAAGTGGTCATGTTATTGGCCTTGGCTTCAGCCAGGCGAGTGTCAGAATTGGCGGCTTTATCATGTAAAAGCCCTTATCTGATTTTCCATATGGATAGGGCAGAATTGAGGACTCGTCCCCAATTTCTTCCTAAGGTGGTGTCAGCGTTTCACCTGAACCAGCCTATTGTGGTGCCGGCGGCTACTAGTGAATTGGAGGACTCCAAGTTGCTAGACGTTGTCAGGGCCCTGAAAATATATGTTTCCAGGACGGCTGGAGTCAGAAACTCGGACTCGCTGTTTATCCTGTATCCACCCAACAAGCTGGGTGCTCCTGCTTCTAAGCAGTCTATTGCTCGCTGGATTTGTAGTACAATTCAGCTTGCACATTCTGTGGCAGGCATACCACAGCCAAAATCTGTAAATGCCCATTCCACAAGGAAGGTGGGCTCATCTTGGGCGGCTGCCCGAGGGGTCTCGGCTTTACAACTTTGCCGAGCAGCTACTTGGTCAGGGGCAAACACGTTTGCAAAATTCTACAAATTTGATACCCTGGCTGAGGAGGACCTGGAGTTCTCTCATTCGGTGCTACAAAGTCATCCGCACTCTCCCGCCCGTTTGGGAGCTTTGGTATAATCCCCATGGTCCTTACGGAGTTCCCAGCATCCACTAGGACGTTAGAGAAAATAAGAATTTACTCACCGGTAATTCTATTTCTCGTAGTCCGTAGTGGATGCTGGGCGCCCATCCCAAGTGCGGATTGTCTGCAATACTTGTAAATAGTTATTGTTAACTAAAGGGTTATTGTTGAGCCATCTGTTGAGAGGCTCAGTTGTTTTCATACTGTCAAACTGGATATAGTATCACGAGTTGTACGGTGTGATTGGTGTGGCTGGTAAGAGTCTTACCCGGGATTCTAAATCCTTCCTTATTATGTCTGCTCGTCCGGGCACAGTGTCCTAACTGAGGCTTGGAGGAGGGTCATAGTGGGAGGAGCCAGTGCACACCAGGTAGTCATAAATCTTTCTAGAGTGCCCAGCCTCCTTCGGAGCCCGCTATTCCCCATGGTCCTTACGGAGTTCCCAGCATCCACTACGGACTACGAGAAATAGAATTACTGGTGAGTAAATTCTTATTTTTTGTTTAAATTAATGTTTCAAATAAATTCTGTTTAAAGTATGTTTAAGACAGGTGGTTTAAAATTGGGTATAGTGTAATATTTGTTGTTCGAAAATAGTTTAAGAGATACTCTTTTTATAAAGACAATTGTGTTCACTTCACCATCCCAAAACTTAATTTAATATGACCTTATTAGTATGTATTCAGTGGACAGTTACTGAGGATATTACAGTGGTGCTAGATAGTTAATCAATCCTTTTAGAATTTCATACATTATCCCTTAACTTTGTTCAGATATTCACCTGGGGCGTTCCTTGCAGACTGCTCAGTTGGTGCAGTACTAGACATAAGTTTATTAGTGATGAGCGGGTTCGGTTCCTCGGAATCCGAACCCGCCCGAACTTCAGCTTTTTTTACACGGATCCGAGCGACTCGGATCTTCCCGCCTTGCTCGGTTAACCCGAGCGCGCCCGAACGTCATCATGACGCTGTCGGATTCTCGCGAGGCTCGGATTCTATCGCGAGACTCGGATTCTATATAAGGAGCCGCGCGTCGCCGCCATTTTACACGTGCATTGAGATTGATAGTGAGAGGACGTGGCTGGCGTCCTCTCCATTTAGAGAAGAAATAGATAGGAGAGTGAGAGTGAGACAGTGACACTTCATTTACTGGAGCTTAGGAGGAGTACTCAGACAGAGAGTGCAGAATTTTGCTGATAGTATTAGTTAGTTATACTAGTGACAGAGTGAGACAGTGACACTTCATTTACTGGAGCTTAGGAGGAGTACTCAGACAGAGAGTGCAGAATTTTGCTGATAGTATTAGTTAGTTATACTAGTGACTGACCAGTGACCACCAGTGCAGTTTTATATTATTTAATATAATCCGTTCTCTGCCTGAAAAAACGATACACAGTGACTCAGTCACATACCATATCTGTGCTCAGCCCAGTGTGCTGCTGCATCATCTATGTATAATATCTGACTGTGCTCACACAGCTTAATTGTGGGGGAGACTGGGGAGCAGTTAGGTTATAGCAGGAGCCAGGAGTACATATTAAAATTAAACAGTGCACACTTTTTTTCTGCAGGAGTGCCACTGCCAGTGTGACTGACCAGTGACCTGACCACCAGTATATAGTATACTATATTGTATTGTGAATGTCTGCCTGTAAAAGTTAAACACACGTCGTGTGACTTGTGTGGTGTTTTTTTATTCTATAAAATAAAAAACTCATTCTGCTGACAGACAGTGTCCAGCAGGTCCGTCATTATATAATATATACCTGTCCGGCTGCAGTAGTGATATATATATATTTTTTATATCATTATTTATCATCCAGTCGCAGCAGACACAGTACGGTAGTTCACGGCTGTAGCTACCTCTGTGTCGGCACTCGGCAGTCCATCCATAATTGTATACCACCTACCCGTGGTTTTTTTTTTCTTTCTTCTTTATACATACTACATCTCATTATCATCCAGTCTATATTAGCAGCAGACACAGTACAGTTCGGTAGTCCACGGCTGTAGCTACCTCTGTGTCGGCACTCGGCAGTCCGTCCATAATTGTATACCACCTACCCGTGGTTTTTTTTTCTTTCTTCTTTATACATACTACATCTCATTATCAACCAGTCTATATTAGCAGCAGACACAGTACGGTAGTCCACGGCTGTAGCTACCTCTGTGTCGGCACTCGGCAGTCCATCCATAATTGTATACCACCTACCCGTGGTTTTTTTTTCTTTCTTCTTTATACATACTACATCTCATTATCATCCAGTCTATATTAGCAGCAGACACAGTACAGTACGGTAGTCCACGGCTGTAGCTACCTCTGTGTCGGCACTCGGCAGTCCATCCATAATTGTATACCACCTACCCGTGGTTTTTTTTTCTTTCTTCTTTATACATACATACTACATCTCTTTATCAACCAGTCTATATTAGCAGCAGACACAGTACGGTAGTCCACGGCTGTAGCTACCTCTGTGTCGGCACTCGGCAGTCCGTCCATAATTGTATACCACCTACCCGTGGTTTTTTTTTCTTTCTTCTTTATACATACATACTACATCTCTTTATCAACCAGTCTATATTAGCAGCAGACACAGTACGGTAGTCCACGGCTGTAGCTACCTCTGTGTCGGCACTCGGCAGTCCGTCCATAATTGTATACCACCTACCCGTGTTTTTTTTTTCTTTCTTCTTTATACATACATACTACATCTCTTTATCAACCAGTCTATATTAGCAGCAGACACAGTACGGTAGTCCACGGCTGTAGCTACCTCTGTGTCGGCACTCGGCAGTCCGTCCATAATTGTATACCACCTACCCGTGGTTTTTTTTTTTTCTTCTTTATACATACATACTACATCTCTTTATCAACCAGTCTATATTAGCAGCAGACACAGTACGGTAGTCCACGGCTGTAGCTACCTCTGTGTCGACACTCGGCAGTCCATCCATAATTGTATACCACCTACCCGTGGTTTTTTTTTCTTTCTTCTTTATACATACATACTACATCTCATTATCATCCAGTCTATATTAGCAGCAGACACAGTACAGTACGGTAGTCCACGGCTGTAGCTACCTCTGTGTCGGCACTCGGCAGTCCATCCATAATTGTATACCACCTACCCGTGGTTTTTTTTTTTTTCTTCTTTATACATACATACTACATCTCTTTATCAACCAGTCTATATTAGCAGCAGACACAGTACGGTAGTCCACGGCTGTAGCTACCTCTGTGTCGGCACTCGGCAGTCCGTCCATAATTGTATACCACCTACCCGTGGTTTTTTTTTCTTTCTTCTTTATACATACATACTACATCTCTTTATCAACCAGTCTATATTAGCAGCAGACACAGTACGGTAGTCCACGGCTGTAGCTACCTCTGTGTCGGCACTCGGCAGTCCATCCATAATTGTATACCACCTACCCGTGGTTTTTTTTTTCTTTCTTCTTTATACATACTACATCTCATTATCATCCAGTCTATATTAGCAGCAGACACAGTACAGTACGGTAGTCCACGGCTGTAGCTACCTCTGTGTCGGCACTCGGCAGTCCATCCATAATTGTATACCACCTACCCGTGGTTTTTTTTTCTTTCTTCTTTATACATACATACTACATCTCTTTATCAACCAGTCTATATTAGCAGCAGACACAGTACGGTAGTCCACGGCTGTAGCTACCTCTGTGTCGGCACTCGGCAGTCCGTCCATAATTGTATACCACCTACCCGTGGTTTTTTTTTCTTTCTTCTTTATACATACATACTACATCTCTTTATCAACCAGTCTATATTAGCAGCAGACACAGTACGGTAGTCCACGGCTGTAGCTACCTCTGTGTCGGCACTCGGCAGTCCGTCCATAATTGTATACCACCTACCCGTGGTTTTTTTTTCTTTCTTCTTTATACATACATACTACATCTCTTTATCAACCAGTCTATATTAGCAGCAGACACAGTACGGTAGTCCACGGCTGTAGCTACCTCTGTGTCGGCACTCGGCAGTCCGTCCATAATTGTATACCACCTACCCGTGTTTTTTTTTTCTTTCTTCTTTATACATACATACTACATCTCTTTATCAACCAGTCTATATTAGCAGCAGACACAGTACGGTAGTCCACGGCTGTAGCTACCTCTGTGTCGGCACTCGGCAGTCCGTCCATAATTGTATACCACCTACCCGTGGTTTTTTTTTTCTTTCTTCTTTATACATACATACTACATCTCTTTATCAACCAGTCTATATTAGCAGCAGACACAGTACGGTAGTCCACGGCTGTAGCTACCTCTGTGTCGGCACTCGGCAGTCCATCCATAATTGTATACCACCTACCCGTGGTTTTTTTTTCTTTCTTCTTTATACATACATACTACATCTCATTATCATCCAGTCTATATTAGCAGCAGACACAGTACAGTACGGTAGTCCACGGCTGTAGCTACCTCTGTGTCGGCACTCGGCAGTCCATCCATAATTGTATACCACCTACCCGTGGTTTTTTTTTTTCTTCTTTATACATACATACTACATCTCTTTATCAACCAGTCTATATTAGCAGCAGACACATTACGGTAGTCCACGGCTGTAGCTACCTCTGTGTCGGCACTCGGCAGTCCGTCCATAATTGTATACCACCTACCCGTGGTTTTTTTTTCTTTCTTCTTTATACATACATACTACATCTCTTTATCAACCAGTCTATATTAGCAGCAGACACAGTACGGTAGTCCACGGCTGTAGCTACCTCTGTGTCGGCACTCGGCAGTCCATCCATAATTGTATACCACCTACCCGTGGTTTTTTTTTTCTTTCTTCTTTATACATACTACATCTCATTATCATCCAGTCTATATTAGCAGCAGACACAGTACAGTACGGTAGTCCACGGCTGTAGCTACCTCTGTGTCGGCACTCGGCAGTCCATCCATAATTGTATACCACCTACCCGTGGTTTTTTTTTCTTTCTTCTTTATACATACATACTACATCTCTTTATCAACCAGTCTATATTAGCAGCAGACACAGTACGGTAGTCCACGGCTGTAGCTACCTCTGTGTCGGCACTCGGCAGTCCGTCCATAATTGTATACCACCTACCCGTGGTTTTTTTTCTTTCTTCTTTATACATACATACTACATCTCTTTATCAACCAGTCTATATTAGCAGCAGACACAGTACGGTAGTCCACGGCTGTAGCTACCTCTGTGTCGGCACTCGGCAGTCCATCCATAATTGTATACCACCTACCCGTGGTTTTTTTTTCTTTCTTCTTTATACATACATACTACATCTCATTATCATCCAGTCTATATTAGCAGCAGACACAGTACAGTACGGTAGTCCACGGCTGTAGCTACCTCTGTGTCGGCACTCGGCAGTCCGTCCATAATTGTATACCACCTACCCGTGGTTTTTTTTTCTTTCTTCTTTATACATACATACTACATCTCATTATCATCCAGTCTATATTAGCAGCAGACACAGTACAGTACAATAGTCCACGGCTGTAGCTACCTCTGTGTCGGCACTCGGCAGTCCATCCATAATTGTATACTAGTATCCATCCATCTCCATTGTTTACCTGAGGTGCCTTTTAGTTGTGCCTATTAAAATATGGAGAACAAAAATGTTGAGGTTCCAAAATTAGGGAAAGATCAAGATCCACTTCCACCTCGTGCTGAAGCTGCTGCCACTAGTCATGGCCGAGACGATGAAATGCCAGCAACGTCGTCTGCCAAGGCCGATGCCCAATGGCATAGTACAGAGCATGTCAAATCCAAAACACCAAATATCAGTAAAAAAAGGACTCCAAAACCTAAAATAAAATTGTCGGAGGAGAAGCGTAAACTTGCCAATATGCCATTTACCACACGGAGTGGCAAGGAACGGCTGAGGCCCTGGCCTATGTTCATGGCTAGTGGTTCAGCTTCACATGAGGATGGAGGCACTCAGCCTCTCGCTAGAAAAATGAAAAGACTCAAGCTGGCAAAAGCAGTAGCACCGCAAAGAACTGTGCGTTCTTCGAAATCCCAAATCCACAAGGAGAGTCCAATTGTGTCGGTTGCGATGCCTGACCTTCCCAACACTAGACGTGAAGAGCATGCGCCTTCCACCATTTGCAAGCCCCCTGCAAGTGCTGGAAGGAGCACCCGCAGTCCAGTTCCTGATAGTCAGATTGAAGATGTCAGTGTTGAAGTACACCAGGATGAGGAGGATATGGGTGTTGCTGGCGCTGGGGAGGAAATTGACCAGGAGGATTCTGATGGTGAGGTGGTTTGTTTAAGTCAGGCACCCGGGGAGACACCTGTTGTCCGTGGGAGGAATATGGCCGTTGACATGCCTGGTGAAAATACCAAAAAAATCAGCTCTTCGGTGTGGAAGTATTTCACCAGAAATGCGGACAACATTTGTCAAGCCGTGTGTTCCCTTTGTCAAGCTGTAATAAGTAGGGGTAAGGACGTTAACCACCTCGGAACATCCTCCCTTATACGTCACCTGCAGCGCATTCATAATAAGTCAGTGACAAGTTTAAAAACTTTGGCCGACAGCGGAAGCAGTCCACTGACCAGTAAATCCCTTCCTCTTGTAACCAAGCTCACGCAAACCACCCCACCAACTCCCTCAGTGTCAATTTCCTCCTTCCCCAGGAATGCCAATAGTCCTGCAGGCCATGTCACTGGCAATTCTGACGAGTCCTCTCCTGCCTGGGATTCCTCCGATGCATCCTTGCGTGTAACGCCTACTGCTGCTGGCGCTGCTGTTGTTGCTGCTGGGAGTCGATGGTCATCCCAGAGGGGAAGTCGTAAGCCCACTTGTACTACTTCCAGTAAGCAATTGACTGTCCAACAGTCCTTTGCGAGGAAGATGAAATATCACAGCAGTCATCCTGCTGCAAAGCGGATAACTGAGGCCTTGACAACTATGTTGGTGTTAGACGTGCGTCCGGTATCCGCCGTTAGTTCACAGGGAACTAGACAATTTATTGAGGCAGTGTGCCCCCGTTACCAAATACCATCTAGGTTCCACTTCTCTAGGCAGGCGATACCGAGAATGTACACGGACGTCAGAAAAAGACTCACCAGTGTCCTAAAAAATGCAGTTGTACCCAATGTCCACTTAACCACGGACATGTGGACAAGTGGAGCAGGGCAGGGTCAGGACTATATGACTGTGACAGCCCACTGGGTAGATGTATGGACTCCCGCCGCAAGAACAGCAGCGGCGGCACCAGTAGCAGCATCTCGAATATGCCAACTCTTTCCTAGGCAGGCTACGCTTTGTATCACCGCTTTCCAGAATACGCACACAGCTGAAAACCTCTTACGGCAACTGAGGAAGATCATCGCGGAATGGCTTACCCCAATTGGACTCTCCTGTGGATTTGTGGCATCGGACAATGCCAGAAATATTGTGTGTGCATTAAATATGGGCAAATTCCAGCACGTCCCATGTTTTGCACATACCTTGAATTTGGTGGTGCAGAATTTTTAAAAAAACGACAGGGGCGTGCAAGAGATGCTGTCGGTGGCCAGAAGAATTGCGGGACACTTTCGGCGTACAGGCACCACGTACAGAAGACTGGAGCACCACCAAAAACTACTGAACCTGCCCTGCCATCATCTGAAGCAAGAAGTGGTAACGAGGTGGAATTCAACCCTCTATATGCTTCAGAGGTTGGAGGAGCAGCAAAAGGCCATTCAAGCCTATACAATTGAGCACGATATAGGAGGTGGAATGCACCTGTCTCAAGTGCAGTGGAGAATGATTTCAACGTTGTACAAGGTTCTGATGCCCTTTGAACTTGCCACACGTGAAGTCAGTTCAGACACTGCCAGCCTGAGTCAGGTCATTCCCCTCATCAGGCTTTTGCAGAAGAAGCTGGAGACATTGAAGGAGGAGCTAACACGGAGCGATTCCGCTAGGCATGTGGGACTTGTGGATGGAGCCCTTAATTCGCTTAACAAGGATTCACGGGTGGTCAATCTGTTGAAATCAGAGCACTACATTTTGGCCACCGTGCTCGATCCTAGATTTAAAGCCTACCTTGGATCTCTCTTTCCGGCAGACACAAGTCTGCTGGGGTTGAAAGACCTGCTGGTGAGAAAATTGTCAAGTCAAGCGGAACGCGACCTGTCAACATCTCCTCCTTCACATTCTCCCGCAACTGGGGGTGCGAGGAAAAGGCTCAGAATTCCGAGCCCACCCGCTGGCGGTGATGCAGGGCAGTCTGGAGCGACTGCTGATGCTGACATCTGGTCCGGACTGAAGGACCTGACAACGATTACGGACATGTCGTCTACTGTCACTGCATATGATTCTCTCAACATTGAAAGAATGGTGGAGGATTATATGAGTGACCGCATCCAAGTAGGCACGTCACACAGTCCGTACTTATACTGGCAGGAAAAAGAGGCAATTTGGAGGCCCTTGCACAAACTGGCTTTATTCTACCTAAGTTGCCCTCCCACAAGTGTGTACTCCGAAAGAGTGTTTAGTGCCGCCGCTCACCTTGTCAGCAATCGGCGTACGAGGTTACATCCAGAAAATGTGGAGAAGATGATGTTCATTAAAATGAATTATAATCAATTCCTCCGCGGAGACATTGACCAGCAGCAATTGCCTCCACAAAGTACACAGGGAGCTGAGATGGTGGATTCCAGTGGGGACGAATTGATAATCTGTGAGGAGGGGGATGTACACGGTGATATATCGGAGGATGATGATGAGGTGGACATCTTGCCTCTGTAGAGCCAGTTTGTGCAAGGAGAGATTAATTGCTTCTTTTTTGGGGGGGGTCCAAACCAACCCGTCATATCAGTCACAGTCGTGTGGCAGACCCTGTCACTGAAATGATGGGTTGGTTAAAGTGTGCATGTCCTGTTTATACAACATAAGGGTGGGTGGGAGGGCCCAAGGACAATTCCATCTTGCACCTCTTTTTTCTTTTCTTTTTCTTTGCGTCATGTGCTGTTTGGGGAGGGTTTTTTGGAAGGGCCATCCTGCGTGACACTGCAGTGCCACTCCTAGATGGGCCCGGTGTTTGTGTCGGCCACTAGGGTCGCTTATCTTACTCACACAGTCAGCTACCTCATTGCGCCTCTTTTTTTCTTTGCGTCATGTGCTGTTTAGGGAGGGTTTTTTGGAAGGGACATCCTGCGTGACACTGCAGTGCCACTCCTAGATGGGCCCGGTGTTTGTGTCGGCCACTAGGGTCGCTTATCTTACTCACACAGTCAGCTACCTCATTGCGCCTCTTTTTTTCTTTGCGTCATGTGCTGTTTGGGGAGGGTTTTTTGGAAGGGACATCCTGCGTGACACTGCAGTGCCACTCCTAGATGGGCCCGGTGTTTGTGTCGGCCACTAGGGTCGCTTATCTTACTCACACAGTCAGCTACCTCATTGCGCCTCTTTTTTTCTTTGCGTCATGTGCTGTTTGGGGAGGGTTTTTTGGAAGGGACATCCTGCGTGACACTGCAGTGCCACTCCTAGATGGGCCCGGTGTTTGTGTCGGCCACTAGGGTCGCTTATCTTACTCACACAGTCAGCTACCTCATTGCGCCTCTTTTTTTCTTTGCGTCATGTGCTGTTTGGGGAGGGTTTTTTGGAAGGGCCATCCTGCGTGACACTGCAGTGCCACTCCTAGATGGGCCCGGTGTTTGTGTCGGCCACTAGGGTCGCTTATCTTACTCACACAGTCAGCTACCTCATTGCGCCTCTTTTTTTCTTGCGTCATGTGCTGTTTGGGGAGGGTTTTTTGGAAGGGACATCCTGCGTGACACTGCAGTGCCACTCCTAGATGGGCCCGGTGTTTGTGTCGGCCACTAGGGTCGCTTATCTTACTCACACAGTCAGCTACCTCATTGCGCCTCTTTTTTTCTTTGCGTCATGTGCTGTTTGGGGAGGGTTTTTTGGAAGGGACATCCTGCGTGACACTGCAGTGCCACTCCTAGATGGGCCCGGTGTTTGTGTCGGCCACTAGGGTCGCTTATCTTACTCACACAGTCAGCTACCTCATTGCGCCTCTTTTTTTCTTTGCGTCATGTGCTGTTTGGGGAGGGTTTTTTGGAAGGGACATCCTGCGTGACACTGCAGTGCCACTCCTAGATGGGCCCGGTGTTTGTGTCGGCCACTAGGGTCGCTTATCTTACTCACACAGTCAGCTACCTCATTGCGCCTCTTTTTTTCTTTGCGTCATGTGCTGTTTGGGGAGGGTTTTTTGGAAGGGACATCCTGCGTGACACTGCAGTGCCACTCCTAGATGGGCCCGGTGTTTGTGTCGGCCACTAGGGTCGCTTATCTTACTCACACAGTCAGCTACCTCATTGCGCCTCTTTTTTTCTTTGCGTCATGTGCTGTTTGGGGAGGGTTTTTTGGAAGGGCCATCCTGCGTGACACTGCAGTGCCACTCCTAGATGGGCCCGGTGTTTGTGTCGGCCACTAGGGTCGCTTATCTTACTCACACAGTCAGCTACCTCATTGCGCCTCTTTTTTTCTTTGCGTCATGTGCTGTTTGGGGAGGGTTTTTTGGAAGGGACATCCTGCGTGACACTGCAGTGCCACTCCTAGATGGGCCCGGTGTTTGTGTCGGCCACTAGGGTCGCTTATCTTACTCACACAGCTACCTCGGTGCAAATTTTAGGACTAAAAATAATATTGTGAGGTGTGAGGTATTCAGAATAGACTGAAAATGAGTGTAAATTATGGTTTTTGAGGTTAATAATACTTTGGGATCAAAATGACCCCCAAGTTCTATGATTTAAGCTGTTTTTTAGGGTTTTTTGAAAAAAACACCCGAATCCAAAACACACCCGAATCCGACAAAAAAAATTTGGTGAGGTTTTGCCAAAACGCGGTCGAACCCAAAACACGGCCGCGGAACCGAACCCAAAACCAAAACACAAAACCCAAAAAATTTCCGGCGCTCATCTCTAAAGTTTATGTACTGTAATAGGGCAAAACTAAGATTTCCTTTTGCATTACAAGATTATTAATATGTGACAAAGGGGTGAGATAGCACATTTTAAGTATTCATTCCTTATATGCTCCATTTCCACATGATTTGAATTTTACACCAGTTCACTGTGTAATAAATCAGAGTAATAAAATAAAAAGGTTCATGTGCAAACAAAATTGCCCTGACATCATGTTTTATTTAAGCTATAAATGAATGTTAAATAGTTTTGTAGGAGAAAAACTTAAAGTTAATTTTAATTATGGTTTTGGAATAAAAGTGACCACACTGGTAGAATGGCAGACTGTGGTGTGCCCTTTGCACAGTGCTCCTCCAGAGATTGTTCTGACTCTCACATTCTTCCTAGTGCCCTTTCTGCCATGCTTCGGAGAGCGGCAGCCCACCATGACTGTGCGCTGGGAAGTCCTGGCACAAAGAGATTATGTGTGGCACTCAGTAGCGGATCTTGCCACGGGCAAGCAGGACTTTTGCCCGGGGCGCCGCCATCCGGAGGGCGCCGGCGCCATCCGGAGGGCGCCGCACCAGGGCAAGATCCGCTGCTGCTGTGCCCCCCGCTGCCGCTGGCCGCTGTGAAGGGAAACTAGACGCTACGAGTCTAGTTTCCCTTCGTGGAGAGGACCTTTACTGTGCGGTGGGCGATGACGTCATCGCGCACCGCACAGCAGAGGTCCTCTCCACGAAGGGAACTAGTAGCGTCTAGTTCCCTTCGTGGAGAGGACCTTTGCTGTGCGGTGCGCGATGACGTCATCGCGTACCGCACATCATTTCAGAGCGCTACAGTAGTCTGTACAGGGGGCGTAAATGACCACACACCCTGTACGAAGCCACGCCCCCTATTGTCGCCCGGGGCGCACAAAGCCCCTGAACCGGCCCTGGTGGCACTTTGGAAATGAGGCCCAGTGTAGTGTTGTATTTTGTTTTGTTGTTATACAATACTGCTGGTTTACTCCTTTACCTACTGAATCTAGTACTAGGTGAGAAATGATGGTAAGACAGCAAAAGACACAACAAAATTGGCATTTCTGAAAAATATAACACTTATATAAAACATTAGGGGTGAATATGAGAACATTTGCAGTATAAATCACGGCAATATATGTTTTATGCATATACTGTATAAGTTTATAGCAGCAATAAACACACTGAAAATAGAAATATGATGAAATAAGCTGCACTGTGCCAGGAATCATGCGTGTGACTTGAATGTTACATATTCTGTAGATGAAGCTTTGTGGAATGTGTATGGAATACATGCAGAGTACACCCCCCAGGTTACTGCGTGATGTCTAAGGCTGCAGCCTGTGGGAGATGTCGCTTGATATTGAACCTGTGAATGAGAAGATGAATTCTGACAGCGTCATTAGCTGTATGCTGTGTTTTCTCAGCGTCGGCACCAGGAGGGGTTGGGGGAGCTATTGATATACAGCTGTTTATTCAAAAGAAATGTGACCTAGAGACAACGACAAATCAGTGCCTTTTATTTCTCGGTAGATAGGCTAATCCTTATTACCCTCTTAGTCACAGGTCTCTAGCTATGGCTTTGATGATTTGACGTTCTTGTAACCTTTTTTTTCCATTTCAATATGCTGTAGCTTGATGATTGACTATTATTAATTCCATTTCTATGGCTAGCATGAATAAGGAGAGTGTTACGTCAGTGTTATTATAAGGTAGGTGAAGGTTTTGATAACTGAGTGTAGTAACCTGATAACACAACCATCAGGTCTGTAGTGCAGTTACAAAAGGTTCCTAATAATATTAATTACCTTGTGTCTCCATGCTGTCACATAGCTCAGTCTTGGCCTCACCATTGGGTCTGTATCCTCCCTTTTGTGTGAACTTGTTGCTCATTGTTGCGGCGGTGACAACAGCCTTTAGGCTTCTTTTGCGTTTGGGCACATTCAATTCTGGGTGGAAAAGGATAACGTAGACCTTGGGCATGTACAGCATACCTAAGGACACCGAGGCACTCAAACTCACTGATATGGTAAGCGTGGTGGTCTGGATATGCATCTATGAACAAGATTAGGAGTGAGCAGAAAAAGTCAGAGCCTTGGTAATAAAACCAGTATGGTACAAATACTACCACAGCTAGACATCACACATCTGTAGAGACAGCCATGCATTGTCATGATATTCTAAAGGTATATATGATGACAGTCATATATTACATTTTATTATGACATTTAGGAAGGCAAAGGCTAGACATGTTTGATGTAAGATGGAAAAAGGCATATCTGAGGTAAGAAAATGAATGTGCATATACACGGACAAGTCACATTATTATGGCCACCTCCTACATTCAACGTTGGCAGCGCATAGCCCATAAAGTACGTCATGTGTCGTGCTCTGTCTTGGTGGGTATATAAGGTGCACGATAGGCCGACTGCACACATATGACTCATTGCTGTCATGGGTAAAAGGGGCAAATTATCCAAGTTTCAAAAAGGGATGATTATCGGCTTTCGAGCCAGGGGTGAAACAGCGCAGTTTGTGAACTATTTGCGTGCTGCTGTGGTGAAGGTGTATCGTGAGTGGACAAATGGCATCATTGCGAATAACTGATGTGGAAACTGCAGTGTACTACGTGCCACTGATGTGAGAGGTAAACGCCGGCTACAAAGGTGCACGAGGGCCGAGGGACAGTGGAGCAGCTCACCGTCAAAATGAACCCTGGGGGCTACCAGACATGTGTCTAAAATGACAGTTCAGAGAACATCTTGCTGCTGTCCATGCTGCGGTTACTGGCTATTATCTGGTGGTCATAATAATGTGAATCGACCGTGTATATATCCAAAAACATATGAAGCTTTTTCTAACTGTCTCGTCAAACTCAAGAATTTGAAGTGACAAGAGGAGAACCACTCCAGTAATCAAGCTCCCGACATCCATGTTTTAAGGATACCCCCACATTAGCACAGGTGATTAAACCCAAATGACTGATGTCCTAATGAAGTTGCCCATGCTAAAGCATGGATATTCTGAACATCTGACAGTGGATTTATCTACCTAGGAAAGCAGTTATTGCAAATAACTGAATTAAAAATGCATTGGTAGCAAATAGCAATGTTTGGACCCAAAGCATACTTGTGATCATTTTTTTTTTTAAATCACGTATTTTTTTATTAACATTTTTTGTGATACTTCTCTTTACTAAGCATTACAAAGTAATACACACCATGGTGGGTATTAGTTTATAACGCTTAGAATAGGACAGTATCACAATTATTATTATTACTCTGTTTATATACACACCGAACAGCCATAACATTAACATCACCTGCCTTATATTATGTAAAGCAGCTCTGACCCATTGAGGCATGGACTCCACAGGACCTCTGAAAGTGCCTTGTGGTATCTGGCACCAAGATGTTAGTAGCAGATCCTTTATGTCCTGTAAGTTGTGACCCAGGATCTCCATGGCTCGGACTTGTTTTTCCAGCAAATACCACAGATTTGTCATCGGGTTAGGATCTGGGGAATTTGGAGGCCAAGCAACACCTTGAACTCTTAGTCATGTTCCTCAAACTATTACGGAACATTTTTTGAAGAGTGTCAGGGCACATTATCCTGCTGACAGAGACCACTCATTGTGAAATACTATTGCCATGAAGAGGGTGTAGCTGGTCTGCAACAATGTTTAGGTATGTGGTATGTGTCAAAGTAACATGCACATGAATGCCAGAACTCAAGATTTCCAAGCAGAGCATTGGCCAGAGCATAAAAATGCCTCTGCTAGCTTTTCTTATTCCCATAGTGCATCCTGGTGTCATTTCTTAACAGGTAAATGCAGCACATGCCCCTGGCTGTCCACATGATGTAAGAGAAAACATGATTCATCAGACCAGGCCACTTTCTTTCATTGCTCCATGGTCCAGTTCTAATGCTCATGTGCCCATTAAAGGCACTTTGGGCAGTGGACAGGGCTCAACATGGGTACTCTTACGGGTCTGCGACTATGAAGCCACATACTCAGCAAGCTGCAATGCACTGTATGTTCTGATACCTACAGTATCCATCAATAGCAGCATTAACTTTTCAGCAATTTGTGCTACTATAGCCCTTCTGTGGGATAGGACTAAAGAGGCAAGCCTTCGCTCCTCACACATCAATGAGCTTTCGGCACTAGTGATCCTGCTGCTGTTTCATTTTTTGCAGATGCTAACCACTGTGTACTGGGAACATTCCACAAGACCTACCCTTTTGGAGATATTCTGACCCAGCTGTCTAGCCATCACAATTTGTCCCTTGTCAAAGCCATTCAGTTCATTACACTTGCCCATTTTTCCTAACAACACATTAACTTCAAAAACTGAATGTTCATTTGCTGCCTAATACAGTATGTCAATTACCATTGTAATGCGATAATCAATGTTATTCACTTCACCTGTCAGTGGTTTTAATGTTATGGCTGGCCAGTATATGCATTCACTTTGCACTTCTATAACTGCCTGAATACATGCTTGTTAAACCATATTCAGTTTGTACCTTAAGGTACATTTGTTTCTCTACTATGTGTAACTATGGCTATATTGCTCTTTTGCTTTTCTCAAAGAAAATTGTGTATGGGATAATAATAAATAGATTACACAGATGGATTGATAACTATATTAATAAACAAATGTTTTCTTAATGCAAAGTTCAATTGATAGCTGGGGAACTGTCCTCATCCACATTTTTCAGAGCATACTATAGGTCACTTTATGGCCCAATAATTGGGAAAAAAAGAGCTGTATGTATTTTAATGGACGAAATGAGACTCTAAGATGCTGCCACAGCCATTGTCACCACTGAATACCTTTCATGAAAATGACTATGGGGTATATTCAATTGAGGTTGGATCCATACCGACATGCATTTGCCGGAATGGATCCAACAAGGGCTATTCAATGCCCATCCTCAATTCAACTTTAAAAAAGTCGAATTGAGATGAGGGACCAGAGAGGGGGGAGACCAGCGAGGAGACCAGGGACAGCCACGGGCAGATGTGGACAGCAGCGCTGCAAGAGGATGTGGCACAGCCGCCAGACCTCACGGCAGCGTCCACCCGGCTCCAGCAAGCAAAACCTCGCTTGCGGGAGCCGGGTGGACGTTGCCGTGAGCGGCGGCTGTGCCACATCCTCCTGCAGCGCTGCACTGTAGCGCTGCTGTCCCCCGTCTGCCCGCGGCTCTCCTCCCTCACCTTCTCTCAGGTCCCTCATCTCAGTTCGACTCTTTTTTAAGTCAAACTGAGATGGTCGGAAACGGGGCCAAAACCTGTCGAATTTGGCCCCGTTTCCCTCAGAAGCACGTGAATCCGCAGCTATTCCGCAGATTCACGTACTATTCGACAAGTCAGAGAATTCGACTTGTCGAATAGTACGTGAATCTGCGGAATAGCTGGGGACTGAATAGGTCGGAACCCCTTCCGACCTGAAAAAGTCGAAAACTGACGTCTTTTCGACAAGATAGCAGTTTCGACCTTAATTGAATATACCCCTATATCCTTTAAATACATTTGGCAGCATCTACATGATGATCACTTGCTTATAGACAATGGTGACATTTATGTCAGGATACGAGACAGAATGGTGGTGCAAATGTAATTTTCATTTTTTTTTCACCTTTTTTTAATTTACAGCAATGGCTAGATGGTCTCTGGAACACTGGGGAAAAGACGCTCCATGAACAGTGTCTTTGCTAATTATTTATACTATTATATATCTATCAGAGACTTTCCACAATAATATACAGTGATGTGCACAGCCTGACATGGCAGTAATGTCCAGCGGCACATCACTATGAAATAATTCCCCCCTTAAAGGTCAATTCAAATAACCGCAAGTCCCCTCACAGCATAAGTACTTACAATACCTATGGACTTGCAGATTTTTGTTCACAGCCCCATCTGGTTGCATACAAAAATCCAGGGCAAGATCCGGCTGTTAAGGGGGCAAGGTGAGTTGTCGCAGCTAATTGAATCGATCCCTTATATTTCTGTTAAATCTTAAAAATCAGAGAAACTTATGGCACAACCGTTCAGAAGGCTATATACATGTTCTCATACAGTATAGGCACATTCATTATATTTCATTTGTTAAAAGCTGCTATACAATTAATAATTATTAAGACTGTATGATCACCAATATTTTGCTACAACTAGTAATAAATACAGTGGAAAGAGATACATTTTTATAATTATTTGTCAAAAAAAGTTGATATCAGTTATATGTTTCTATTATTAAGCTGCATTCAAGAAAACATGAATCAAACATTTGAACGTTATCAATCAGCTGAAAATAGAACACTCCCCAATAAACTAAATATGCAAATGCTTTGGATAACATCACCAACAAAAGATGCCTTGATGTTAGCAGGTGACCTTACACAATATAGCTATATTGTGCGCAAAATATGTACATTTTTATTTATATTTAATTTGTTGTAGAGTGATGGGCATTCTTTTGTTTTTTTATGTAATGAAAATTGTTGTACTGTATTGATGAATACCGGTGATACAAAGCCAAAGATACCACTACAGTAGTTGTGGCCCATGGTGACGTGTGTTATAGTGTGCAGTATTTGGGTGTAGGATGCTTAGTGTTTAGGAGTACAGTATGTTTTAAGTGAGAACTTTCCTTCTACTCAATACTGTACCTTTATAGTTTCACTTAGATAATTCTTGCAGATCCTTTACTGCTACTATGATGACTGGTATAGAGTTATTATCATCAGAGAAAAGTAGTGTTACATTAATATTGGTATCCAAATCAATGCAGCTTTGTATTTGTATATATTGTAGTGAAGGTCACATACAAAAAGACTGCACTTTTTATGCAAGTGATGAATGGTCTCCAAAGCTTTGATACAGATGAATAAACTGACTTTGTACACAGTGTTCTTTATCATCAAATGAAACCACAGCCATAATCCAGATGAACGCAATGTCATTCATACCTTTGTCATACACACTGACTGACTACAGAGTACAATACAGTAACTACAGTACACACTTGGAAACAATACATGCATAACCATTCTGAGCTGCTGGTGAAAACCTCATATGCTGAATCATATATACCTGGAACATAATGATTAGCACAATAAATCCCTTCTGATGCACTATGATATTAAAATGAATTAAAATGAAAGTCAAAAAGAAATCCACATGATCCACATTGACATAACCACACTGATTACATGCTTGTTATTCCCATGCTCCACAATTGTAACATTTGAATCATGCATATAATTATAAATTGTAATCTTCTCCTCTTTACCTTTTCAGCAGACTGAGCAGTGCCAAAGAATATTGGGATGAAGGCCAGCCAGACAATGCAAGTTGTGTACATGGTAAAACCAATAGGCTTTGCCTCATTAAATGTCTCAGGAACCCCACGGGTTTTGATGGCATAAACAGTGCAGGTAACCATGAGTAGCATGCTGTAGCCAAGAAGACAGATAAGGGAAAGGTCTGAGATGTCACACTTGAGCACCCCTCGTGCAAGCTGGGGGTCTGGTGTGCGCTGGTTTTCATAGTCCACCATAGGCCGGGATGGGTCCACAAAGAACCATACAAGCACACCCAGTAGTTGGACAGAGGAAAGGCTGGCAGTGATCACCAACTGAGATGATGGGCTGATATATCGTGGAGCACTTACTGATCTGTTACCCTGCTCAAAAATACGATAGATGCGATTGGTTTTAGTGAGGAGAGCAGCATAGCTAATACTCATTCCCAGTCCCAAAAAGACCCTTCTCAGCGAGCAGGTTCCATAGCCTGGCTGGGCCACCATAATGAAAGTATTGACATAACACAAGAAAATACCAGTGAGAAGGACATAACTTAGCTCACGACCAGAAGCCTTAACAATTGGAGTGTCATTATATCGCATGAAGGTGCCAACCACTATCAGAGTTGCCATAATGCCCAGAACAGCAAGGAGTAAGGGCACTACAGCCCATGGAGAACTCCATTCAAGTTTGATGACAGGAATGGGGATGCAGAATGTGTGGTTGGAATTTGGTCTCATGTGGATTGGACATCTCTTGCAGGTGTAGGCATCAAGCTGGTACTGATAACCTTCACATTTTTCACAATGCCAACAACAGGGCATTCCTTTCACCACCTTCTTCCGCTCACCTGGCAGGCAAGGCTGGCTGCAGACAGAGGATGGGATCTGAGGAAAGTGGGAAGATGAATAGGAGATGCCTGGCCAGTGCATACGATCAATCTTGAAGAGAAGACAACAAGAATAAACATAGGAATGAAACAAAGAATAAAACAAGATTTACAAATGTACACATTTTAAACAAAGTAACAGGGCAGAAGTAAAAGTAAATGAAGAAAAATATTCGCCACATTTCACTGTCCTTGATGATTCTCTCTCCATTACTTTCTAGTAATTTATCAATATAAGAATTTTTTCATGTCAAGGGAACCAGTACAAGAGAGAACTAGTCAATTCATTTATCATATTTTTACTTACTTTGAAGTAGAGATGATCTGCCCATTGTCCAATCACTCTGTATTCAGGAGTTCCATTATGGATCTGGTACTGGTAGATCTCATAGCGACCTGGAGCATCACCATTCTCATTGAATGTCACCGGTGTGCCAGCAATACCTGTGAAGTTATATCTGTTTGAGTTACCAGTGGCTTGCAAAGCACATGATTACATAAGAACACTGTAAAATATCAGAATTAAAAGTTAAATGCTATAAAATTGTAAGAATTGAATATGGCATTAATCATTTTTCTCTATGTGAGGCCTTATTTGTTGGCCAAGGCATTCATCATTCAAGTGGCGCCCAAGATAGACACCTGGGGGTAAATTTACTAAGCATAGATTTCCAAAGTCACATCTTCAGTGGGTTCAGTTGCTGGATTTAAGGGGGGTTTATACAATTATATACAAAGCATATCTGGTTTTGTATTTAATATTATTGCCCTTTTAAATCAAGTTGCTGAATATGCGGCTACTTATAAAATGCTGCTACTGTATGTAAATGTTCCCCCTATTCCTGGAAAAATAGTGATCTTCCTCTCACTATTACAGATGTGTCCTCAATATACCTAGCATCTTTATGCCATGTGACTTTAGACACCCGGGGGTATATTTATTAACGGTCAATTTTGTTTGTTTTTGTTCGATGTTGGATCGATGTTTAATCGATTTTAATCGATGTTGGGCTTCCAGGGTGCAAACACACATTTACTAACATTTAAAAATTAATATAAAGAATGACCTGCTAGTAACTGTGTGTTTTAACCTTGGACGCCCAACATCAATTAAAATCGATTTAACATTGAACAAAACCAAACAAAATCGACCTTTAGTAAATATACCCCCCCGGTGTGACTGAGACGCTCCGAGAGGAGTTGTGTACCATATTTTTCTTTCAATTATGCACCTTATCAGCGAAAAACCTCTATTCGAGGGATATTCAATTAGTGTCGGATCCTCTCCAACACCAAGGATCCAAAACTGCACTATTACATTGTGCTCCATTTCCGCAAGTTTCACCTCTGTCTCCGACCATTCATTTCCGCCCTCTCTTATGGACGAGAATGAATGGTCGAAAATGGACCCATTTCGACCGCGGCGGAGATGAATACACATGGATGAGCAGAGATTTCGCTCATCCATATGTTTTTCGACTTGTCGGAATTTTCGACAGGGCGGAAAAATGGCATTTCAATTGAATATTGAAATGTGGAAAAGTTCAGATTATCGGTGGAAAGTGCCGTCATTCCGGCCTGTCGAAACTTCCGACCCTAACTGAATACTTCCCTTAGTGTACTAGAGATGTTAGTTTTACACACGTACAAAATCTCAGATTAGCTCCTTTTTGCACAGATTTAGACTAGGGGGGTAATTCCAAGTTGATAGCAGCAGGAAATTTTTTAGCAGTTGGGCAAAACCATGTGCACTGCAGGGGAGGCAGATATAACATGTGCAGAAAGAGTTAGATGTGGGTGGGTTATTTTGTTTCTGTGCAGGGTAAATACTGGCTGCTTTATTTTTACACTGCAATTTAGATTGCAGATTGAACTCACCACACCCAAATCTATCTCTCTCTGCACATGTTATATCTGCCTCCCCTGCAGTGCACATGGGCCCTCATTCCGAGTTGTTCGCTCGGTATTTTTCATCGCATCGCAGTGAAAATCCGCTTAGTACGCATGCGCAAAGTTCGCACTGCGACTGCGCCAAGTAACTTTACTATGAAGAAAGTATTTTTACTCACGGCTTTTTCTTCGCTCCGGCGATCGTAATGTGATTGACAGGAAATGGGTGTTACTGGGCGGAAACACGGCGTTTCAGGGGCGTGTGGCTGAAAACGCTACCGTTTCCGGGAAAAACGCAGGAGTGGCCGGAGAAACGGTGGGAGTGCCTGGGCGAACGCTGGGTGTGTTTGTGACGTCAAACAGGAACGACAAGCACTGAACTGATCGCACAGGCAGAGTAAGTCTGAAGCTACTCTGAAACTGCTAAGTAGTTAGTAATCGCAATATTGCGCATACATCGGTCGCAATTTTAAGAAGCTAAGATTCACTCCCAGTAGGCGGCGGCTTAGCGTGTGTAACTCTGCTAAATTCGCCTTGCGACCGATCAACTCGGAATGAGGGCCATGGTTTTGCCCAGCTGCTAACAAAGTTCCTGCTGCGATCAACTCAGAATTACCGCCTAAGTCGCACAAAGATGTGCAAATGTTGCATATCAAATTCATCAGCGCAATCTAATAATGCAGTTTTGTCTCCAATGTATTTATTTTACAACTAAGACGCACATATTGACAAAGAAAGACACTCATGTAGCCAAGTCACCTTGGACCTGGACGCCGAGAGGGAATTTCGAGAGAGACTTTTTTGATGCGACTAAAGCAACAGTGTAAAAGGACACATCTGAATGGCTTTAATAATAACACAGGCATCAGTTTTACCTGCCAGGTTGTTAAAACACCAGACAGGTGGCAACACTAATGGCATCTCATGTGAAAGCTACAAAAATAATAGTGATGAATAACCACTCCCTAGTACAGACAAATGCAGCTATGCTAAATGTTCACTAAACCAACTGACTGGTACAGTTATTATCTTTTATTTTACAACTCCTCCAAACAAAATAAAAATTACACGAAACAACATAAAGTAGAGATGTGCACTTGAAATTTTTCGGGTTTTGTGTTTTGGTTTTGGGTTCGGTTCCGCGGCCGTGTTTTGGGTTCGACCGCGTTTTGGCAAAACCTCACCGAATTTTTTTTGTCGGATTCGGGTGTGTTTTGGATTCGGGTGTTTTTTTCAAAAAACCCTAAAAAACAGCTTAAATCATAGAATTTGGGGGTCATTTTGATCCCAAAGTATTATTAACCTCAAAAACCATAATTTCCACTCATTTTCAGTCTATTCTGAATACCTCACACCTCACAATATTATTTTTAGTCCTAAAATTTGCACCGAGGTAGCTGTGTGAGTAAGATAAGCGACCCTAGAGGCCGACACAAACACCGGGCCCATCTAGGAGTGGCACTGCAGTGTCACGCAGGATGGCCCTTCCAAAAAACACTCCCCAAACAGCACATGACGCAAAAAAAAAAAGAGGCGCAATGAGGTAGCTGTGTGAGTAAGATAAGCGACCCTAGTGGCCGACACAAACACCTGGCCCATCTAGGAGTGGCACTGCAGTGTCACGCAGGATGGCCCTTCCAAAAAACACTCCCCAAACAGCACATGACGCAAAGAAAAAAAGAGGCGCAATGAGGTAGCTGTGTGAGTAAGATAAGCGACCCTAGTGGCCGACACAAACACCGGGCCCATCTAGGAGTGGCACTGCAGTGTCACGCAGGATGGCCCTTCCAAAAAACACTCCCCAGACAGCACATGACGCAAAGAAAAAAAGAGGCGCAATGAGGTAGCTGTGTGAGTAAAATAAGCGACCCTAGTGGCCGACACAAACACCGGGCCCATCTAGGAGTGGCACTGCAGTGTCACGCAGGATGGCCCTTCCAAAAAACACTCCCCAAACAGCACATGACGCAAAGAAAAAAAGAGGCGCAATGAGGTAGCTGTGTGAGTAAGATAAGCGACCCTAGTGGCCGACACAAACACCGGGCCCATCTAGGAGTGGCACTGCAGTGTCACGCAGGATGGCCCTTCCAAAAAACACTCCCCAAACAGCACATGACGCAAAGAAAAAAAGAGGCGCAATGAGGTAGCTGTGTGAGTAAGATAAGCGACCCTAGTGGCCGACACAAACACCGGGCCCATCTAGGAGTGGCACTGCAGTGTCACGCAGGATGGCCCTTCCAAAAAACACTCCCCAAACAGCACATGACGCAAAGAAAAATTAAAGAAAAAAGAGGTGCAAGATGGAATTGTCCTTGGGCCCTCCCACCCACCCTTATGTTGTATAAACAGGACATGCACACTTTAACCAACCCATCATTTCAGTGACAGGGTCTGCCACACGACTGTGACTGAAATGACGGGTTGGTTTGGACCCCCACCGAAAAAGAAGCAATTAATCTCTCCTTGCACAAACTGGCTCTACAGAGGCAAGATGTCCACCTCATCATCATCCTCCGATATATCACCGTGTACATCCCCCTCCTCACAGATTATCAATTCGTCCCCACTGGAATCCACCATCTCAGCTCCCTGTGTACTTTGTGGAGGCAATTGCTGCTGGTCAATGTCTCCACGGAGGAATTGATTATAATTCATTTTAATGAACATCATCTTCTCCACATTTTCTGGAAGTAACCTCGTACGCCGATTGCTGACAAGGTGAGCGGCGGCACTAAACACTCTTTCGGAGTACACACTTGTGGGAGGGCAACTTAGGTAGAATAAAGCCAGTTTGTGCAAGGGCCTCCAAATTGCCTCTTTTTCCTGCCAGTATAAGTACGGACTGTGTGACGTGCCTACTTGGATGCGGTCACTCATATAATCCTCCACCATTCTTTCAATGGGGAGAGAATCATATGCAGTGACAGTAGACGACATGTCCGTAATCGTTGACAGGTCCTTCAGTCCGGACCAGATGTCAGCATCAGCAGTCGCTCCAGACTGCCCTGCATCACCGCCAGCGGGTGGGCTCGGAATTCTGAGCCTTTTCCTCGCACCCCCAGTTGCGGGAGAATGTGAAGGAGGAGATGTTGACAGGTCGCGTTCCGCTTGACTTGACAATTTTCTCACCAGCAGGTCTTTGAACCCCAGCAGACTTGTGTCTGCCGGAAAGAGAGATCCAAGGTAGGTTTTAAATCTAGGATCGAGCACGGTGGCCAAAATGTAGTGCTCTGATTTCAACAGATTGACCACCCGTGAATCCTTGTTAAGCGAATTAAGGGCTCCATCCACAAGTCCCACATGCCTAGCGGAATCGCTCCGTGTTAGCTCCTCCTTCAATGTCTCCAGCTTCTTCTGCAAAAGCCTGATGAGGGGAATGACCTGACTCAGGCTGGCAGTGTCTGAACTGACTTCACGTGTGGCAAGTTCAAAGGGCAGCAGAACCTTGCACAACGTTGAAATCATTCTCCACTGCGCTTGAGACAGGTGCATTCCACCTCCTATATCGTGCTGAATTGTATAGGCTTGAATGGCCTTTTGCTGGTCCTCCAACCTCTGAAGCATATATAGGGTTGAATTCCACCTCGTTACCACTTCTTGCTTCAGATGATGGCAGGGCAGGTTCAGGCGTTTTTGGTGTTGCTCCAGTCTTCTGTACGTGGTGCCTGTACGCCGAAAGTGTCCCGCAATTCTTCTGGCCACCGACAGCATCTCTTGCACGCCCCTGTCGTTTTTTAAAAAATTCTGCACCACCAAATTCAAGGTATGTGCAAAACATGGGACGTGCTGGAATGTGCCCAGATTTAATGCACACACAATATTGCTGGCGTTGTCCGATGCCACAAATCCACAGGAGAGTCCAATTGGGGTAAGCCATTCCGCGATGATCTTCCTCAGTTGCCGTAAGAGGTTTTCAGCTGTGTGCGTATTCTGGAAACCGGTGATACAAAGCGTAGCCTGCCTAGGAAAGAGTTGGCGTTTGCGAGATGCTGCTACTGGTGCCACCGCTGCTGTTCTTGCGGCGGGAGTCCATACATCTACCCAGTGGGCTGTCACAGTCATATAGTCCTGACCCTGCCCTGCTCCACTTGTCCACATGTCCGTGGTTAAGTGGACATTGGGTACAGCTGCATTTTTTAGGACACTGGTGACTCTTTTTCTGAGGTCTGTGTACATTTTCGGTATCGCCTGCCTAGAGAAATGGAACCTAGATGGTATTTGGTACCGGGGACACAGTACCTCCAACAAGTCTCTAGTTGGCTCTGCAGTAATGATGGATACCGGAACCACGTTTCTCACCACCCAGGATGCCAAGGCCTCAGTTATCCGCTTTGCAGCAGGATGACTGCTGTGATATTTCATCTTCCTCGCAAAGGACTGTTGGACAGTCAATTGCTTGGTGGAAGTAGTAAAAGTGGTCTTACGATTTCCCCTCTGGGATGACCATCGACTCCCAGCAGCAACAACAGCAGCGCCAGCAGCAGTAGGCGTTACACGCAAGGATGCATCGGAGGAATCCCAGGCAGGAGAGGACTCGTCAGAATTGCCAGTGACATGGCCTGCAGGACTATTGGCATTCCTGGGGAAGGAGGAAATTGACACTGAGGGAGTTGGTGGGGTGGTTTGCGTGAGCTTGGTTACAAGAGGAAGGGATTTACTGGTCAGTGGACTGCTTCCGCTGTCGCCCAAAGTTTTTGAACTTGTCACTGACTTATTATGAATGCGCTGCAGGTGACGTATAAGGGAGGATGTTCCGAGGTGGTTAACGTCCTTACCCCTACTTATTACAGCTTGACAAAGGCAACACACGGCTTGACAAATGTTGTCCGCATTTCTGTTGAAATACTTCCACACCGAAGAGCTGATTTTTTTGGTATTTTCACCAGGCATGTCAACGGCCATATTCCTCCCACGGACAACAGGTGTCTCCCCGGGTGCTTGACTTAAACAAACCACCTCACCATCAGAATCCTCCTTGTCAATTTCCTCCCCAGCGCCAGCAACACCCATATCCTCCTCATCCTGGTGTACTTCAACACTGACATCTTCAATCTGACTATCAGGAACTGGACTGCGGGTGCTCCTTCCAGCACTTGCAGGGGGCGTGCAAATGGTGGAAGGCGCATGCTCTTCACGTCCAGTGTTGGGAAGGTCAGGCATCGCAACCGACACAATTGGACTCTCCTTGTGGATTTGGGATTTCGAAGAACGCACAGTTCTTTGCGGTGCTTTTGCCAGCTTGAGTCTTTTCATTTTTCTAGCGAGAGGCTGAGTGCTTCCATCCTCATGTGAAGCTGAACCACTAGCCATGAACATAGGCCAGGGCCTCAGCCGTTCCTTGCCACTCCGTGTGGTAAATGGCATATTGGCAAGTTTACGCTTCTCCTCCGACAATTTTATTTTAGATTTTGAAGTCCTTTTTTTACTGATATTTGGTGTTTTGGATTTTACATGCTCTGTACTATGACATTGGGCATCGGTCTTGGCAGACGACGTTGCTGGCATTTCATCGTCTCGGCCATGACTAGTGGCAGCAGCTTCAGCACGAGGTGGAAGTGGATCTTGATCTTTCCCTATTTTTGGAACCTCAACATTTTTGTTCTCCATATTTTAATAGGCACAACTAAAAGGCACCTCAGGTAAACAATGGAGATGGATGGATACTAGTATACTTATGGATGACGAGCGACTGCCGACACAGAGGTAGCTACAGCCGTGGACTACCGTACTGTGTCTGCTGCTAATATAGACTGGATGATAATGAGATGAAATCAATATATATTATATCACACTAGTACTGCAGCCGGACAGGTAGATATATTTATTATGTAATGACTGATGACGGACCTGCTGGACACTGTCAGCTCAGCAGCACCGCAGACTGCTACAGTAAGCTACTATAGTAGTATGTATAAAGAAGAAAGAAAAAAAAAAACCACGGGTAGGTGGTATACAATTATGGATGGACGAGCGACTGCCGACACAGAGGTAGCTACAGCCGTGGACTACCGTACTGTGTCTGCTGCTAATATAGACTGGATGATAATGAGATGAAATCAATATATATTATATCACACTAGTACTGCAGCCGGACAGGTAGATATATTTATTATGTAATGACTGATGACGGACCTGCTGGACACTGTCAGCTCAGCAGCACCGCAGATTGCTACAGTAAGCTACTATAGTAGTATGTATAAAGAAGAAAAAAAAAAAAAAAACACGGGTAGGTGGTATACAATTATGGATGGACGAGCGACTGCCGACACAGAGGTAGCTACAGCCGTGGACTACCGTACTGTGTCTGCTGCTAATATAGACTGGATGATAATGAGATGAAATCAATATATATTATATCACACTAGTACTGCAGCCGGACAGGTATATATATTTATTATGTAATGACTGATGACGGACCTGCTGGACACAGTCAGCTCAGCAGCACCGCAGACTGCTACTGTAAGCTACTATAGTAGTATGTATAAAGAAGAAAGAAAAAAAAAACCACGGGTAGGTGGTATACAATTATGGATGGACGAGCGACTGCCGACACAGAGGTAGCTACAGCCGTGGACTACCGTACTGTGTCTGCTGCTAATATAGACTGGATGATAATGAGATGAAATCAATATATATATATATAATATCACTAGTACTGCAGCCGGACAGGTATATATATTTATTATGTAATGACTGATGACGGACCTGCTGGACACTGTCAGCTCAGCAGCACCGCAGACTGCTACAGTAAGCTACTATAGTAGTATGTATAAAGAAGGAAAAAAAAAACACGGGTAGGTGGTATACAATTATGGATGGACGAGCGACTGCCGACACAGAGGTAGCTACAGCCGTGGACTACCGTACTGTGTCTGCTGCTAATATAGACTGGATGATAATGAGATGAAATCAATATATATATATATATAATATCACTAGTACTGCAGCCGGACAGGTATATATATTTATTATGTAATGACTGATGACGGACCTGCTGGACACTGTCAGCTCAGCAGCACCGCAGACTGCTACAGTAAGCTACTATAGTATATATGTATAAAGAAGAAAGAAAAAAAAAACCACGGGTAGGTGGTATACAATTATGGATGGACGAGCGACTGCCGACACAGAGGTAGCTACAGCCGTGGACTACCGTACTGTGTCTGCTGCTAATATAGACTGGATGATAATGAGATGAAATCAATATATATATATATATAATATCACTAGTACTGCAGCCGGACAGGTATATATATTTATTATGTAATGACTGATGACGGACCTGCTGGACACTGTCAGCTCAGCAGCACCGCAGACTGCTACAGTAAGCTACTATAGTAGTATGTATCAAGAAGAAAGAAAAAAAAAAAACACGGGTAGGTGGTATACAATTATGGATGGACCAGCGACTGCCGACACAGAGGTAGCTACAGCCGTGGACTACCGTACTGTGTCTGCTGCTAATATAGACTGGATGATAATGAGATGAAATCAATATATATATATATAATATCACTAGTACTGCAGCCGGACAGGTATATATATTTATTATGTAATGACTGATGACGGACCTGCTGGACACAGTCAGCTCAGCAGCACCGCAGACTGCTACAGTAAGCTACTATAGTAGTATGTATAAAGAAGAAAGAAAAAAAAAAAACCACGGGTAGGTGGTATACAATATTATATATATATTATATACAATTTTATATATATATATATATATATATATATATATATATTAAACTGGTGGTGACTGGTGGTCAGGTCACTGGTCACACTATCAGCAACTTGCAAGTAGTACTCCTAAGCAGACAATCACAATATATATTATACTGGTGGTCAGTGTGGTCACAATGGCAGTGTGGCACTCTGGCAGCAAAAGTGTGCACTGTACGTTATATGTACTCCTGAGTCCTGCTCTCAGACTCTAACTGCTCCCCACTGTCAGTGTCTCCCCCACAAGTCAGATAATATACAGTCACACTATCTATCACTTCAGCAAGTAACTAGTACTCCTCCTAATGCTCCCCAAAATTACTACTGTGTCTCTCTACTGTCTCACTCTCTTCTCTATAAACGGAGAGGACGCCAGCCACGTCCTCTCCCTATGAATCTCAATGCACGTGTGAAAATGGCGGCGACGCGCGGCTCCTTATATAGAATCCGAGTCTCGCGAGAATCCGACAGCGGGATGATGACGTTCGGGCGCGCTCGGGTTAACCAAGCAAGGCGGGAAGATCCGAGTCGCTCGGACCCGTGTAAAAAAACATGAAGTTCGGGCGGGTTCGGATTCCGAGGAACCGAACCCGCTCATCCCTAACATAAAGGTGGACTTTCTCAAACAAATTTACAATGTAAGAGGTGTGAGGCACACTTGCCACATAAGGTAAAGCAAAAACAATTGGTGATGTTGGTTGGAATACATGTTCATGGATAAAGGGACTGCTTTGGGTACTTGGTAATTGTTCACACTGTACCAGTTACTGGTTCCAAGCATTTCATAATTACAAGGACAAAGTCATTGATAATTTTAGGTACAGCACTAGTTCCTTGGCTTCAGACAGTTGGTGATTACATGTACCTATTTGTACAGCACTCATTCCTGACTCTGAGCATTGATGTTTACAGGTATATTTACTAGTTGTGTTTTCTTTCTCACAGTTACATGCTTTCAGTTAGTACTGTTAGTAACTTTTTTATTTATAAACCTTAAATATAGTTTCACAGGAGTGTGGCCTTCGTGTGATAGATGTTCCCATGTCCACGATGCTGTTGAGTGTGAGAGGCTAACAGTAGCGCAATGACTGCTATACTCTTTGATAGTTGGACAGGGCAATATAACCACCGGGAACCATAGTATCATGACAGAGATCCATCAATGTCACCCACAAATTTGGAGCATATTGTACATGAACATTTATCACAATACACTGAGCCAGATGAAAAGTAAAATAAGATGTCTGAATTTTGAGAACTCCCAGGCTACTGTCTTATGGATGCTTATATAAGTGTGCATTTTATCTTGTGGTCTTTTCCCAACCACAATTAAATAAGATAGTCAACTGGAGTTCTATAAAAACTTCATAGGAACTCGCAATGGAAGCATTTGGATGAGGTAGTACAGGAGTCTGAACAACAAATTCATTTTCACATCATAAATCCTCCTTATCCAAGAGGTGTAGAGCTTATTCCAGTTAGATGGATCAGATTAAGTGTCTCAGTGACTAGGGAGAAATTACATTTAGTGCTTAATGCTTAAGACGTTTCTTGATTGGAGCTGATGTAATAATCCATAAGTGCCCCTAAATGCTTGCATTTCCATGAGAAAATATGAGAGTGACATAAAAGAACACAATAAAATGAGTAATATACCTAAAGATACTATATTTTCCTGAGTTATGAAGCTCACTATTGTCCAAAATTGATATGATTTTAGCTATCATGGGTACTATGATAAATGCAAAGCTTAACAGGTACAGCAATGTCCAGTGTCATTGAGAACTGGGAATGAAAGAAGTTGCTGACAGGAATACTGTAGATGCCAAATATGGTGTTGTAGCGTTAGGGCCTCATCCCAATGCATAACCTAGTCCTGAGGCCGCTCCTCCATCCCCATGCCTCATGCCTTGAACATCTCAGCTTTGCATAAATACTGCCATCAGGTTTCCTCCCGCTTGCTTGAACCTCATGTCATCTGTCTGTCAACCCTTCCCACTACATTGTTAGCTCTTCAGAGCAGGGCCCTCTTTCCTCTTGTTATCTAAGCCCTCTTCTCGACACATTTCAATCGCGGCTCTCTGCTACTCAGCGACCATCTTTACCCACTTTTTCTCCTGCTGGTAAAGGCTCATCTCTATCTATGGCCGCCAGCCCCAAGTAGTACGATGATCACTCCCTCCCTATTTACATCTTAGCTGCATTATGTCTTGAGAATTGTGGTGCTCTTTGTTACCTGTACTCTATTTCTGTTATTTATTTACTGTAATGCTAAGTTTTGTATCCCTGTACTGTCCTTTGTATGGCGCTGCGAAACACTTGTGGCGCCTTATAAATAAAATTTAATAACAATAATAATAATTGAGAAAGTTACTACTAAAGACTATGGTCTTTAATGTTTTTTTTAATCAATATTCATTCCTATTCTGTCAAACACCTTCTCCAGGGCAATAATGTTCAAGGGATTTTTCTGTTTATTAGTCAAATGATTGAGATCTATAACACCCCTTTCAAATCTCCAATGCCAGATCTCACCCGGGAATTGGAAACGGGTCTTTCCTGGGCGGATCCGGCATTGGACCCTAACACCAGGCTTCTCGACCCAGCAATATGCCGGTTCAGGTTGCTATAGCGCAGGTGGTGGAGCCGGCAGAGGATGCGGGGGTGGAGGTGGCTCTAGGAGATGAGCTCATCTCCGCGCCGCCTCTCCCTATGTAGTGAATGGGTCCCGGGTCGCATCGACTCGGCAACCCATTCACACTGCCAATGACCTAGTATTCAACCCGGGAATAACACTGCTATATTCCCAGGTTTAATTACCGGGTTAGGCATCCCGGGAATTCGACCATGGCCCCTTTCACACTGCACAGTAACCCGCGTCGATCCGGCAATATGCCGTGTCGATACCGGGTTATTTGTGCGGCGTGAAAGGGGTATTATTTTATACATATAATTTGCAGCCTGAAAGCCCGTGATAAAGCTTCAGGTCCACATTTAACAAACAATCATTGATACCCCTTTCAGACCGCCACCTATGAACACGGGTTATTGGCACATGGCTTATGTGCGGTCTGAAAGGTGCAAGGGGTGGAATACCGGGTCGAATGACCCAGTATTTCAACCCTGGTTGTGAGCAAGGTTGAACTCGTGTTTCACCTGGCTCACTGTGCGGTGTGAACAGGAGCCGGGTCGATGCGACCCATTTCCTGTTCACTCTCTGTGAACGGGCGGCGCTTGGAGATCATGTGATCTCCAAGAGCCGTCACCACTGACGTCACCAACCCAGCAATATGCCGGGTTGCAGTCAGCCGTAGCGGGGCACCTGAGGCAGGTCGCACACAGGGAGCTCCCGTGTCAGGCGTCCGTGTGCGACCCACCTCAGGAGGTCTGAAAGGGGTATTAGTGATGGAACATAGACTGCCATCCCTATTTGGCTTGTGGATGACTATAATTTTGGCTTGAATGGTAGCTCCATCAAGTAAAGAGTGAAAGATTGCAGAAAGGTTAGGCGCTATGGGGGCAGTGACTATTTTGTAGCATGGAGCTGAAAATCAATGCATACAAGGTGCTGACAAGGTGTCACAACTGAGGGCCTGAGCTGACGGAAGGCAGCCTCAGTTGTAGGGGCTGAGATGTACCGGAACCTGGGAGGTTGTATCAGACCCCTGGACATGTAAGTAACATGAAGAGAAACCGCCCGAAGGCGTGACCACGACAACTTGAGTAAAAGTCAATGATATTTATTTATGACAAACTCCATGCATCACAGTAGCAGTAAAAAGTAACATAAAAATCAGCAGAGAAATAATAATACAGTTCCTGGGTACTACAGGGTGGCAGGGGCCACAGAGCTCTGGTGGTATGAGACAGTTCTTATTATCTGCAAGTTGGAAAGTCCTTACCAGGCTCAACTGTAGCAATGAGGAAAGCCCAGGGTCGTACCAGCTGGTGTTCCAGGGAAAGCTGGACTGCTGTAGATAAAATGCTGCTGTGGGTACTGGTTAGAACCAGACAGGTGTTGGCACGGAGTGGATACTGGCTGGAACCAGTTAAATAATAAATAAAGCTTGAGAGCGATGCAATGTAGATGAAATGTAGAATTTGAGAGCGGAGAAATAATAATACCGGTGGAGAGTGGTAAACTGCAGAAAGGACACCGGCCCTTTAAGAGAAGCTGTACACTGCTGGAAGCTGAGCTGGAAGCAGGTGATGTTGTAGCTGGAAACAGGTGAGTCCAGAATGGATCGGAGAGTCAGGCTACACCGCAGATGGAATGCTGGTGCGGGTCTCTATAGCAGAAGTCTGGAGACAGGAGCTGGAACCTGGAAGACATTCACAGAAGAGAGACAAACTGGAACTAGGTTTGACAACCAAAGCACTGACGCCTTCCTTGCTCAGGCACAACCTATTTATACCTGCAGCAAGGAAGGCATTGGCTAGGCAATTATGCAAATTAATAATACTGACAACGGATTGGTAGGAAAGATCAGCTGACAGAATCCAAGATGGCTGCGCCCATGCAGACACTTGGAGGGAAGTTTGGATTGTAAACCATGTGGTCTGGAAAACAGTAATGGCGGCGCCGGCCACCGGAGACAGGAGACGCCAGGCTGACAGATGCACATCTGACCACGCGGACACAGCGGAGGCCGCGGCTGACGTAATCGCCACTCAGAATGCAGAAGCTCAGGGACGGCGGCGGAGGCCGCGGGAGACGCCATGCCAGATGTATAAGGCGTTACTGTGACTGCGTCCAGAGAGACAGGAGAGGATGCGGGAATGTGCACACCAGGATAACAGATGGGATCCGGTCCTGGAGCGCTGAGCCAGCCTTAGGAGGCATCTGATAGGTAAGAAATGGCGTCCAGATACCCGGATCGTGACAGCACCCCCCCCTTTAGGAGTGGCCCCAGGACACTTCTTTGGCTTTTGAGGAAACTTGGAATGGAATCTCCGGACCAAGGCAGGAGCATGGACATCAGAAGCATTGGTCCATGAACGTTCCTCAGGGCCATAACCCTTCCAGTCAATAAGATACTGAAGTTGACCGTAACGGTGACGTGAGTCCAGGATCTTGGCCACTTCATACTCAACGCCTCGTTGAGTTTGGACTTTCGGAGTTGGAGGAAGTGAGGAATGAAACCGATTCAAGATTAGCGGTTTCAACAGGGAAACATGGAATGTCCTGGGTATTTTTAAGAAAGGAGGTAACTGGAGTCTGTAAGCAACAGGATTGATGACTTGATCAATTTTAAAAGGACCGATGAAGCGAGGTGCAAACTTCATACTGGGAACTCTCAACCTCAAATTCTTCGTGGATAACCATACCCGATCACCCACCTTGAGAGCAGGAACTGCTCGACGCTTCTTATCCGCAAACTTCTTGTACCTGAACGATGCCTTGAGCAGAGCTGATCGTACGCTCTTCCAGATATTGGCAAACTGATGCAAGGTGATATCCACTGCGGGAACAGAAGTTGCTGGAAGCGGTTGGAACTCAGGGACTTTAGGGTGGAATCCAAAGTTGGTGAAGAATGGTGTTGAAGAAGATGAAGAATGATACTGGTTGTTATGACAGAACTCGGCCCAGGGAAGTAATTGAACCCAGTCATCTTGAGAGGAGGACACATAGATGCGGAGGAAGGACTCCAAGTCCTGATTCACCCTCTCAGTTTGACCATTGGTCTGAGGATGGTAAGCCGTGGAAAACTTTAGCTTGACTTGGAGGACTTGACATAAACTTCGCCAGAATTTGGCTGTGAATTGAACTCCTCGATCTGAGATAATTTCCTCTGGAAGACCGTGGAGTCGGAAGATCTCTTGTATGAATACTTGAGCCAACTTGGAAGCTGACGGAAGACCGGTGAGAGGAATGAAGTGTGCCATCTTGGTGAACCGGTCAACTACCACCCAGATGGTATTGAACTTGTTGCACATGGGCAAATCTGTAATAAAATCCATCGACAAATGGGTCCATGGTCGACGGGGAACAGATAGTGGAACCAGTTGCCCCGCAGGCGACTGGCGGGATACTTTATGTTGGGCACACTTTGGGCAAGATGCAATAAACTCCAAAACGTCCTTTTTCAGAGTTGGCCACCAATAGGACCTAGAGATAAACTCCAGGGTTTTTTGGATACCTGTATGTCCGGCAAAGCGGGAAGCATGGGCCCAATGCATGAGCTTCTTCCTTAGTGTCGGCTTCACAAAACTTTTCCCTGATGGGGGCGTAGAGTCCATCCCTACCGTGGAGAATGCCAACGGATTTATAATAGGATGCTTGTCTGAAGACTCTGACTCATTTTCTTGCTCCCATGAGCGGGAAAGGGCATCGGCCTTGCGATTCTGAGAGCCCGGACAGAACTGGAGTTTAAAGTCGAATCTGGAAAAGAAAAGTGCCCATCTGGCCTGACGAGGGTTGAGACATTGTGCGCCTTTTAGATATAGAAGGTTCTTGTGGTCTGTAAGTATGGTGATTGAATGAGAAGCTCCCTCCAACAGATATCTCCACTCCTCTAGAGCGAGCTTGATGGCTAGCAACTCCTGGTCGCCAATGGCATAGTTGCGCTCCGCTGGGGAGAACTTCCGGGAGAAGAAACTGCAAGGATGTAAATGGCCATCTTTAGCCCTCTGAGATAACACCGCTCCTACTCCAACGGAGGAGGCATCCACCTCTAAGATGAAAGGAGAGTCGATGTCAGGCTGTTTCAGGACAGGCGCAGAGATGAACCTCTGTTTCAAAAGATGAAAAGCTTGCATGGCTTCTTCAGACCACTTGGACGGGTTAGCACCCTTCTTGGTGAAAGCAGTAATAGGCGCCACAATGGTGGAAAAGTCTCGTATAAACTTTCGGTAATAATTGGCGAACCCTAAGAACCTCTGGACCCCTTTGAGGGTTAAGGGTACCGGCCAATTCTGGATTGCTTGTAGTTTCTCAGGATCCATCTCTAGTCCGGAACCGGACACAATGTACCCTAGAAACGGAATGGACTTGACTTCAAAGACGCATTTCTCTAATTTGCAGTAGAGATGATTGACACGGAGACGGGACAGAACCTCCTTTACCCAAAAACGATGTTCCTCTAAATTGTTGGCAAAAATGAGGATATCATCTAGATAGACCACGACATGACGGTATAGAATGTCTCTGAAGATCTCATTGACGAAATGCTGGAAGACAGCTGGAGCATTGCTCAATCCGAAGGGCATGACGAGGTACTCATAATGTCCGTCACGGGTGTTAAATGCGGTCTTCCACTCGTCACCCTCACGGATCCGGATGAGATTGTATGCACCTCTCAAGTCCAGCTTTGTAAAGATGGTAGCTCCGCTAACTCTGTCAAAGAGCTCAGTAATCAGGGGTAAAGGATAGCGGTTCTTGATGGTAATGTCGTTCAAACCTCTGTAGTCGATGCACGGCCGCAGACCACCATCTTTCTTTTTTACAAAGAAGAAGCCTGCGCCGGCTGGAGAAGAAGAAGGTCGAATGAACCCCTTTGCTAGGTTCTCTTTAATGTATTCCTCCATAGAATGCGTCTCAGGCAGAGACAACGGATAAGTTCGGCCTCGAGGTGGAACTTTCCCTGGAACGAGATCAATCGGGCAGTCCCATTCTCTATGAGGAGGAAGGATATCAGCAGAAGCTTTACTGAACACATCCGTGAAATCTTGATATGGAGGAGGTGGAACATCAGACGACCTGGGGGAGGAAGAACAGACAGGCAACACTTTAAACAAACATGTCTCAGCACAGGAGGAACCCCATGCCAGAATTTGCGTAGTCGTCCAATCAATTGTAGGATTGTGAAGACGGAGCCATGGAAGGCCCAGGACCACAGGATGTGTGGCTCTTGGAATCACTAAAAGTGAAATAAGTTCGGAATGAAGAACTCCCACTCTCAGACGAACTGGTAGAGTCCTTAGAGCAATAACTGTATCAAAAATTTTACTGCCATCCACGGCAGTTAAGGAAAAGGAGGAAGGAAGTCTCTCGGTGGGTAGGGACCACCGTTTAACATAGGCTTCGGTAATAAAGTTCCCAGCTGCTCCGGAATCCAGGAGGGCAATGACGTTCTGATAACGTTGAGCAACTTGAAGCGAGACTGGGAGATTACAATCTTGAGGGGATGGAGAGGAGATCATTACTCCTAGCCGGCCCTCTCCTTGGCGAGCTAGGGTCTGGAGTCCCGGACGTTTGGGACAAGCATTAATGGTGTGAGACGGAGCTGCACAATAAAGACAGAGAGACTCGGAGAGACGTCTTCGGCGCTCAGCAGGAGTTAAACGGGAACGGCCAATTTGCATGGGCTCATCTTTAGTTGGTGACAGTTGGCGAGGAGGAGGAGCAGAAGATTTTGGAGCAGATGATCTTCCACGCTCAGTTGCTCTCTCTCTGAAACGTAAGTCAACTTTTGTACAAAGTGAGATTAGCTCATCTAACTTGGAGGGTAAGTCTCTGGTAGCTAACTCGTCTTTAATACACTCAGATAAACCATGCCAGAATGCAGCATACAGGGCCTCGTCGTTCCATGCCAGTTCGGATGCCAGGATCTGGAACTGTATAAGATATTGTCCTACAGTACGTGATCCCTGGCGTAAACGGAGAATCTCAGACGAAGCTGAAGTTACCCGGCCTGGCTCGTCGAAGATGCGCCTGAATGTTGACACGAATGCAGTGTAAGAAGATAGCAGGGTGTCGGACCTCTCCCATAACGGTGATGCCCAATCAAGGGCTGAGCCACTGAGAAGAGAGATGATGTAGGCAATTTTTGTACGGTCACTGGGAAAATTGCCAGGTTGTAGCTCAAACTGAATCTCACACTGGTTGAGAAATCCCCTGCAGAATCTTGGAGAACCGTCAAATTTTGCTGGCGTTGGAAGATGAAGACGTGGAGCAGAAACGGGTAAGGTGGGTGGGGTTATAGCTGGAGTCACTGTGGTTGACGCACCGGACGCGTCTGATCCACGGAGAGTTGTCTGAATCCCATCCAGCCGAGTAGAGAGATCCTGGAGACAGCGGATGATGTGGCCCTGTGCAGCCTCCTGATGTTCAAGTCGGGCTGCCAGTTCTTGCATCGGCCTGGCCGCTTGATCCTGGTCTCCGGCTGGATTCATTTGGTCAGTGCTTACTGTCACAACTGAGGGCCTGAGCTGACGGAAGGCAGCCTCAGTTGTAGGGGCTGAGATGTACCGGAACCTGGGAGGTTGTATCAGACCCCTGGACATGTAAGTAACATGAAGAGAAACCGCCCGAAGGCGTGACCACGACAACTTGAGTAAAAGTCAATGATATTTATTTATGACAAACTCCATGCATCACAGTAGCAGTAATAAAAATCAGCAGAGAAATAATAATACAGTTCCTGGGTACTACAGGGTGGCAGGGGCCACAGAGCTCTGGTGGTATGAGACAGTTCTTATTATCTGCAAGTTAGAAAGTCCTTACCAGGCTCAACTGTAGCAATGAGGAAAGCCCAGGGTTGTACCAGCTGGTGTTCCAGGGAAAGCTGGACTGCTGTAGATAAAATGCTGCTGTGGGTACTGGTTAGAACCAGACAGGTGTTGGCACGGAGTGGATACTGGCTGGAACCAGTTAAATAATAAATAAAGCTTGAGAGCGATGCAATGTAGATGAAATGTAGAATTTGAGAGCGGAGAAATAATAATACCGGTGGAGAGTGGTAAACTGCAGAAAGGACACCGGCCCTTTAAGAGAAGCTGTACACTGCTGGAAGCTGAGCTGGAAGCAGGTGATGTTGTAGCTGGAAACAGGTGAGTCCAGAATGGATCGGAGAGTCAGGCTACACCGCAGATGGAATGCTGGTGCGGGTCTCTATAGCAGAAGTCTGGAGACAGGAGCTGGAACCTGGAAGACATTCACAGAAGAGAGACAAACTGGAACTAGGTTTGACAACCAAAGCACTGACGCCTTCCTTGCTCAGGCACAACCTATTTATACCTGCAGCAAGAAAGGCATTGGCTAGGCAATTATGCAAATTAATAATACTGACAACGGATTGGTAGGAAAGATCAGCTGACAGAATCCAAGATGGCTGCGCCCATGCAGACACTTGGAGGGAAGTTTGGATTGTAAACCATGTGGTCTGGAAAACAGTAATGGCGGCGCCGGCCACCGGAGACAGGAGACGCCAGGCTGACAGATGCACATCTGACCACGCGGACACAGCGGAGGCCGCGGCTGACGTAATCGCCACTCAGAATGCAGAAGCTCAGGGACGGCGGCGGAGGCCGCGGGAGACGCCATGCCAGATGTATAAGGCGTTACTGTGACTGCGTCCAGAGAGACAGGAGAGGATGCGGGAATGTGCACATCAGGATAACAGATGGGATCCGGTCCTGGAGCGCTGAGCCAGCCTTAGGAGGCATCTGATAGGTAAGAAATGGCGTCCAGATACCCGGATCGTGACACAAGGTATTCATAGCATTTATAGCTAGAGAGATCTCTTCAGAGGAGATTCAACAGTAAAGCTCTATGTGGGAGAAATCTAACAAGGAAGGCAGCCCAACTGCAATTAATGTTCAATGGGAGAAGTGATCAACTGTGAATGTCATCCACTGGTTTTATTATTCCATAAAACTAACTTAACAACCAACTATAAATAAAGACACAGACTACTGAAATGTGATTAAAGTGGTCGCAGCCAAATTTATTGATTTAATTAGAATTGGTAATTAAGGGTGACACACCAGACCAATAATAATATTTAAATAAATGGGATGGAGAAAATCCACCTCAGCACAAACACGAATGAGCAGAACCACTCCTCCTTAATTGACCTTGCACTAGCACCTCCCTGAGATAGAGACCAGGTCATCGCTTCAGGTAGAGACAAGCTCGCCGTTCTCAAAGGGGAAATGCCACCCAACTGCTATTGCGCTACTAGAGGCCGCGGAGGAGCATTGCTGGGCTGTGCCTCACTTGTTGGAAGGAAAACACAAGAAATGACATTGCAGCAAAAAAACAAAAAATGCCTACAAACCAATGTATAACCTTACCGACCATTCTAACCCCACCACTAAAAATGGCATTACATAAAAAAACCCGGGAGCTTATATACTGTAAAGTATGCAATTGAAACAGAAATGAAATCAGTTAAACCCCATGGAAGTGGATTACATTTGAGGAGCTCACGCGAGATATGTCTGTAATGCTTCAGCAGTAGGCCATGTCCTGAAAAACGGCACTTGGGGCAATCCTTGTTTTAAGGAGAGGCACACAACCCTTCATGTCATGTTCTATACTTTTAATGAGAACCAGTTTATAACTCTATTTTATGTGATTCACACAAAAAAAGTACCCTCATTACAGTGATTAACATAAGACATAGTTAAGTCAAAGCAGGTGTGGATTTTTAGATCTACACTAAAAAGGTCTACAGTCAATAGGTCTACCACTAATGGTAGACATATATTAGGTTGACAGGGTCAAAAGGTCGACATAGAATAGGTACACAGTAGAAACTGTTGACATGGTCAAAATGTCAAACGGTCGACATTGTCAAAATATCGACATGGAAATTGTGAGGAAACTGAGAAACCACAAAAAAACGTGTTGACCATTGTCATGTCGACATCTTGACCCTGTCGACCTTTTGAACTGTCTACCTTTTACATGTCGACCTTTTGACCATGTTGACCTTTTAATCCTGTCGACCTAATGCATGTCTACCAATAGTGGTCGACCTACTGACTGTAGACCTTTTTAGTGTAGATATATATACCAGATACCTGCTAAACAATGAAGTATTTATAAAGATAAACTGAAAGTTTCACACTTTGCTACAGTATGCTGTAGAAGAGTATGATATAGAGAAGTATACTTCCAGTTTGCAGTGGGACCTTCAAAGGCCACAGCATACTGTAGGTACACACCTGAAAGTGTAATTAGTCGACTATTGAGACATATTGGTGCACATCTAGTACACTTAGGGCCCAATATTTTCTAAAAGTGGAGTTCCAATTTAAACCTATAGAATATAGAACCGTCCCAGCCAAGAAAACAAATATTACAAGTTTCCATGTGTAATAGACTCAGAGTCCACCCATGCCAGCTGTTACTGTATATCTAGTTATTATTATTAGGTTTGCCTGTTTGGTTTTCTGAGAATCTGTATGTCATGTGCATGTATCTGTGTGAAAATAGAACCCAATTTGATAAAGTTTCCTTGAAACTACTACTTTACCTCTCACTAGTTTATTTCTCACTTGTGCCTCACTAATTTACCCCTGTTGTTTTCAGCATCCTCTCTCACTAACCTATTTTCACTTTTTCTCTATATTTGTTTTTACTTTAGCGTTGCCCTGGGGTCACTCAGCTGCTTCATTTTGGGGTGTCCCGCGCCCTGGATTTGTACCCCCCAAAATGTTAGGGACTTGCCCAACTAATGAGGTCACCTGGACGCGGTGGGCAAGCCGTTACTTATGGCCATAACTATGTGAAGAACCTCGCTCAAAATGCTAAATTTTATTGCAATGATTATTATTGATAAATTAGTAGTGTTTGAATTGTGCACCTGCAACTTTTCTTTCTATGCAGTTCTACTGAAAGGTCTCCATAGGGTCGCACCTCTCATTACCGGTGTGCACCCCAGGACCCCTCCCCAAGGACTTAAAACACGTCAGTTTAACATTTCATTGCCCTGACAGCAACTTGCACTCTATCTGGATTAATGGGGAAATGTACTAAGCAATGAAAAGAGTGAAGAAGTAAGACAGTGGAGAAGTTGCCCATAGCAACCAATCAGCATTGAAGTAACCCTTATAATTTGCATACTATTAAATTATACAGAGCAGCTGATTGGTTGCCATGGGCAACTTTTCCACTGGCTAACTTTTTTCACTGCTTAGTACACCTCCCCCTTAAGCGGCATATGAACTAAGCAACTGACCATCTTGTTTCTTATATCGGAGTAAGCATCTACAGATTGCCAGATAAGGTGTAATAATATATATTTTTGTTATTGGCAAGTATGATTCATTATAGCTACTTTTGGAATGAATTGTTGTCCAAGTAGATATTTTATGGTAACTTTGTGGAACTCTTAAGACATTCATCTCTGCACTAAATAAACACAGATTGTGTTGAAGACATTTTACACTGATATCCTGTTTCCGCTGGATTGGTTATGGTCCTATGGAGTCTCCACACGATGTTTTGAAATCTATACAATTTAATGAAACCTGATCATTTACTGACATTGCTACCAGCGATAAATTTAGCTTATGCCATCTACTGCCAAAGTGCTGCTTTTTTGTGTGGCACACCTAGCTGCAGAAGTGTAATTGTACTAGCTGCAGTCATGCTGAACTTACTGAATAACAAGTGAATCGCAGTTATGAATGTTTGCCATCTACATTAAAGAAACACAGCGGTAAATTTACTAAGATGGGAGTTCTATTTAAGATGGGATGTTGCCCATAGCAACCAATCAGATTCTAATTCTCACTTATCTAGCACTTCTAGAAGATAATACCTGGAATCTGATTGGTTGCTATGGGCAACATCCCATCTTAAATAGAACTCCCATCTTAGTAAATTTACCCCACAGTATACATCTACAGTCCTCTTTTCAAACAAAGAAAAAACAGGTATATGGGTGTAAGACGGTGTAACTGTATTGGATGCAAGGACAATGTACATAACAAAGAATAAACATAAACTTAAAAATGGAAGAATAAATAAAATAGTCCTGGAATTTTGGACTAGGCCTGGAAATTCTCCCACAGCTGATGACAAAAAAAAGGGCTAGTGGTGTCTAACTCACTATTGGGCACGAAACTGTCCTGCACCTCGGTATTTGCTTCTTAAGGGGACTCATTGTCCACAATGATGGGTGTTGTTTGCTCACACACCCCTAGGAGATGGCTTCCGTACGCGCATACAAGGCACTTGTACTACATAGCTGTTTGGTCTTTTTGAAGATCCCTGCACAGTCCTGACTCTGTCATACCCGATAGGGGTCTGAATGCGGACAACGGTCTTAAGAGATGGGATGTTTGATCATGAGTGGCTTTGAATTCTGCAGGGATCATGCACGTTGTTCTCATCTTGTGGTCTAAGGCCTGATGATTCTGTGGCGGGAGTAAACCAAAAAACAGCAAGTAACTTTGCACCTTGGCAACACCATGTTGCACTGCAGCTGTGAGAGATTTATAATGTGAGAAATATTTAGATTTAAGTAGGGGTATGTCCAAACTCAGATCTAAATTGCAGCTGTCCTGAATTTATGGGCTACATGCTAAAGCAGTCAGTATTTTCTAGCGATGTGCGGCTGGCACTTTTCGAGTTTTATGTTTTGGTTTTGGTTCTAATTCCACTTTTGTGTTTTGGTTTTGGCTTGGTTTTGCCAAAACCACCCTTTCGTGTTTTGGTTTTGGATCTGGATGATTTTTGAAAAAAACATTACAACAGCTAAAATCACAGAATTTGGGGGTAATTTTGCTCCTACGGTATTATTAACCTCAAAAACATTAATTTCCACTCATTTCCAGTCTATTCTGAACACTGAACACCTCAAAATATTGTTTTTAGGCCTAAAAGTTGCACAGAGGTGGCTGTATGACCAAGCTAAGCGACACAAGTGTGCGGCACAAACACCTGGCCCATCTAGGAGTGGCACTGCAGTTGCAGACAAGATGGCACTATTCAAAAACTAGTCCCCAAACAGCACATGATGCAAAGAAGAAAAAGAGGTGCACTGAGGCTGCTGTATGACTATGCCAAGCAACACAAGTGTGCGGCACAAACACCTGGCCCATCTAGGAGTGGCACTGCAGTGTCAGTCAGGATGGCACTTTTCAAAAACTAGGCCCCAAACAGCACCTCATGCAAAGATGTAGAAGAGGTGCAGTGAGGTAGCTGTATAACTAAGCCAAGCGACAAAACAATTCCCACTGGAATTATTCGTCCAAATCACTGTAATTATACGTCCAAATCACTGGAATTAAATGGCAAAATCACTGGAATTAAATGGCAAAATCACTGGAATTATACTGCAAAATCACTGTAATTATACGTCCAAATCACTGGAATTATAGGTCCAAATCACTGGAATTAAATGGCAAAATTACTGAAATTATATTGCAAAATCACTGGAATTATACTGCAAAATCGCTGGAATTATACGTCCAAATCACTGGAATTAAATGGCAAAATCACTGGAATTATACTGCAAAATCACTGGAATTAAATGGCAAAATCAGTGGAATTATACTGCAAAATCACTGGAATTAAATGGCAAAATCTCGGTATCGCCTGCCTAGTGAAGTGGAATCTAGATGGGATTTGGTACCGGGAACACAATACCTCCATCAATTGTCTAAATACCACTGCACTAATGGCTGATACCGGACGCACGTCTAACACCAACATAAGTGTCAAGGCCTCAGTTATGAGGGCTTCCATCATCATGTGAAGCTGAACCACTAGTCATGAACATAGGCCAGGGCCTTAGCCTTTCCTTGCCACTCCGTGTCGTAAATGGCATATTGGCAAGTTTACGTTTCTCCTCAGACTATTTAAATTTCTTTTGTTTGGGTCTTTTTACTGAACTTTGGCTTTTTGGATTTTACATACCATCTAAAATCACATTGGGCAACGGCCTTGGCAGATGACGATGGCATTTCATAGTCTATGTCATGGCTAGTGGCAGCAGCTTCAGCACTAGGAGGAAGTGGTTCTTGATCTTTCCCTATTTTATCCTCCAAATTTTTGTTCTCCATTATTTTTCTGGAGTTATATAACACAATATGCTGCACAGGAATGACTGATGGCTGATGCACAGGACACTACCACTGGTCTGATGCAGCACAACACAGCAACACTGTAAGGGACTTGTTGTTGTTATTATTATACGGCAGCAGTGGACATATAGCAGCAGCGTATACCACTGTGACTGCCTGGTCACTGGAATGACTGATGGCCAGGACACTACCACTGGTCTGATGCAGCACAACACAGCAACACTGTAAGGGACTTGTTGTTGTTATTATTATTATATGGCAGCAGTAGACATGTAGCAGCAGCGTATACCACTGTGACTGCCTGGTCACTGGAATGACTGATGGCCAGGACATTACCACTGGTCTGATGCAGCACAATACAGCAACACTGTAAAAGACTTGTTGTTGGTATTATTATTATTATTATTATTATTATTATTATACAGCAGCAGTGGACATATATCAGCAGCGTATACCACTGTGACTGCCTAGTCACTGGAATGACTAATGTCCAGGACACTACCACTGATCTGATGCAGCACAACACAGCAACACTGTAAGGGACTTATTATACAGCAGCACTGGACATATGGCAGCAGAGGACACCACCACTGTGAATGGTCACTAGACTGACTGGACCCAGGACACTACCACTGGTCTGATGCAGGACAACACAGCAACACTGTAAGGGTCTTTATTATACAGCAGCACTGGACATATGGTAGCAGAGGACATCACCACTGTGACTGGTCACTGGACTGACTGATGCACAGGACACTACCACTGGACTGATGCAGGACAACACAGCAACACTGTAAGGGACTTATAAAGCAGCACTGGACATATGGCAGCAGAGGACACCACCACTGTGACTGGTCACTGGACTGACTGATGCACAGGACACTACCACTGGACTGATGCAGGACAACACAGCAACACTGTAAGGGACTTATACAGCAGCACTGGACATATGGTAGCAGAGGACATCACCACTGTGACTGATGCAGCACAACACACCACCACTGAACTGATGCAGCACAACACAGCACCACTGGACAGCACTGGACATATGGCAGCAGAGGACACAAGCACTGTGACTGGACAGATTCAGCACAAGACACGGACACTGATAGAACGGAGACAAGTCCTCTCTCTACACTCTCCAATGCTGGAGTGAAAATGGCGGGGACGCGCGGCTCCTTATATGGAATCTAAACCCCGCGAGAATCCAACAGCAGGATGATGACGTTTTGCCTCATTCTGGTATCCAAGTCAGGTGGGAAAACCCAAGCCTGGCTCGGAACCAGACTCGAATGGTGAAGTTCGGTACGGTTAGTTTCTCTGAGAACTGAACCCGCTCATCCCTAGTATTTTCACTGCATGCAAAAAAAGAAGTAAATATATTTTCACCACTTGCATTGTACAGGTACAGTAAACAGTTACTTTTTTGCTTTACTCCCACCTCAGAAGTAGACACTAACTTGGTGGTGGGAACGATAGCGAGGATGTGCCTGACCAGAAGGATAGCGGGAAAGGGAATCCCATCTCTGAGTATTTCTCAAGTTGATGAGCGCCACACACGTCAGAACCATGTCTATAACATTCATCTAACAGTTGCGTCACAGAATGTATTGCCCTTTCTGATAGTCTGTGGGACTGTGGATAATGAGACCTGCTGGTAACTTGGAAGATGTCACATTCACTGGTGAAAATCTGGAACTCATGAACTGCATGGCTGTCACGAACCGGTCTCTCACCTCTGCGGGTTCTGGGGTTCGTCCGTTGCCAGTGCGGTTGCTTGCGGTGCTGTGCGCCCGTGTGGGGACGCGGCGTGATCAGTGGCACAGGTAATGCAGAGTCTGGGAACTGGGAGTGCGGGGACCAAATGGCCTAAGGCACTGCGGTGTGTCTGCTGTATAGGAGGTGGCCATGTTGGAGACCAAATAGGTAATACAGAGCACTTGTGAAAACACCTGTGGGCAGGTGTAAGCCAATCCTGTGCTTGTGCTGCCTTTAAGTAGGCTGGGATTATGTTACTCTGGGCCAGTGCTTTGTTGTATCAAAACTGTGCTCTAGCTCTGAGCTCTCTCCGTGCATTCCTGTGTGATTCCCGTGGTCCAGATATCGCCTCCGTTCACAGAGGTCCGTCTGCAGCCTTCACTGCTAAAGATCCACCGGCTCTCCGCTGTGCTGTCAGTTAATTGCACACCTACTGGAAACAGTTGGATTCCCAGAGTCTTGCATGAGATTACCTTGTCTGCCTGCCTTCAACCATACAAAGTTTGGAGGATTCCACTACCCTCAGCTGTTTGTTTGTTCTACTCTGCATTTAACCCGTTCATCACCTTGTCATCTGCTACAGTTTTCACAGTGATCTCCGGAACCCGCAAGTAACCCAATTCAGTACTTTTATTTTTTATGTTACCATAACAAGGATAATTCTTCACAGCCTCTCAGTTAACTCTCAAAACTTCATTGCAAATCCTTACAGTTATTTCTTCATGTCTGCATTACCCACTTAAACACATTCTGCAGTTCAGCATCAAAGCTTGTTTATATTTGGACAATTCAACATTTATTCATCAGCTTGTTTTATATACAGTTCCATGAACATTTCTTTTATTTGTTTTTGAGATTTATCCTGCATATTATTTCTGCCATTCCTGCAATATTTCAGTATAATATGATGATTAACAACTTGTCATTTAACTCTTTACTGAATTGTTATTTTTAATAAATATATGAAACGGAACTTTCTTCGTCCTCCCTGCTTTCTTCATACCCCAGCACCTACACCTGTGGTTGGTCCCGGGTTAACGGATTCACAAAAACACCCGGACCTGACAGTAAGCACTGGCCACATGGATCCGTCAAGTGACCAATTCGCAGGAGGCGTTGCTACGTCAGATATCCTTTCCCGTCTGGAAAACCAGGAGTCTATACAGACACAAATAGTGCAGTTTATGCAAACTATGGCAGACCGCTTAGAGACTCTTCATACGGCTATTAAAGTCCAGATTCCAACTTCGGTTGTCCCAGTTACCACTACAGCTTTTCCTGTGACGCTGCCTACGTCCCGCTTGCAGTTACCCTCTCTGAGTAAGTTTGACGGAACTCCAAAACTTTGCAGAGGATTCCTGAATCAATGCGAGATCCAGTTCGAACTGTTGTCCGCCAGTTTCCCATCAGCTCGTTCTAAGGTTGCATATATTATTGCCCTCCTCTCCGGTTAGGCTCTGGAGTGGGCATCACCATTATGGGAAAGAGGTGATCCTATCCTCTCTAATTACAAGGAGTTCGTATCATCCTTCCGGAGAATCTTTGACGAACCAGGCAGGACCACCTCAGCATCTTTGGAGATTCTCCGTCTACGTCAAGGTTTACGTCCTGTCAGTCAATATATTATTCAGTTTTGCACGTTGTCTTCAGAGTTAAACTGGAATGAGGAGGCCCTGATCGCCGCGTTTTGGAATGGACTTTCAGAGAGAATCAAGGATGATTTAACTATCCGGGATGTGCCAACTAAACTGGATGAATTGATTTCTCTCTGTAACAAACTTGACCTACGCTACAGGGAGCGATGTTTAGAGAAATCCAGGGCAGAGCGATCCAGTCCACGTTATCATCCTAGGCCTCGACAAGATTCTTCATCACAGTCTCCGGTAACGACAGAAGAACCTATGCAGATTGGGCGCTCTCGCCTCACAGAGGAGGAACGACTTAGTCGTCGACAGGGTAACCTCTGCGTGTACTGTGGGTCCTCCGAACATTTAGTTAAATTCTGCAAACTCCGACCGGGAAACTCTCGCTCCTAGCTTATTCAAGAGAGGTTAAGCTAGGAGTTACTTTAGAATCACGTTCTGGGAAAGAGCCGACCTTGTCTATTCAATTAGAAGTTCCAAGTTCTACAGTGAAAGTTTCAGCTCTCCTAGATTCCGGGGCAGCCGAGAACTTCATCTCCTCAGCCTTTGTCTTATGGTCTAAAGTTCAAACCATGCCTCTGGAAGCAGCAGTTGCTGTTACAGCAGTGGATGGAAGTCGAATTCCAGATGGTATAATTACTCATCGAACCGTATGGCTCAAGATGAAAGTTGGTGTGCTCCATTCCGAATACATCTCCTTCTACGTGATTCCCAAAGCCTCTCAAGATGTGATACTTGGTTTACCTTGGCTGCAGAAACATAATCCTCAACTTAATTGGAAAACCTTGGAAGTCCTTTCGTGGGGTAAATCTTGTACCAAGGACTGTTTAGCCTCAATTGTACCTCTCCGGTCAATTAGCCTTCCCGACCTACCTCCGGTGTATCAATCCTTTGCGGATGTTTTCAGTAAACAAGCAGCAGACTCTCTACCTCCTCATCGCGAATGGGACTGCCTAATCGTCCTGGTTCCGGGCAAAACCCCTCCTAGGGGACGAATTTATCCGCTATCCATCCCAGAGACGCAAGCTATGTCTGATTATATACAGGAAAATCTAACCAAAGGATTTATCAGACCATCTTCTTCACCTGCAGGAGCCGGATTCTTTTTCGTTAAGAAGAAGGACGGTGGGTTACGACCATGCATAGATTACCGTGGACTCAATGAGATCACTGTGAAAAACAAGTACCCATTACCCTTAATTCCAGAATTATTTGATCGGGTAAAGGGAGCTACTGTGTTTACAAAATTGGATCTCCGAGGGGCCTACAATTTAATCCGCATCCGGGCAGGGGACGAGTGGAAGACTGCTTTTAATACCCGGGATGGGCATTACGAATACCTTGTAATGCCTTTTGGTCTTTGTAATGCACCTGCAGTTTTTCAAAGCTATGTGAATGAACTTTTTCGTGATCTTCTCTACAAGTGTCTAGTAGTGTACCTGGATGATATCCTAATATTCTCTAAAGATCTAAAGTCTCACCGTCATCAAGTTAAAGAGGTACTGACACGTCTGAGGAAAAATCAACTTTATTGTAAGTTAGAGAAGTGCACCTTTGAAGTATCTTCCATACCGTTCCTTGGTTACATCATTTCTGGATCAGAGCTATGTATGGATCCCGGTAAGGTACAAGCTATCCGAGATTGGGCCACTCCTACGACTCTCAAGGGGATTCAGCGATTTCTTGGCTTTGCTAATTTCTATAGGAGATTCATTAAGAATTATTCTACGTTAGCTGCTCCCATTACAGCCCTAACTCGCAAGGGAGCAAATCCTACAAACTGGTCTTCTGAAGCAATCAAAGCCTTCTCTGATTTAAAGCAAGCCTTTGTGTCAGCCCCCATTCTTCGACAGCCTGATTTGAATTGTCCCTTTCTACTAGAGGTGGATGCATCTACAGAAGCAGTAGGAGCTGTGTTGTCACAAGTCTTTGAAGATAAAAAGGTCCATCCCTGCGGATATTTCTCCCGTAAGTTCCTCCCGGCCGAACGTAATTATGCAATCGGTGAGCAAGAATTACTTTCCATCAAGTTGGCATTTGAGGAGTGAAGATACCTTCTAGAAGGAGCACAACATCGCATTACAGTTTATACTGATCATAAGAATCTTCTATATCTGCAGTCAGCTCAGTGCTTGAATCCACGACAAGCTAGATGGGCGCTTTTCTTCACACGATTCAATTTCAAGCTCACCTATCGACCAGGGTCTCAGAACAAAAAGGCAGATGCCCTTTCTCGGTCCTTTGCTTCTTCTGAATTAAATGATGCTACCACGAATCAAGCCATTGTGAATCCTACGTCCTTTTTAATGACTCGAACCTCTCCAGTTCCTCCGCCTGGCAAGACCTTTGTCGCCACAAATCTTCGTAAACGGCTGCTTACCTGGGCTCACTCCTCTTCCTTCATGGGTCATCCTGGGGTTCTAAAGACTCTCAAATTTATTCAACAGTCTTATTGGTGGCCGAGTCTCAAAGCCGATGTCCAAGAGTTTATAGCAGCATGTCCTAAATGTGCCCAACATAAGAGTCCAAGAAGTTCTCCACCAGGTTTATTACATCCATTATCCATACCCAAACAACCATGGACTCATATCTCAATGGATTTCGTGACCGATCTACCTCCATCAAAAGGGCGAAATACCATTTGGGTGATAGTGGATCGATTTTCGAAAATGGCACATTTCATTCCATTAACTGGATTACCATCAGCCCCTTTACTAGCCAGATTGTTCATCTCTGAAATCTTCAAGTTGCATGGACTTCCTCGAGAGATCATCTCTGATCGGGGAACACAGTTTGTGGCCAAGTTCTGGAGGTCGCTTTGTTCATCTTTAAATGTCAAGTTGAATTTTTCTTCTGCATATCATCCTCAGACAGATGGACAAACTGAGAGAGTAAACCAAGACCTTGAAAATTTCTCCGGCTATACATATCGTCCTCACAGGATGACTGGGTTGACTACCTTCCATTGGCAGAATTTGCTCATAATAATCTCTTCCATTCGTCTTCAGAATCTACGCCCTTTTATATTAACTTCGGCTTTCATCCTCGTGTGCCAGAGTTCCATTCATTGCCAGCCCTAGAGGTTCCAGCAGCAGATCAAGAGCTTCAACGTCTATCTAGAATCTGGAGTTGTGTGCGTAAGTCGTTGGTCAAAACTTCCGCTCGTTATAAATCTTTTGCAGATAGAAAACGTAAAGCTGTACCGAATTACAAGGTGGGAGACCAAGCTTGGATTTCTACGCACAATCTCAGGTTCAAAGTTCCTTCTAAGAAATTTGCTCCCAAGTTTATTGGTCCATTTCCCATTGTAAAGGTACTCAGTCCTGTGTCATACAAAGTCAAGTTGCCACCGTCTTTGAGAATTGCTAACGCCTTTCATACATCTTTATTGAAACCTTTGATTCTCAATAAATTCCGTACTACCCAGTCCAAATCTCCTAAAGTTCACTCTTTGCAGGATGAGGAATTTGAAGTTAAAGATATTGTGGACTCACGTTCCCGATATGGACGTTTACAGTTTTTGATCGACTGGAAGGGTTACGGTCCGGAGGAGAGATCCTGGGTTTTTTCTGAAGATGTTCATGCTCCAAGACTGGTACAGAAATACTTCTCCAAAAATCCTGATAAGGTTCAAAGGTGTTCGGAGACCACCCTTAGAAGAGGGGGTACAGTCACGAACCGGTCTCTCACCTCTGCGGGTTCTGGGGTTCGTCCGCTGCCAGTGCGGTTGCTCGCGGTGCTGTGCGCCCGTGTGGGGACACGGCGTGATCAGTGGCACAGGTAATGCAGAGTCTGGGAACTGGGAGTGCGGGGACCAAATGGCCTAAGACACTGCGGTGTGTCTGCTGTATAGGAGGTGGCCATGTTGGAGACCAAATAGGTAATACAGAGCACTTGTGAAAACACCTGTGGGCAGGTGTAAGCCAATCCCGTGCTTGTGCTGCCTTTAAGTAGGCTGGGATTATGTTACTCTGGGCCAGTGCTTTGTTGTATCAACGCTGTGCTCTAGCTCTGAGCTCTCTCCGTGCATTCCTGTGTGATTCCCGTGGTCCAGATATCGCCTCCGTTCCCAGAGGTCCGTCTGCAGCCTTCACTGCTAAAGATCCACCGGCTCTCCGCTGTGCTGTCAGTTAATTGCACACCTACTGGAAACAGTTGGATTCCCAGAGTCTTGCATGAGGTTACCTTGTCTGCCTGCCTTCAACCATACAAAGTTTGGAGGATTCCACTACCCTCAGCTGTTCGTTTGTTCTACTCTGCATTTAACCCGTTCATCACCTTGTCATCTGCTACAGTTTTCACAGTGATCTCTGGAACCCGCAAGTAACCCAATTCAGTACTTTTATTTTTTATGTTACCATAACAAGGATAATTCTTCACAGCCTCTCAGTTAACTCTCAAAACTTCATTGCAAATCCTTACAGTTATTTCTTCATGTCTGCATTACCCACTTAAACACATTCTGCAGTTCAGCATCAAAGCTTGTTTATATTTGGACAATTCAACATTTATTCATCAGCTTGTTTTATATACAGTTCCATGAACATTTCTTTTATTTGTTTTTGAGATTTATCCTGCATATTATTTCTGCCATTCCTGCAATACTTCAGTATAATATGATGATTAACAACTTGTCATTTAACTCTTTACTGAATTGTTATTTTTAATAAATATATGAAACAGAACTTTCTTCGTCCTCCCTGCTTTCTTCATACCCCAGCACCTACACCTGTGGTTGGTCCCGGGTTAACGGATTCACAAAAACACCCGGACCTGACAATGGCATTGTCAGTAAGTAACTTGGGTGGTATGCCATGTACAGAAAAGTGTCATTTAATTTTGTTGATGACTGTGACATTTGTCAGTTTGGGAAGATATTCTTTCTCGAACCAACCAGAATATGAATCCTCTAACACAAGGTGCTCTTCCCCCTACATTCAAATTCATTTGCAGTAAACAGGGGCGGATTGGGATCGAACAACAGCCCGGGAAATTTATGGAAGCAGCCCTAATGGGGGCGGAGTCTGTTGAGGGGGAGGGGTCTGTCAAGAGGGCATGGTCACTTCTCAGAAGTCCTGATTCTGAGATAGACACAGTTAGGGCCTCCTTTGCTTTACGTTATGCTAATGTTTACCTGTGACTTTATGCATATGCTGCTACAATGCCCTTCCCTGATGTACATCTGTTCGTCTGAATATACAAGGACTGATAAGCCCACTTTCAGTGTCTACTGACGCAGTGTTATGCCTTTAATATACTTCTGATTTTATTCATTTTTCATTCTACAAACCCCTTTTTTTAACCTTATATGTTTCAAAGTACAGGGAGGGGGAGCACACATTACATAGAGCACACACAAGTAGTGAAACACAGACACAGAGGACCTGCGCAGCGGAATCTGTCCCAGTGGCCAATCCGCCCCTGAATGCATACATAGCCACCACATTATTACATGAATAGCACCACATTATACGTATAGCACCGCATTACACAAATAGCACCACGTAACACGAATAGCACCACATTACACAAATAGCACCACATAACATATATAGCACCGCATTACACGTATAGCACCGGACCACACGTATAGCACCACATTACACAAATAGCACCACATAACACGAATAGCACCACATTACAGGTACAGCACTGCACTACACGTATAGCACGGCACTATACATATAACACCGCATTACACAAATAGCACTACATAACACGAATAGCATCACATTACAATTATAGCACCACACTACACCAGTGGCAAACGCAGGATTTGCATGGGGGGGTTTCCAGAACTGGGTGGAGCCAAGCACGGGGGTGGGGACTGAGGTGACCCAGTATATGCTGGGTCCGTAAAACTAGTGTGTCTGTGTGTATATATACATACCTCTCAACTTTTCATATCTGGTAGGAGGGACACACGCGCGCACTCCCGGAAAAGGGGTGTGACCTAAGAAAAGGGGGCGTGGCTTCACGGGAGGACCCGCGATCGCGAGCCACACCCCCATTTTCGTCACTAAGGGGGCATGCCCAGCGCTCTGTGAGCCACAGGCATGCCCCCTCTCCCTCTGACTCCAGTGAATAGATGCTTTGCGCATGCGCACAGCGTCTATTCACCGCTGCTCTGCTAATCAGGGCAGTGAGAGACAGAGCCTCCCAACTGCCACCCCCCACCGCGGGACACTGCGGCCCGCGGGTGGGACAGCGGGACAGTCCCCAAAAAATGGGACTGTCCCGCGAAAATCGGGAGAGTTGGGAGGTATGCATATCTATCTATCTATCTATCTATCTATCTATCTATCTATCTATCTATCTATCTATCTATCTACACACACATATATATACTGTATATATACACACACACACATATATATATATATATATATATATATATATACACAATACATATATACATATACACATAGCATATTAAACATGCATACATATATATATATATATATATATACATACATACAGTACACGTATATACGCATGTATATATATCATATGTGTGTGTGTGTGTGTTACTGTTTATATGTATGTATGCACATGGATATATATGTACTATAATTAAAATAAAGTAAACTTTTATTAAGCACTTACAAGTGCCACCAGGAAGACAGCAGGCTGCAGAGGACGCTAGACAGCCATTAATAATACTCATGCAGCTAAAAAAAAAATATATATATTTTTTTTATTTTTTTTTGCTGGAGGGGGGTTTCTGGGTGCCCGGAAACCCCCTTGGGTGCACCACTGTACACGTATAGCACCGCATTACACATATAGCACCGCACTACACGTATAGCACAGCATTACACAAAGAGCACCACATAACAAGAATAGCACCACATTACAGGTATAGCATCGCACTACATGTATAGCACCGCATTACACAAATAGCACCACATTACACGTATAGCACCTCATTACACAAATAGCATCACATTACATACATAACCACCACATTACATATGTACCCACTGCATTACATACGTAGCTACCGAATTACATACGTAGCCACCACATTACATAAATAGGCCCATCATCATGGACAGACATTGGGCAGCTATAGGGCTGAAGGACTTTGCATTAGAGATTGTCCCAGGGCTGACTGTGAGTTCTGCCTGATCAGTTGGCATCCTGAGAACAAGGTACATCCTGCTCCTGTCCAGTCCCCAAACCATACACTGTGACCCTTACATCATCATGATAATGGAAATAATGTAATTAAAAATAACCTTTCTGCCGGGTCCCCTTCAGTGCTCATTTGCCGCTCTGGCCAGTTCAGTGAGAGTGTGGGAGTTGGGGTGGCGGCAGGTGTAGTGAACCCGGTTCCGACCATCGCTATGCTACTGCTCCGGGGTCGTTGAAGAGACCTTTGGCTGGGGCCAGAGAGAGGATGCTGCTGGGCTGGTTAACTTTCTCCAGGTCCCCCATTGGTAGAACAGCTTCACCACTTCTCACGGCTAGCGGCACCTGGAAGTGCCCGCTAGCCTAACTTCCGGATTGTGTTTCAATGAACCGCAAGTACTGGAAGCAGTGTGAGCCAGCCCAGCCTGAGTGTGAATCTTCCTGGCTGAGGGGGATATGGGACCAGCCCAGTGGAATTTGTCTGAGTGGGCCAATCCGCCCCTGGCAGCAAAGGTGAACCAATGGAGGTCAGGAATTTCATGGAAAGTGAGCAGTTCCTTGGCAAGATGGGCATGTAAAGCATTGCAGTAGGCACAGGCAGAGAAAGGCTTGAGCATGAAATGTTGGATTCATGTGGAAGCAGTATGCAGGGGTTTGTGGAGAATGGTAATCGGGTTGGTGGTCTGTCTCAACGAGCACTGGATGCCCATAGATGAACTCGTGAAACTTTTGACAAGAAAAGACTAGAGCCAGCAGTTCTTTCTCAATTTGAGCGTAATGTGATTCAGTCTTAGTAAGGGCAGACTGTGTGATTTTACTAACTGCAGCCATGCTAAACAATGGCTGTAGAGGCAATTCCTGAATAACAAGTGAGTGGCAGTGATGCAGCATTCACCAGCCACCTTAAAGCATCACAGCATACAGATGTGTACTCAGAAATCTTTGCTGCTGTCATGCCAAACAGCCCTTCTTGGCGTGGCATGTCTCATGAAACTTTGCTAGAGCCGGGTGTCTTTTTTGCGGTTCCGGTATGAATGGTCGACCATGTTAAGGTCGACAGTCATTAGGTTGACCACTATTGGTCGACATTGACATTGTCAACATGGGAAAATGGTCAACACGTGAAAATGGTTGACGCATGACAGGTCGACACATGAAAAGGTCGACATGGATTTTGAACTGTTTTTGGTGTCATTTTTTCCGTAACATGACCAGAACCCCAATTAGTGTACCGTGTCCCCTTGCATGGCTCACTTCGCTCGCCATGCTGCGGGCAAGGTGCCTCGCTCCGCTACCGCTGCGCTCGGCACAGGTTACTATTCCCAATCGTATTCCACGTGGATGGTAAAGTATGAAAAATTTAAAAATCTCATTAAAAAAAAAAACCATGTCGACCTTCTCATGTGTCGACATGTCATGTGTCGACCATTATCATGTGTCAACCTGGTGTCTATGTCGACCAGGGGCGGATTGGGAACAAAAAGCGGCCCTGGAAAAATTTGTACTAGTGGCCCCGCATAGGCAGCACCAGAGGTGTAAGGTCTAGCCATGGGCCATGGCAGCAGCACCCTCCCCCAAGACTTTCCAGATAGTGGGCATGTCCAGCATCAAGGGGGAAGTTAAAAATAAATAAAATTACATATTATGAGCACATTATATGATACACCTTCAGAATTTAGGACACTATATTATTCTTTAGAAAGATATATTTTCTTGCTTATTACACCAACCGTATCCCAATCACTATTCACTCAATCTTATATGTCAGCCAAGCAGGCAGACAGAGCATACACTAGATCATCTGCAATCACAGGCTAAATGGCAAAGTAATTTTCATATATGCAAATTATTTTGCATCTTATTCATTATGTCTATAAAAAAGACCACATGTCCTCAAACAAAACAGGCCCCACAGGTGCGTCGGCCCACCGGGGATCTTCCCTGTAAGCCCTATGGCCAATCCGCCTCTGATGTCGACCATGTCAATGTCCACCAATAGTGGTCGACCTAATGACTGTCGACCATTCAAACGGATACCCTTTTTTGCATCTTTTGCCCAAAATCAAACACGTTGCAACTAGGATGCACCAGCAAGGGCATAGCTACTATAGGTTCAGGGAGTGCAGCTGCTATGGGGCCAAGAGCTGAGAGGGGCCCACCTTCCCTGTCATAGTTACATGTGTTGTAAAACAATTTCTACCATTGGGTGGTACATAGGGGCCCTTACAAACTTTTGCCTTTCATCCTACAATATATCTAGTTACACCCCTGGACCTGCTCATTCTACTGTGGTATGAAATGAACCGGAGGGCATTATAATGTTACATGTAGTAATATGAACTGAGGCACTGTAATGTGGCATATTATGAAGTGAAGGAACCATAGTGTGGAATAATATGAACTGGGGACCCTTTAATGTGGCATAATATGAACTGTATATAGTAAAGTGAATTAGGGGTACTGTATTGCACAATGTGACAAACTATGGTCTATAAAATAAACAAGGGCAGTTCTGTAAGGGATAACATTAACTAAGACACTACTATAGTTCAGCAAGTAAACTAGGGAACTATTATTATGGAGCATACAATGAACAATGCTGCAGAGAGGTGTCTCTCTAGAAGCACTGGGACAGGAGCCCTCCAAAATGTTGCTGTGGGGCCCACAAATTTCTGGCTACGCCCCTGTGCATCACATGACTCTGCTGAATCATTTGATATGCGACACCTGTATATCTGTGTGCAGCTGGGTCTCTTAATCTGCATACGAAGTGCTACTTTGGCTTTCTTGCATGTCAAATAACTTTATGTTTCACATACAGACACGTCAGTTGCACACATATACAGTATACAGGTGTCGCATATCAAACTAATCACAGTCTCCTGAGGTATCCGGACTCCAGGTCGACAACAAAAAGGTAGACACACCTTAGGTCGACGCCAATTGGTCGACACACCTTAGGTCGACATGGACAAAAGGTCGACATGGACAAAAGGTCGACAGGAACAAGGTCGACATGGAAAAAGGTCGACATGAGTTTTTCACAATTTTTTTTCTTTTTTGGAACCTTTTCATACTTAACGATCCACGTGGACTACGATTGGAACGGTAATCTGTGCCGAGCGAAGCGAAGGCACCATGCCCGAAGCATGGCGAGCGAAGCGAGCCATGCGAGGGGACGCGGTGCACTAATTGGGGTTCCCGGTCACTCTACGAAGAAAACGACACCAAAAAAACATAAAAAACTCATGTCGACCTTTTTCCATGTCGACCTTGTTCCTGTCGACCTTTTGTCCATGTCGACCTTTTACCACGTCGACCTAAGGTATGTCGACCAATTGGCGTTGACCTTTTTGTTGTCGACCTAGAGTCCCAGACCCGTCTCCTGATGCAACTTAGTCACACTGTGTTGTACCCAATGCTAGCAGAGGCATCTCCCGCTCCGTGGCATATTAAGGCTAGATGTCTGAGGACATAGCTGTACATCTACATCTGCTTTATAATTTGTGAGTCTATATATATAGTGTCAGACTGGGGCATGAAGGGCTCACCAGGGGAATGCAGTGATAGGGGCCCATGTTTAGGGGTGTGGCCAATCTCCAGGGTGGGGTGTGGCCAGCTTCCACAGAGGCTTGGCTAACCATTAGAGAGTGCATGATCTGAGCCCCCTTGATAAATATATATAGCAAATACTGCTAGTGCATATATGATAATGTTGCAGAGTAATAACATCAATGCACTGTAGAGAATACACCACAGTCCTGAACAGTATAAGGAAACAAGTGTATAATTCAAATTAACAGTCTGAAACCTGATTCCTCGAGTAGAAGGGACGCCCCCCAAACCCCCCACCCCACCCCCAGACAGTAGGGCCCACCTGTGGGCCAGTCCAACCCTGTGTATGTGTGTGTGTGTGTGTGTGTGTGTGTATGTATATATATATATATATATATATATATATAATTTTAGTAATATATATTAGTAATATTAGTAATAATATATATTAATAGTATAAGGTACATTTGATTTGTGCTCGGGTGTGCTCAACCAGGATTTTATATTCTAATCTAACACAATTTTATTTTATTATATATTTTTTTTATTGTTACATATTAATTAGCTATGTATTTAATTTTGATTAAGTGTATATACTGTGCATATATTATTGCATATATTGTTTATGTACAAATGTGTTCATATTTAATTAATTACTTTGTGCAACTACAGTACTAGCCCCAGTACAACTCTCTTTTTGGTGTGTTTCTATACGTAGATTGGGAGAAAATGGCAGTTTCCTCTTGCAGCAGAACGTAATGTAGAAGGTTTTTTTTACCTACTCTATTTATATTAATATTTTACTCAACACTGTGTACTTTTTTGTGGTGTTTGTCTAAAAATCATTATTTCTGCTCTGTCTCTTCTTTGTAACTAACTTTTTTGTTTGTTTTTAACTATTTATGCAATTCTGTCTGCCTTTCCTGCTTAACTGTCTGTGAATTTGTCTGACAGCCCTATTTATGTCTGTTTATGTATTCATCATATGGATTTATGTCTGTTCAGTTTATTTCCTTGTTTTTCTATGCATAACTGTGTATACCCTATGTATCTGTCATTATATATATTTTTCACTGCCATGGAATTACCAACAGTGCAGTCAGTTACTTGGGCCCAGATCATGAACTTGGCCCTTTCCACAACGTACAGTGCAGATTGTTTTTATGGGGCTGCATAGGCGTAAATACAAGAGACAATTGAAGGTGGTTGTCTCCGGGTTCCTGCCCTGAAGTGTGCATCTGACTTTCTTCACTGCTCTAAGTTCTGCCTTATGCGCCCCAGAGCCGGTCCTAACCAATATGATGCCCTAGGCAAGATTTTGACTGGTTCCCCGCCACTAGTTCCGCCTCTGTCCCTGCACCCCTTTCCCAGCACCTTCACCCCTCACCCATAGCAGTCCTCATTCTGGTGCTCCTACCCCCTATATTTTAAATAGGAACAGTGTGCACAGCTCAAAAAGGGTCATGTGCTTGCAGGGAAGGGGCATGGTCACACAATAGTACCCCCAATTCAAATTATTCCACACAGTAGTGCAACTTTATTCACATTTTATCATGCGATAGTGAACCTTATTCACATTACATCACACAGTAGTACCACTTTACCTTATATAAGTTACTCCTCACAATAGTGCCCCTCATTAACATTACATCACACTTAATTGCCCCTTATTCACATTAAACCACACCATATTGCTCTTTGTTCACATTAGACCACACAGTAGTTCCCTTTCTATACGTTACGCCACACAGTAGAGCACCATATAAACATAATGCCACACATTACTAATGCCTTTATACACATAATACCATACAGTAATGCCCCTTTCACATATGCTGCACATTATTAATGCCCTTATACACATAATAACACACATAGTGCCCCTTACACATATGCCGCACATTATTAGTGCACTTATATACATAATGACACACATAATGTCCCTTTCACACATGCTGCACATTATTAGTGCCCTTATACACATAATGACAGACATAGTGCCCCTTACACATATGTCACACATTATTAATGCATTTATACACATGACATACATAATGCCCCTTTCACATATGTGGCACATTATCAGTGCACTTACTGTATACACCTAATGACACACATAGTGCCCCTTACACATATGTGGCACAATATTAGTGTACTTATACACATAATGACACATACTGTATAGTGCCCCTTACACATATGCCGCAAATTATTAATGCATTTATACACATGACACACATGCCGCTTACACATATGCTGAACACTATTGCACAACTAACACACCCGCATGCAGCACTCACATAGCCGCTAACACTGTGACCTCTGCCTCTGCTTGGATACTGATCTGTCATCATACATCTTGCCTTAATACGCCATGCAGCAGGAGATGCCTGGCGTGAGTCAGCTGGCAGCTCTGCTAACGTCGGGTGCCTATGTTGACGAAAATGCGTCTTATTTGCATTACTATGTAGCTAGGCTGCACAAGCAGCTTTTCCTGATTAAAATATGTGGCATGCCTATATTCTGTGTGTGACTGTGGCTGTATCTGCATATGAATGCTACGTTACACTGATTTCCAGGAATACACTGTAACATAGCATTTCGTATGCAGATTCAGCCGCAGTCACACACAGAATATAGGTATGCCGTATATCATTTTAATCGGCAGAAGCTGCTTGTGCCCTTAGGCATACCAAATACCCTAGGCATTTGCCTAGTTTGCCTATGCCTGGCCCCAGAGCATGAATTAGCATGTGCCACGGTCTTCCGTCTCACAGGGCCCCCACCCTGTAGTCCATCCCCAGTACAGGGACTTATTTCCAGCAAGCAAACTGCACCAATGTATGTAAAGGAGCACAGGCTGGAGTGCATGGCCCCTCCCTCCTTTGTTGACTCTTCCCCCTTGCACATGCAGAACCTGCTGCCTTTGCCATCGCTGTTGGAGCAGCAAATAGCAAGAATGGAAGACGCTGATCAGCAGCAGCTTGTGTTTGTGTGCTGGAGTCTTATGACTTGTGGCCAGGAACAACATTAGAAATCACTATGCAGGAGAATGCTGTATCTATGACGTTTCTGCTCAAGTGAGTCAGAGAAAGAGGACGTGGGCCAGTGTAATTACTATTGATGGACAAATTACTGTGTTTCTAATATGTCAGGGGGCATTCCTGTCAATAGGCATGTTATTGTCAATATATGGGTGGCCCGGCAAGTTATTTTGAATATACATATAATTACCTATACATGTGGGCATTCCAACTAAGTAACATTATTATTATTATTATTATTATTATTACATTTTATTTATAAGGGCCACAAGTGTTTTGCAGCGCCGTACAAAGGACAGCACAGGAAAACAAAAATTAACATTACAGTAAATAAATAACAACAATAGAGTACAGGTAACAAAGAGCGCCACAATTCTCAAAACATAATACAGCTTAGTTGTAAGTAGCGAGGGAGTAATCACTGTACTACTTGGGGCTGGCGGCCATAGATAGAGATGAGACTTTACCAGCAGGAGAAAAAGCGGGTAAAGATGGTCGCTGAGTAGGAGAGGGCTGTGAGTGAAATGTGTCGAGAAGAGGGTTTTGACAACAAGACGAAAGAAAGCCTTGCTCTGAGGAGCTTACAATCTAGTAGGAAGTGGAGACAGACAAATGACATGAGGTGCAAGCAAGTGGGAGGTAGTAAAGCAAATTAGAGATGGTCAAGGCATGAGGCAGGGGGATAGAGGAGCAGCCTCATGACTACGTTATGCATCGGAAGGGTACGTTTTGATGAATAGGTGGGTTTTCAGTGCCCGTTTGAAGCTTTGCAAGTTCGGGGAGAGTCTAATGGAGTGGGGGAGCGCATTCCACTGAAGTGGTGCAGCACGGCAAAATCTTGAACTCGAGCATGGGAAGCAGTGACCAGGGTAAAGGAGAGGCACCGGTCATTGGCCGACCATAAGGGGCGGTAGGGAGTATGAAGGGAGAGGAGGTTGGAGATGGAGGGAGCAGTAGAATTAGAGATGGCCTTGTATGTGAGGGTAAGGAGTTTGAAGAGAATTCTGTAGGGGAATTGGAGCCAGTGCAGATTTTGTCGAAGGGGAGTGGCAGATGTGGACCGGCGGGAGAGGAAGATAAACCTAGCTGTGGAGTGGAGGACAGATTGGAGGGGAGCAAGATGGGAGCAAGTGAGGCCAGTGAGGAGAACGTTGCAGTAGTTGAGCCAAGAGATGAGTTTTGTTGCACTCTGGTGAGAGAAATGGCCTGATGTGACATGACTGGGCGTTACTATTGATGGATATATTGGTGAAAATTACATGTATCCATAGGCATTTACGTTTTCATCATTACTGATGGACATATAAACAAGCATTTCTAAGGTTCTCCATATAAGTGGGCATTACTACAGTTGGATATATATTATATGTGAGTATTACTATTGATTGGCATGTAACTGGACATTACTACTTATGGCACGTATTCCCAACCTCTGTCCTCAAGGCACACTAAAGCCAGGAGCACTCTTGACGACACATTGTGTGTATGCACTGTGCTGCTGACAATGCGTGCTCCCGCACTACATCCTCCGTTGGACCAGCATGCAGGGACGATGGGTGACATCACCAGTGTGGGCCATGCTGCTGAATGCAGCATGACCACCACTTCCCCACCTGTCGTCGCTCATCGCTGCCGGCATTGGCAAGTGTATATGCCGGGTCCCATCACTGACGACATTGAGCTGGGTACACATTGTTTAATGTGTACCCAGCTTAACAGTCCAGCTTTTAGTGATATCCATACTTGAGCACAAGTGAGTTCATTAGTACCCTCAGCTATGTTGATCATTTATGCTGAAGCTTGCACTGTTGGTGTGCCTTGAAGACCGAGGTTGGGAATGCCTGACTTACTGTATGCGTATACTAATCATCTTTCCTTTTCACAAGAATAGTACTGCCCACTGAAATACAGTAATCGGCATTTCATTGGACATTACAATTAATGGGATTATAAATTGACTTTACTATTGATGGAAATATATACGTGAGCCTTACTACAGATGGTCTTGTAGGAGGGCATCACTGAGCATTGCTACTGACAAGTGGAATTTGCTGCGCTATATAAGAAACTGTTAATAAATAAATATTACTACTGCCATATTAGAAGCATCTTACCACTGCTGAAAACTGTACTGTACACAGAGCTAGTGCTGGACTTATTAGTGCATATCATATTGCTGCTGTAATTTTCTCTCCTGCAGCAAAATATTTAGTCTTACTCTTGAAAATATAGACTATTGTGGAAACAAATATGTGATGTGGTTATTCCGACTATTCTGGCGGCATATGGGGCCTGATTCAGGGTCGGTTGGATTTTGCATAGCAGCTCCATCCTTGGAAGCAGCAGCGATGCTTACATCTGGTAATGCAGTATCTGGTATAAATGCCTGCTGCATGCATGTGTGATCCACTGCTGTGTCCAGGGATGCAGCTTTGTATCACTCCGGGACACCACTGGCTAGCTGGGAAACCCTAAGGTTATGCAGACCCACTGCAGGAGGCAGAGCCTGTCAGGACCATGAGCAGCCAGCCAGATGCCGCAAGGTTGCTGCCGCCTCCAGAGTCAGCAGCACTGCATTCAGGGATGGACAAACAATATTAGTTCCCTCAGCACACTGCATCCCACAACACTGATTGGTGCCCCTATGCCCCCTCCCCTATAGCACACTGTGTTGCTGCGCTTGAAGAAATAAAAATAAAAATGTTCCTTAATGACAAGGGATGCCCTATTATTATGTGCCCTGCCCCTATGACATACTGAATGGCATGTAGGCTGGTCTGAAAGCTACAGTATGTGGATGGATGGATGGATGGATGGATGGATGGATGGATGGATGGATGGATGGATGGGTGAATGTAGCAGAGACATGTGGGGTAGATTGAATGGTAGGAGGATGCCTATGTGAAATTTATAGTGGCATGTATAGAGGTTTAAATGGTATGTGAAGGCATGTGGGGGTGTTAGATTGTGCTCCAGACCACAGTTTGTCCCCTGGGAGAACCTGATAAGTAGTTTCCTTAATTAAGTTATAGAAGGACTGCAAACAAAAAGGGGGCATTTGGATGCACCTAGCATAATTATTATTCAAAGCTACTTCCATTGACCACATAAGTTACCATTTGTCTATCAAACACATCATAATAGAGTAATTTCAACAAGACCCTAATTTCAACAAGACCCTTCATAGTTCAAAAGTCTTCTTGGCTTATATTCCACTTTCCACTTCAATTCATGCAGGAAACGCACCAGCAGTACACAAAGTCAGAAAGAAATAATCTCAATATCAGCCTTTGGGTGCCCAGAGGAATTATTGTTCATTGTTACGGCTATTTATGTCAGCATTTGCTTTATGGTAATTTTCTGGGTTTTGTGGTTGCCAACAAAATTTTTTTGTTCCGTTATGCCTACCCAGTCACGTTAACATGCATTTCAACGAGTGTGCCAAGGTGACCTTTACAAAAGTGTTATGTGTATGCGCTGTCCTTGAGTAGGTCTGTGTGGATCCCAGGGATCTCCCCAAGTCAACCCCTGGTGGAAGATTGCCCTAACCACAATTTCTTATGATGAGAGAAGATTTGGGCAGAGGCACTGCGTCACTGGGAAGAAGGAAGTAAGCGAGAACACACTGTACATAACAGCAACACCCTTTCCTGAGACGAGAAAAGGCGTGTTACATGCAGATAAAAACAAACCCAGTCCCACAAATTAGCACTTTAGAACATGAACAACATTGCTGGCAGAATATAACATCAGTCATTTTCCAGAATTACTACAAGGATTAACATTAGATTAAGAAACAATTTTAGATATATGTTTTTGTAGCAATCTTATGCTTGTCTTACCTGTAAAGTTAACACTACGAATGTATTTCAGTAGTTCTGCTCCATCAACTGGGTCCATGCGACTGCAGAGTCCAACACTGCCAGGACACACAGCTTTGTGCATATTGTGAAGAGCATGGGCCATGGAATATACAGCATCTATAACAAACTGTACCTTGCCCTCTTGTTCATATGTGGACCCTACACCAATCCGCTCCTGATCTATGTTAAAGTGAAAAAGACAGAAATATTCACTGTAAACATTAGTCCAAAATGAAATGCTGTGTCTATACATCTGCTACCTTAAAAACATTTGCTAAACTGCAATGACCTTGTATATATCAGCACTTCTCATGAACAATGACGTAATGCAGAATGGTATTCCTGAAACTGGTGTAATGTGCAGCAGAGGTACAAATATAAAAGGTAACATTGGATCCCAAAATTGTGTGTTGGGCAATGTGACATCAGCTAAACATATGTTTTTACCCTTGCACAGGCTCAGTGTGCTGACACACTGGATCCGCAGAGCATATAGGGAAGAAAGGGGCAGTGCTGGAGGATGAGGAACACAAATCTGACCCCACCGGCCAGAGCCCGGAACATACATAGGCAACGGATATTCCCCAAAGGTGACTGGCTTAAGCCCATGAATGACTCTTTCTACTAAAAATGACTTAACTTGAAAAATAGTGACTGGGGACTATTATTGATTATTGTCAGCGTGGCATATTGGATGTATGTGGAGGCACCTGGGGAGTTTAGAATGGCATGTAGGCAGGTCTGAAAGCTACAGTATGTGGATGGATGGGTGAATGTAACAGAGACATGTGGGGTGGATTGAATGGTAGGAGGACGCCTATGTGAAATTTATAGTGGCATGTAGAGAGATTTAAATGGTATGTGAAGGCATGTGGGGATGTTAGATTGGCATGTGGGTGGTATGAGGTGCATACTTGGCATGAGAGTGGTATGAGAGGCATATTTGGTGGTATGAGGGGCATGTGAGGCGGTCTGAGTGGTGTGTGGGGAGGTCATAGTGGTATGTGATGTCATCTGAATAGTATGTGGTGGCATGTGGGGATATTAGAGTAACATTTGGGATGTCTGGGCGGCATGTGCAGGCATGAAAGGTCAGAATAGCATGTGCTTTGGTAGATATTGTTTTCTTTATTATAGATTTCTATATTATTATATATTCCATTTTTAACATTTACATCACTTTGCCAAAAAAAGAATTCCAATCCACCTACATAATATGGCAGGTAAGTGATTATGAAGCTGAATTTGTGAAGGGCAGTCTTTGAAGTGGGATGGACATCAGGCTGGTATAATGGACATGGTGACATTTTGCTGTGTGCAGTGTACTTGGGCCTGCCTGCTATATACCATATGTACATGTTTTTTTTAATCATGTCTTGTTATATATGAGCATGACAGTATTCAAGTACAATTTCCAAAACAACAGTCAACTGAATAAAAAGCAGCAGTGAGTCACACAGCACTCTTCTCCTGCACCACAGAGTACATGACACCTGCAAAATTCTACGCATGTCAGCAAGTTGTAGATTTCTAAAGCTTTAGATAGTAATTAACTGATTTGATGAAACAACAACACAGTGATATTATTATTATTATTATTATTAATAATATTTATTTATTTAGCGGTTTTCAAAGCAGATTTTACATTTACAGTAACAAAAAAAACCCAAAATGATCTAGAAGACAAGCATTTTAGGCACACTACAGTAGTTAATACAAGATACTGTACCCACAGTATCATCAGTTCCACAGGCAGTTCATCCCACACGCATAAAAATACCAGGTAAGACATCCATCTTGCGCTCCCTATATAGGTTATGCTGGGTGGAATATGAAATCTAAGTTGAAATGACTACATTTCAGGGAGATGCAATGTATTAGATACAACATACCAACAGCAGGATATCCAGAGAATCATCAGGTTTTTATTTATCCTATCCATAAAAATGATGGCAGAGCCGGGTGCTTCATATCCTTAGGCCCAACCCCTTCACAGCAACATGCCTATAAGGATGGGGCCATGGGGAGGAGGCAGGACCCATTTGATGCTATTCTATTCACACCATATTAACCCTGCCCCCTCCCTATGGACCAGCTATCCCTGGCATTATCCTCCACATCCTCCCACTTCACTAGGAATGGGCGAGATGTGGAAGAACCGCCCACTGTACTGGGGTTCTGTCAGTTGCAGGAGACTAGGTAAGTATGAATTAATGCATATGTTATAAACAAAAACTATTATTTAAAGTATATATATACTTTCATCTATTTACCGTGGTGTGTTTTTCCACAGACAAGAAAAATCTTTTTACGGCAAAAGAGTATATTTTTTTAGCACACCATATCACAGTAATAAAAAAATATTTTTGCCACAATTCAATTAACTTGTCAGCAATACTGGTCAGCTGCTGAGATAATCTAACTGCCAGTGTCCATCCACTCCAATGCTGCTGAGATAACCTATCTGCCAGTGTTCATCCACTCCAATGCTGCTGAGATAACCTATCTGCCAGTGTTCATCCACTCCAGTGCTGGTGAGCTGACCTATCTGCCAATGTTCATCCACTCCAGTGCTGTTGAGATAACCTATCTGCCAGTGTTCATCCACTCCAGTGCTGGTGAGCTGACCTATCTGCCAATGTTCATCCACTCCAATGCTGCTGAGATAACCTATCTGCCAGTGTTCATCCACTCCAGTGCTGGTGAGCTGACCTATCTGCCAATGTTCATCCACTCCAGTGCTGTTGAGCTGACTTATTTGTCCAGTGTCCATCCACTCCAGTGCTGCTAAGCTGACCTATCTGCCAGTGTTCATCCACTCCAGTGCTGCTGAACTGACCTATCTGTCCTGTGTCCATCCACTCAAGTGCTGGTGAGCTGACCTATCTGCCAGTGTTCATCCACTCCAGTGCTGTTGAGCTGACTTATCTGTCCAGTGTCCATCCACTCCAGTACTGCTGAGATAACCTATCTGCCAGTGTCCATCCACTCCAGTGCTGTTGAGCTGACTTATCTGTCCAGTGTCCATCCACTCCAGTGCTGCTGAGATAACCTATCTGCCAGTGTCCATCCACTCCAGTGCTGCTGATTTATCTGTCCAGTGTCCATCCACTCAACTGCTAAACTGACCTATCTGTCCACTTCGGTTCCCTCAGGCTCCTCAGTGTTGTTAATATGGGCCGAGCTACATTATAGTACAGGCAGTTAGAAAATCATTGTTTATTATTTTTTATAGTACAGGGCCTTAGTTACATCTATTTTCTAAGTGTGTTACACTGGTGCTGCACTTGCAGGCCATACCCCACTGTGTTCACATAAAAAAATATAAGCACTGTGACTCTGCAGGCTGTACCCCACTGTGTTCACATAAATATAAGCATTGTGACTACATAGTGTGAGTTGTCATTTGTGAAAAAAGTTTAGAGTTATAAAAATAATAGCAAAAAAGTTACAAAAGTAACAACTTATGTGTCTTGTACCCCACTGTGTTCACATAATATATAAGTACTGTGAGTTTTGTCATTTGTGAAAAAAGTTAAATAAATACTATAATTTATTTATGTTGCATAATTGGTGTGTGGTGTAGGTGCCGCACTCCACTGCGTTCACATAGCATATAAGTAAAGTGAGTCAGCAGGCCATACCCCACTGCGTTCATAAAACATATACAGATGTAGCAAAGCTCATCTTACTGTGATGCGCAAAGATGAGCATGGCTACATCTGTAAATACTGTGACTCTGCAGTGAGTGGTGATTTAAAAAAAAAGTTCAAGAAAATAAATAATACTATTATAATGTAAATGTTTTTGTACAACGTGTATGTGTTCATTGATATGGATCACGATGGTCAGTCGAGAGAAGAGCAGCAACAGCAGCAATCAAATACTAGCACTGCAGCTGCTGCCAGTCATGACAGTAAAACATCTACTAAAGGTGGTCAACGGTGCAAAATGTTTAGGAAAGAGAACCTGAAGTTGACAATTTTTTTACAATATTAAATACAGAAGTAGAGGTGTCGCCTTAAATAGCGACAAATAAAAAAAAAAGAACAATAAGGCTCAAACTGTGTGTCCACAAATCCCTTAGGAAAGTCTAGGGGTGTCCACAGTAGCTATGTGTGAGTCTGACATATCTCATACTGTCCTCATAGAGAAGCCTCTTTCACCTCCTTCCACCATTTCTGCACCATCTGCACATGTGGAGAGTTGTATCAACTTCATGTTTTGTATTTTTTAAAACAAAATTGATAAAAAACTTCTAAATCACATAATTTGGGCCTTTTTTGTTCCTAAAGTATTGTTAACCTCAATAACATTCATATCCAGTAATTTTCAGTCAATTTTGACCTACCTCACAACTCATAATATTGTTTTCACCAATATTGTGCAAAGACTGTAGCGAACTGGCTGGTTACTAAGTAACACAAACACACAGCAGTGGCAAAAAAAGAAAAGTGGTGCAAGATGGAATTGTAGGAGGAGTTTCCTAGATGGTTAACATCCCTACCTCTACTGTGGAATTACAAATGCTACAGATGGCAAGACAAGTGTTTTCAGGATTTGGGTGACCATAATTCCATACATAAGAGGTGACTTTTTTGGTCTTATGCCCAGTCATGACAATGGCCTTCTTCTTATCAAAGGCAAGAACTGCTTCCACTGGTGCCTGACTAACACAAACAACATCCTCATCATCAACATCCTCATTAGTGCTGGCATCCTCTAAACAAATATCCCCCTCATCCTGTTGCACTTCCACAGTGGCATCCTCAAGTTCTATGTCACCAGCTATACTTGTGCTGCTCATCCCCTCATTTGCAGAGGGAGCAGAAATGGTGTAAGGAGGCTTTTCTATGAGTACAGTATCAGAAAGGTCAGGCTCACACATGTAAACACTTAGACTCTCCTCAGGGATTTGTGACATTTCTGAAAACACAGTTTGTTCTACTGCCTTGGTGTTTTTTTACAGCGCTGATTTTCTGGTTTTCATTTTTTTGACACATCTTCTGGACTCTGAGGGGTAGATTTATTAAGATGGGAGTTCTGTTTAAGATGGGATGTTGCCCATAGCAACCAATCAGATTCCAGGTATTATCTTCTAAAAGGTGCTAGATAAATGAGGAGTAGAATCTGATTGGTTGCTATGGGCAACAGCCCATCTTAAATAGAACACCCATCTTAGTAAATGTACCCCTGAGTGAGAAGGTCTTGCATTGTCAGGAGGCAAAAGAAGATGACTCACTGACAGTTGTAGAACCATAATTCAGAAATAAAGGCCAAGGCCTAAGCTTTTCCTTGACTGTGTTTTGTGAATGGCATTTTGGCAATTTTATGTTTTTCTGCAGTAAACTTTCCCTTTATTAGAGGTGGAGGGGTTTTCTTTAGCAATGTAAAATATTGTTGTTTTTTTATTTCAGATGCCCTGACTTAAACTCCCTATGCCCTTGAGCATTATCAATAGTAGGTGACGTTGAAGGTCTTTTATCATCATGACTGGTTTCAGCAGCTGCAGTGCTAGCACTTGGTTGCTGCTCATGTTCTTGTCTCGACTGATCCAAATCCATATCAATGAACACACAGAAGTTGTACAATTTTTTTTTACAAATGAGAAATTACACTGCACAGTCACAATGCTTATAATTATGTGGATGCAGTGGCGTACAGCACCTACAGCACACATGAGTTGTAAAAAAACAAAAACAGTTTTTGAAAACTTTTCACAAATAACATTTCACACTGCGGATTCAATGTGCTGATATTTATGTGAACGGTGTGGGGTACAGCACCAACAGCACACATAAGTTGTAAAAAAAATCATTCATAAGCCTCAAGAATAGAAATGCCAGATTTTTCTTAAAAGCCAGCCTATTTCTGAAACAGCACCCATAGTTGGACACAATTGCTGCATTCACATGCATGGCCACCTCCTAAGGGTCTGCGCATATGCATCGGTTGTAGTGTGCATGTGCGCCCCTTTACTATGCTATTGCATCCCGGAATGATGTGATCGCACAGTGACTGGCAGGCGATGTGTGTCTGAGGGTGATGATGCAGCATTGAGGACGAGAAGCGCAGGTCTCCAAAAAAATGGCTGCTGCGCCATTTTTCCGGAGACCTGCGCATGCCCTGTAGACACTGGCACTGTGCCAGAATCTCTAGTGCTCAGAGCGCTAACAGCGGAGCTGCCGGCTACGGGGCCAACACACTGAGACTGCACACAGGTCCCCTTCTCTCTAGATACGCCCCTGACAGTCACTAGTGTTTATTAATGATGTGACAGAAGAAAGAACAGCCGCATAAATTCTTAAGTGTAGCGGTACATACTGTCTGCTCAGATTCAGCTATATTCAGCAAAGCAGATTGGACGGCAATTCACAGTACAGATAGACAATAATCGAAAACATACTTTGAAAGCAACACAGTCGTTTTTGTAAGGCAAAGAAGTTGAATATTCTGCAATGAGTGAGTCAATCACCTGATCGAGCATGCATTTCACTTGTTGAAGACAAAGCTAAAGGTAGAAAGACCCATAAACAAACAAAAATTGCAGACAGCTGCAGTAACGGCCTACCAAAGCATAAAAAAGGAGGAAACCCAGATTTTAGTGATGACTATGGGTTCTAGTCTTCAGGCAGTCATTGCCTGCAGAGAATTCTCAAAAAAAAAAAGTATTAAAAATTTAAATTTTATTTCTATTTATGTTAATTTGTCCATGTGTATAAAAATGGTTACAATTCATAATCTTTTCATACAATATTTTTGTTTAACCCATTGAATTAAAGCTAAAAGTGCACTTCAGTTGTTTAAATTTAAATCCATTGTGGTGGCGTACAGATCCCAAATAAAGAAATTGTGTCAGTGTCCAAAAACATATTGACTTGATTGATGGGGCATGTGTCCTGCAGTTGTTGGATGAATAATCCCTGCAGGACATACAGTGCATCCGGAAAGTATTCACAGCGCTTCACTTTTTCCACATTTTGCTATGTAACAGCCTTATTCCAAAATGGAATAACTTCCTTTTTTTTCCCCTCAAAATTCTACACATAATACCCCATAATGACGTGAAAAAAGTTTTTTTGAGATTTTTGCAAATTTATTAAAAATAAAAAACTAAGAAATCACATGTACTTTATATAAGTATTCACAACCTTTGCTACGAAGCTCAAAATTGAGCTCAGATGTATCCTGTTTCCACTGATCATCCTTGAGATGTTCCTACAGCTTAATTGGAGTCCACCTGTGGTCAGGGCCGGATAAACAATGGGGCGGATGGAGCTGCAGCTCCAGGTTCGCCATCAAAATAGGCCCACAACATCTGCTGGGCTGCTGTGGACAGGAAAAATAAATTCTTGCTACAGCAGCATGCCAGTGGTCCTCTGAGGTCCCGTCCCAGATCACTCCCCCCAGAACGGTTATTTGCATGCCATAATGTGTCTTCACCTCATAGTTATGCTGCTGCCTCCCCGTGGGATGGACCAGGCCAGTTTCCGCAATCCGGTTAGCAGGCACTTCCGGGTGGCAGTAGCCGGGAGCAGCGCACACCTGCATCCTGCAAACTGGCCATTCAGTGCACTGTGACCAGCACAATTGCTGTTGGGAGCGGCCGTGTGTGTGTGTGTGTGTGTGTGTGTGTGTGTGTGTGTGTGTGTGTGTGTGTGTGTGTGTTAGGGGTCCCAGCTGCTGTGACCAAGAACTAGAGATGTGTGGGTTCGGTTCCCTGTGAACCAAACCCTACCGGACTCACTACCCGAGCCCGGATCCAAGTCAGACTCGAGTTTTCAGAACGAGGCAAAACGTCATCATCCCGCTGTCGGATTCTTGCTGGGTTTGGATTCCATATACGGAGCCGCGTGTCGTCACAATTTTCACTCCGGCATTGGAAAGTGTAGCGAGAAGACGTGTCTCCATCCTTAGTGTCCTGCATCAGTACAGTGGTAGTGTCTTGTGCTGTATCAGTACAGTCACAGTGGTGGTGTCCTCTGCTGCCATATGTCTAGTGCTGCTGTATAAGTCCAGTCCAGTGGTGCTGTGTTGTGCTGCATCAGTTCAGTGGTGGTGTATTGTGCTGCATCAGTCCAGTCACAGTAGTGGTGTCCTCTGCTGCCATATATCCAGTTCTGCTGTATAAGTCCAGTCCATTGCAGTGGTACTGTGTTGTCCTACATCAGTACAGTGGTAGTGTCTTGTGCTGCATCAGTTCAGTCACAGTGGTGGTGTCCCCTGCTGCCATATGTCCAGTGCTGTTGTATAAGTCCAGTCCATTGCAGTGGTGCTGTGTTGTCCTGCATCAGTCCAGTGGTGGTATCCCTGTGCTGCTGTATATATCCAGTGGTACTGCTGTATATGTCCAGTGATACTGCTGTATATGTCCAGTGATACTTTCATATATGTCCAGTGGTACTGCTGTATAAATCCAGTGATACTGCCGTATATGTCCAGTGGTACTGCCATAAAATTCCAGTGATACTGCCGTATATGTCCAGTGGTACTGCCATATAATTCCAGTGATACTGCCGTATATGTCCAGTGGTACTGCCGTATAAATCCAGTGGTACTGGCGTATAAATCCAGTACAGTAATACTGCCGTATATGTCCAGTGGTACTGCCATATAATTCCAGTGATACTGCCGTATATGTCCAGTGGTACTGCCATATAAATCCTGTGGTACTGGCATACATATCAAGTCCAGTGATACTGCCGTATATGTCCAGTGGTACTGCCATATAATTTCAGTGATACTGCCGTATATGTCCAGTGGTACTGCCATATAAATCCAGTGGTACTGGCATATAAATCCAGTCCAGTGATACTGCCGTATATTCCAGTGGTATTGCCGTATAAAAGAAAATGCACTAAGCGCTTAGGTGAGTATGACTGCAATCGAGTGTCAGCAGCCTCTTGGAAAGGGAATTGCCAATCCCTTAATGCACAAAAATACCAAAGAAAACCAAGTGGCGCTTAACAATCATGTAATAAAATACATTTAATAAAAATACAAATAAAATACAATACAACAACCTCCTGGGGGTATGATACAGTGTTAAAACATCACAATAATGTTAATAAACAGTGTGATCTACCAAAACACCTGGTATTTGATTAGAGCACTTGGAGACATATAATGAGGATTCAGTTGCCAATATTATCACGGGGGGTCTCAGGTTTGGGCAGAGAACCATATATACACACTGGAATGTGCAACTGCAGGGTATTAGCCAAACGAATAGCTCACAGTGGCGTGCCCACAGGTAATTACCCGTGACCCGGGTTGAGATACGTTTATTCAGCCAATGTGAGCAATGTGAGTAAATGTTGAAATCAATGGAAATAAAAGTACCTGTTGTCGCTGGGCAGGAGCTTTCGATTCCTGCTCCCTGGTGCTGTCCCGTTGGCCAGGGAGATGTTAAACACCAGAGCCTCAGCGATGGATGGAAAGCGGTGCTGCGGTGCACGGGGAACCCGACTCAGCCATCCTCACCGAGACGCTGCCGCATCCAAGAGCTCTGTATCCCCCTGCACGGAGACCGACCACCAATGGAGCCGGAGTGGTGGCAAGGGTCAGGCCAAATGCACTGACCAGCGGCCCGTCTAACGCTCGTGCTGCCGGGCGGTGTGGAGGCGGCTGTAACTGGAGCCGTGTAAGTTGGAAGCTGCGGACTGGGAAGCCCGAGCCGCAGCCGTCAATCTGAGTTCCCGTGCACTGCTCTGGTGGGGGATAGACGTACACAGCGGTACCGATCCTCGTAGAATGTCCTGTATTGCTGTATAAATCCAGTGATACTGACGTTTATATGACCAGTGGTACTGCCATATAATTCCAGTGATACTGCCGTATATGTATACCCTATTGCAAAGCGGGTTACTGAGGCCATGACAACTATGCTGGTGTTAGACGTGCATCCAGTATCTGTCATTATTGCAGTGGGACTGCAGTGCCACTCCTAGATGGGCCAGGTGTTTGTGTCGGCCACTTGGGTCGCTTAGCTTAGTCACACACAGCTACCTCATTGCACCTCTTTTTTTCTTTGCATCATGTGCTGTTTGGGGACTATTTTTGAAATCTGCCATCCTGTCTGACACTGCAGTGCCACTCCTAGATGGGCCAGGTGTTTGTGTCGGCCACTTGGGTCGCTTAGCTTAGTCACACAGCTACCTCAGTGCACCTCTTTTTTTCTTTACAGCATGTGCTGTTTGGGGACTATTTTTGAAATCTGCCATCCTGTCTGACACTGCAGTGCCACTCCTAGATGGGCCGGGTGTTTGTGTCGGCCACTTGTGTCGCTTAGCTTAGTCATACAGCTACCTCATTGCACCTCTTTTACTTCTTTGCATGACGTGCTGTTTGGGGACTATTTTTTTTTTAAGTGCCATCCTGTCTGCCACTGCAGTGCCACTCCTAGATGGGCCAGGTGTTTGTGCCACACACTTGTGTCGCTTAACTTAGTCATACAGCTACATCATTGCACCTTTTTTACTTCTTTACATGATGTGCTGTTTGGGGACTATTTTTTTGAATTGCCAACCTTTCTGCCACTGCAGTGTCACTCCTAGATAGGCCAGGTAATTGTTCTGCACACTTGTGTTGCTTAGCTTAGTCATACAGCTACCTCATTGCACCTCTTTTTCTTCTTTGCATGATGTGCTTTTGTGGCCTATTTTTTAAGTGCCATCCTGTCTGCCATTGCAGTGCCACTCCTAGATGAGCCAGGTGTTTGTGCTGCACACTTGTGTCACTTAGCTTAGTCATACAGCTACCTCATAGCACCTCTTTACTTCTTTGCATGATGTGCTGTTTGGGGCCAATTTTTTTAATCTGCCATCCTATCTGCCACTGCAGTGCCACTCCTAGATGGGCCAGGTGTTTGTGCCGCACACTTGTGTCGCTTAACTTAGTCATACAGCCACCTCGGTGCAACTTTTTGGCCTAAAAACAATATTGTGAGGTGTTCAGAATAGACTGGAAATGAGTGGAAAAGAATGTTATTGAGGTTAATAATATCGTAGGATCAAATGTACTCCCAAATTCTGTGATTTTAGCTGTTTTTATGTTTTTTTCAAAAATTATCCAGATTCAAAACCAAAACACAAAAGGGTGGTTTTGGCAAAACCAATCCAGATCCTAAACACGAGCATGGAACCAGAACAAAAACCAAAACACAAAACATGAAAATTGCCCACCGCACATCTCTACCAAGAACCCGATGGTCACTCTGTCAGAGCTACAGCATCCCTCTGTGGAGAGAGGATAACCTTCCAGAAGGACAGTTTTTTATGCAACAATCCACCAATCAGGCCTGTATGGTAGAGTGGTCAGACGGAAGCCACTCCTTAGTAAAAAAGCACATGGCAGCCCACCTGGAGTTTGCCAAAATTAACCTGAAGGACTCTCAGACCATGAGAAACAAAAGTCTCTGGTCTGGTAAGACAAAGAACTCTTTGGCGTGAATGCCAGGCATCATGTTTGGAGGAAACTAGGCACTGCTCATCCCCATGCCAATTCCATCCCTAAAGTGAAGCATGGTGTTGGCAGCATCATCTGTTGGAATGTTTTTTCAGCGGCAGGAACTGGGAGACTGGTTAGGATAGAGGGAAAGATGAATGCAGCAATGTAAAGAGACATCCTGGATGAAAACCTGCTCAGGAGCACTCTTGACCTCAGACTGGGGCGATGGTTCATCTTTCAGCAGGACAACAACCCTAAGAACACAGCCAAGATATCAAAGGAGTGGCTTCAGGACAACTCTGTGAATGTCCTTGAGTGGCCAGCCAGAGCCCAGACTTGCATCCAATTGAACATCTCTGGAGAGATCTGAAAATCGCTGTGCACCGACGCTTCCCATCCAACCTTATGGAGCTTGAGAGGTGCTGTACAGAGGAATGGGCGAAACTGCCCAAAGATAGGTGTGCCAAGCTTGTGGCATCATATTCAAAAAGACTTGAGGCTGTAATTGCTGCCAAAGATGCATCAACAAAGTATGTGATTTCTTATTTTTGTATTTTTAATAAATTAGCAAAAATCTCAAAAAAAAAAAAAATTTTATTATGGGGTATTGTGTGTAGAATTTTAAGGGAAAAAAATTATTTATTCTATTTTGGAATAAGGCTGTAACATAACAAAAAGTGGAAAAAGTGAAGAGCTGTGAAAACTATCCAGATGCACTATATATAATGCTTCATTCATCTGCGTTTTTTATTTCTTATTTTTTCATATATATATATATATATATATATTTCATTTTTATTTAACTGTCATATGTATTTATAACTCTGTGTTTTCGTCCTAATGGTCCTTTATTATTACAGTGCCCTGTATATTATGTCATTGTGCAGGTCCCTCCAATGCTTGTGCAATTATTCTATTTTTTAACTTGAATAACATAATACTTTTAATCTATATATTTGTTAGAATAGATCACAGGCTCCAACAAAATAGAGCCTTCACCATGCACGTATAGCGTGACACAGGTGGAACTGATGTCATCCACACCAAAATAGAGGCTTGGACCGCGGGTTGATTTCCGGATTGTTCGGGAACAGTAAACACGTGGAGCCCAACGTTTTATATGAGCTTATGCGATATGCCTACATTTAAAATTACATTTATGAGTGCAATTCATCTTTAACATACGCTTTATAAAATTACTACACCACTGTGTGCCTCCTGACCATTTGTTTATATACAGATGGCTAATCATGGCTCCATCTGCAACTAGGTGCACCCGGCGAGGCGCACCGCCGGGAACGAATGGGAGCGTCTCTGTACGCTCGGCGGCATGCCAGGGCATGCCGCACGCCCCTGCCTTCGATGCAGCCACACACACACACACACCCCTTATCACTATTAAAATAGATTGACTTAAGTTAATTTACAGTAAACATAAAGGCAACTCCTCCACCTAGGATAAATATTGCTTCATAAAACTGCCTTACAAGCAACATCCATGTCCTCCAGTCCTACAGTAGGTGCCTTTAGTTGAGCTATCTTAGCTGCCTTGCTCACCGTATAAACATTGTGGGTCGTGACATCATTAGAAGATGTCTGCCACCCGACATGTGCAGCATTGAGCTGGGAGCTGGGTCATGTAACTAATTAGCTCATCTGTTGTTCAATGATAGGGTAAGCTGGTTGAGGAAGCCACCGGCGCCCCACAAGAGTTGGAGAGAGATAAATTGGACAGAGATAAAGTACCAGCCAATCAGCTCCTAACTCCCATGTTACAGGCTGTGCTTGAATAAAAAAACAGTTAGGAGCTGGATGGTTGGTACTTTATCTCTTTCCACAGCTTAGTACATATGTTCCTCAACATCCCAGATTGTAGACTGATCGGGTGTGGTTCATTGGGTTGACCCTAATTAGATCGACAGTCATTAGGTTGACCAATGTTGGTCGACAGTGAGTAGGTCGACACCTGAATAGGTCGACATGGACATGAGGTCAACACAGAAGAGATCGTCATGGAAAAAGGTCAACATGAGATTAAAAATTGAAAAAAATTAGAAAACTACCTTTTAATGTGTTGACCTTTGCCATGTCTATCTACTGATCACATCGACCTAAAGACCATGTCTTCCTAATGCAATAGTGGTCGACCTAATGACTGTCAACCTAAATGTGGTCGACCTAAAGACGGGATACCAGCCTGATCAGCCTAATGTTTGGTCAAGTATTACTACTAAGTATTAAGAACTTAAATGGCTTTATGGACTAGTAGCAGCACTATCACACATAAAAAAGCAGTGTACAGATTGTTAAATGTGTGTTTTTTTTTCTTACTTGTACATTTCTTCCCATGACCACCTCGGCGTAGTGCATTTCGGCTCAGTCTGCAATGAAAATTGTCCTCCCAGAATTCAGCAAACCAGACATTCCTTCTGTTGTTATCTAGTGTCCGACTGGTAAAATACCGGTCAAACCCTAAGACAAGTAGGAAAACAGCAAGTTGTAACCAAGAATGCACACACATATACATATATACAATATACATACTGCATATACTGTATGTAAACTGACTGTACCTTGACTGTTTTCGTAAATAATATCTGTGTGAATAAAGGGCCTGATTCTAAATTGCATGTAGCTGTGCATGTAGCCATATGTAGCAAATTTTAGCGAACTTTGCATGCACTGTAATGAACATAGGCATCACTGCATATCTTTTGGCAATGAAGAGTCAGACTCGAGGTCGCACTGGGGAACCGGAAAGGTGGGTAATTCCATGGTGAGTCCTACAGCATTAAGGCCCTGTCCCTTTCTGTGAAGGTGTGGGGCTTAGCAGGCCGCGATGGGGGTGGGTTTAGCACACCTCCCAGCATGTTCTGGATAGGAGCAGCTGGCCCCGCTGGTGAACTGATTAGTTAATGGCAGCTCATTCCTACTTTGAAGAACCAGCTGTCAGCGCATGGGATGTGGATGCACAAGTACTCCTGTCCCTGAGACCCATCACCCTCACCCTGAGTCCCCACTTCTCCTCTCCTTCACCTCGCCTTGTCTATTTAGCTACTCCCTCTTGTCCATGTGACACCTCCACCATGCCTCCTAATGTTATCTAGGAGGATGGTATATTCATTGCATGTGAATTTTAATACTGTATGTGGTGGGGGGAGTGTGTATTAATGGTGTGTGTGTGTGTGTGTGTGTGTGTGTGTGTGTGTGTGTGTGTGTGTGTGTGTGTGTGTGTGTGTTATTATTCACATACGTATTATATCTGTGTGCATTATACGGTGGGCACTGCAATTCTTCCTGTATTATAGGTCAGTGCATTGCTCTCTGTATTATATGGCAGTCACTGTGAAGCTCTCTTAATTGTATGGCAATCACTATGTTGCTCTCTGCAATATACTGCAATGTTCTCTGCATTATATGGTAGTCAGTGCATTGCTCTCTGCATTAAATGGTGGGCATTGCGATGCTTCCTACATTATATGGCAGTTACTAGTCTGTAACACTCTCTGTATAATACAGTGAACATTGAAATGCTCTCTGCCACACTCCTTCAATAAGCTGGCCACACCTCTTCAGCTTTGTGCCGCCTTCCTTCAGTGGGCCCCTATCATTGCATTGCCCCTGTGAGCCCTTCATGCCTCAGTCCAACACTGGTCATACAGATCTTGCCAGCAACTCTACATACAAGATATGGGTGTTCCTGGGTGACAACTGGGCGGTCACTTGGTGCTTGCATGGAAGAGAATCATCTAGTGGAAGTGTCATGGGCATGTAGCCAGAGACGTGCATATGCAAAGGGAATATTTATTTTAGATCGATTTCTTGTACCCAGCATAGGGTATGTGTAAGTCCCAAGACTAGTGATGAGGGCTGCATCTGTAAGCGGTAATAATGAAATGGTGTGATTCGCACACATGAATCCATGCATATAGTCGCATTAGCATTCACTGGCTACATATTCGCATTCTGCTGGGTGCAACTCAGAATCAGACCTATAGTGTTTTTTTCCATCTGTTTCTTTTATATGATACTTGCAAGCAGTGGGTTCATCAGGACTCAGGACAATTTCTTTGAACTGTTTACTGGCTCCCAAAGCATGCAAGTGGTTTAGATACCTTGATTTTGCCAGAATATTTTTAGATACCTTGATATTGCCAGAATATTTTTTTTAAAATGATGTATGATACGAGAAGTTTTATTCACTCAGAGAGGGGTTTACATGAGCAGTAGTAAGGCTACCAATTAGAAGCAAGATGTCTTGATGTCTCTGAGCAATGAAATGCGGGCAGGTGCATTGTGCTCTGGATCAAGACACACTCACACATATTTATGTATATATCTAGATAGACAGAGAGAGAGAGATAGTGAGAGATGTGGCAATGATACAGTGTGTTAGGTGGAGGTGCACTGACTTATATGATAGCCGGGAGTGTCATCCCTACAAATTAGTGAAAATACCCAGATATTGGTAATACCTGTAACGTATATAATCCATATTGAGGTATGGCCTTTATCATCTAAGAATTGCAATGAGTGTATTACATTTTGTTTTTCTTCCCTCTTCTAACCTATGTGTGAAGGACAAGAGAACATCTTAAAGAAATAACCAACACTTGATGTGCACATTTTCTGCTAACCTGTGCTATGCAGATACACAGGTATTTGTTATTTTAAAAATTGCATATATGTAATGCACTATGCAATATATATATATATATACAGTATATATATATATATATATATATATATTGTGGTGAAAGTGCTTGTGTCTCACCACAATTGCCCATATTTCTGTGGGATCAGCTCCCTTGAAGAGAGAGGAAAACAAGACCTGCGCACTCTGCATTAGTAATTTGGAACTCTGAGCTTTTTGGAATGCACAGCTCCAAGTGGAAAAATAGAAGTCCAGGTTTTCCAGTTCACCCAGATCCAGTAGAAAGTCAGAAGCAGAACAGAGGTTTAAAACTCCCATCCACCCACTGCACGTTGCACTGATGCCTGTTAGAGGCCAGCGAGTAGGTTGCAGTTTGTAGTGCCAAGCCTGGTGGATGTTGGCTGCAGGTTGTTGCAGAAGAATAACTATTGGGCATGGGGAGTGCTAAGACATTTACTTTTCATTTGATAATTTTAAGTTATGTACCTGTGTGACCAGCCCAAGCCTGTGTATGCTGTGCTTAAGTGTCTGATGCCAGTAAGGACACTGTGATTTACCAGAAAACCAGTCTACCAAATCCTTGTTTCCAGTACTATCTATCTATCTATCTATCTATCTATCTATCTATCTATCTATCTATCTATCTATCTATCTATCTATCTATCGTATCTTAAATCTGAACCTGCCATTTGTGATTGAATCAGAGCACTGCCTCAGGTTTTCATGCCAGACTCAGATTTCAAAATGAGGCAAAACATCTTCCTGGCATCAGATCTCACATGTTTTGATTCCAGAAAAGTCCTACGCTCCGTCATTTGGGCCCTTTTTAAACAGGAACCTGGGGGTTAGGGTATGCGACTATGGTCAGCAGTGCACTATCTGTGCCTGTTATCATAAAATTATATGGCAGCACAAAATGGAGGCGGAGAAGCATAACCATACTGTATATAAAGTATAAGCTAAACACCTTAAATTAGGTTAGAAGTCGCACTGGAGCAGGCAAAGCCAATAGAGGTACACTGTGTCACCTCACTGTCAATCATTATTATCTAAAAAAAATGCCAGAAGAAGCACTGTATTACTATACTGAAAGGGGCATTGCGTCATTTATTATTAAAGAAACGCCAGTAGGAGCTCTGCATTATAACTTAAATGGGTGCTGTGTTTAAAAACCCCCCATAGAGGTACTGTAGACTGTGGCGGCAGCATTGAGGCAGTGTGTTATGTATTCAGGGCAGGCACTGCTTTAAAAAAGCAAATAAACTGTGTTCAAAAATAGCATTCATTAGCGCTGTGAGTTCCAGTATGTAAAAAATAAAATAAAACTGTGTTGTTCAGATTCAGGCACGGTGTAGTAAAATAATGTTTATTAGGTGCCACCATAAATAGAAGTGCTGTGACTCAATAGAAGAGCAGGAGCAGCAACCAAGTACTAGTGCTGAAGCTGCTGCCAGTCATGATGATAGTACGTCAACATCTACTAAAGGCAGCCAAGGTGACACAAACTTTAAGAAAAGACACCTGAAATCTAAACAATATTTCATAATGTTAAAGAAAACATCCCTTGTAATACTGTAGGGAAAAATTACTGCCAGAAAATGTAAATATTGGCAACATGCCATACATCACACACAGGGGCAAGGAAAGGCTCAGGCAATGGCCTTTGTTTGTGAGTCGTGGTCCTGCTAGTGCCACTGCTGTTTCATGCTCTAGAATGCCTATTGCGGAAGTGGGGGTCAAACACAGTCAGGCCTCATCTGTAATCCTCTTATGATGATGCAACTTCTGCACAACTCTGAGTCTAGTAGAGGCACAGACAGATCAGTGCCCAAAAAAAAGAACACTAAGGCTGAAGAACAAACTGTGTGTTCACAAATCCCTGATGAGAGCCTAGGGGCATCCATGTGTCTATGTAGAGCTATGTGAGCTATGTAGAGCTATGTAGAGCTATGTGAGCTATGTGTCTATGTAGAGAAGTTTCCTTCCACCATTTCTGCACCCTCTGAACATGTGGGGATAAGCATTACAAGTAAAGATGGTAAAGAAGAAATTGAGTATGCTACTGTGGAAGTGCAACATGATGAGGGGGATGTTTGTGTATCTGACACTAATGAAAATGATGATCATGGTTTTTGTGTCACTGTAAGTCAGCCACCAGTGGCAGCAGTTATTGCCCATTATAAAAAGACAATTGTCATGCCTGGGTATAAAACCAAAAATACCATCTCCTTTTGTTGGAATTATTTTTGCGCAAATCCTGACATTTGTCAAGCTATCTCTACCATTTCTGAAGCCAAAGTAAGTAGAGGTAGGGACATTAACCTCCTCCCTGTTATGTCATTTGCAGTAAGTTTATGCATGTTTGTTTTATCAAAATCTGATGCCCAGCCACATGTGTCCATCCACAAGTGGCTGTGCTGTGTCCATCCAGAAGTGCCTGTGCTGTGTCCATCCAGAAGTGGCTGTGCTGTGTCCATCAAGTGGCTGGTTGTGTCCATCCACAAGTGGCTGTGCTGTGTCTATTCACTTCCTGTCCCTGTGTCCATCCACAAGTGGCTGTGCTGTATCCAGTCCCCTTAGTCTAATTATTCTGTCACACAGTGGTGCTGCACTGACTCCGTAGGCTATACCCCACTGCATTCACATATAAGCAGCGTGACTCCACTGTATCAGTTGGAAAAAAGTAAAAAAAAAGTACAAATAAAAATAAAGATAAACTTTAAAAGAAAAATCTGTGTGTGCTGTATCCCAGTGCATTTGTTCACGTACATATAAAAACCCTTTTGAATCCCTGCAGTGTGATCTGAGCTGCAAATTTTAAAAATACTGTATATATACAGTATATATATATATATATATATATACATTATATATATATATATATATATATACATTGTTCTATTCTTTGTACTGTACTTTGCGCTGTACCCCAGTGCATTTGTTCATGTACATATAAAAACACTTTGAATCCCCACGGTGTGAGCTGAGCTGCAAATTGAAAAAATAATATATATATTGTTCTATTGTTTGTACTGTTATGTGTCCTATACCCCAGTGCATTTGTTCACATACATATAACAGCCTTGTGTCCCCCCGCAGTGTGAACTGGGCTGCAAAATTGAATATATATATATATATATATATATATATATTTACAGTTCTATTGTTTGTACTTTTCTGTTTGCTGTACCCGAGTGTATTATATATATTGTTCTATTGTTTGTATTCTATGCACTGTACCCCCGTGCATTTGTTCACGTATATATAAAAGCCATTTTAATCCCTGCAGTATGGGCTAAGCTGCAAATTGAAAAAATAAATAAATATATATATATATATATATATATATAGAGAGAGAGAGAGCACATACTTATAAAAGCCCTTTGAACCCTGCAGTGTGAGCAGTGCTGCAAATTGAAAAATTGTTCTATTGTTTGTACTGTTCTGTGCACTTGTTCACACACATATATATATATATATATATATATAAAAGCCCTTTGAATCACCAATGTGAGCTGAGATGGATTCTTGGCACTGTACAGCTGTTAATTTAGCTGCCTTAAGACCATTGGTAGCTTGTTTGGTGGAGGCACAAACAAACCAAGCTCTTCAGCCACAAAAGTGGCAGTATCTGTCCTTGAAGTGCTTGGTTTGTTAAACTGTGCATGCCCTTTTTAATATCCAACATAAGGGAGGGTGGGAGGGCCCAAGGACAACTCCATCTTGCACCACTTTTCATTTTTGCAATTGCTGTGTGGCAATGTTTCACAGATATGTCATGCCATGTGTTTGTGTCATTGCTCTGACAATTAGTGACCAGCCAGCTCACTGCAGCCTTTGGCCTAAACTGGATGAAAACAATATTGTGATCTGTGAGGTGGTCAAAATCAATTAAAAAATACTTATTGAGATTAAAATACTGTAGAATCAAACAAAGGCCCAAATCTGTGATTTTAGATGTTTATATAATTTTTTGGGGGGAAATACAGATCCAAAACCAAAACCAGTGGGGCTGTTTTGGCAAAACCAAAACCTGATGGCAATTAGAACCAAAACCTGATGGCAAATTAGAACCAAAACCAGCAAAAATTGTCAGGCACACATCTCTAATATATACACACACACTCAAATGAAACACATACTGTATATACATAAAAACATGCGTGTGTGTGTGTGTGTGTGTGTGTGTGTGTGTGTGTGTGTGTGTGTGTGTGTACAAACAAAATGTATATAATAGAGATAGATGAAAATCTTCTTATAAAAATTCTGTAGCTCTGTGCATTTGTGTGTAAAATGTGGTACATTATCCCATATAATACAAAGTGACAAATATATGTAAAAATAATCTGCTATATATGCCTTGATATTTAATAAGTAGTGATGTCATCACTTATATTTAAAGATTAGTAATGTCACTCCTGCAAAAATAACAGTCGTTATGTTTCTTGTGTTACATGACTCATTCCAACAGTATTCTGTAACAGAAAACATACTTGTCAGTGAAGATAAATCACTTAATATGAGGATTTTTCATGAAAAAAATGGGTTTGTTTCAAATTGAACTTGTGCATTATAAGGAATACTGTGAAATCTAAAGAACATAAGAAGTCACCTCGGAGTTGTCAGGCTCTGGACTGGATAGCGATGTGGTAAGATTTTGCTTGCCACTGTAAACTACTAACTTGGGGTGTTGAGCAAATAGGCTCAATAAAGATTAGGCCAAAGCAAGAAAAAACAGAAGTACAAAAAAAAAATGTCTAAAAAAAATAAATCTTTGTTATTGATCTATATACATAAATAAGCAACTGTCAGGCATCTGTTTTGGCATGGAACTTGTGTCCTTTGTCCTGGAGCAAGTTGGTAAGTTGGAAGGACTGCTAGTTACAGTATTTGGCCACTACAGGTTGGTTTACCTGCAGCTCTATAGCTTACATACTGTAAAAAAGAATGCATTTTAAATTTCATAATAAATAACATACTGTTTCCTAACAAAACATTTTAAAAAAAAGTGGGCAATATATATGAATATTATTTTTACTCAAATAATGTGTAAATGGGTATTTTCCCACCCTTTTCACATTATTTTAGTATCACATGAATCTACTAATGGGCAACTGGAGAATTCACAAAATTCTCCTGTAAACCCTTAAATTCGCATTTTCTTTCAAAATCAGGTCACATTTCCCATACTTGTAATGGGAAATGTGATCTTCTCAAATTTACTAAGATAAACAATGTAAAAAAAAAATACCTGAGGGAGCCCTGTGATAATAACGCCATTTGCAGATGGCATTATACAGTCTTTCCTCTGGTTCTGCTACCCAGAGATCAGAGCCAGCAAACATGATCAGCCTTGTGTGTCTAAATAGACCACAAACTGATCACTGAAGAAAATAAACTGTTAAAAAAGAAAATAGTCAAATTTCCTGCACACTGCTGCATCAAGGGATCAGTTTCATGTGGGCCCCTTCTCTCTATGACCCCAGTCTGCTGATCTGTGCCTGTGAACTGAGATGCTATGAAACTCCTGACTTGCAACTCAATTCACAGCACTGATCAAATAACTTGGCTGACTGGATTACCAAGGAGCTCACCGGATCACCTGAGTTAAATTAGCTCAGTTGGGGAGAGAGGGTGATCACAAGGGAGGAAGGAACTGACTGTGCTGGCACATACACAGTCTCAGGGTATTTTTGCAAAAAATACCCTGAGAAGTATGGGGAAGAATTCGCAGGGACAACATTTTTTGCAAGCTCTGTCCGGCATGCAATATATGATACATTCTTGTGATGTTTTCAAATATTGCAATGCAAATTTATCACATACTGGGGGTCATTCAGATCCGATCGCTTCTGTGCGCATTCGCACAGCAGCGATCGGGTCAGAACTGCGCATGCGTCGGTGCCACAGTGCTCGGGTGCATGTCAGACAGCTGACAGCTGTCTTAGGCTAGCGATCACCTCCGCCTCATTGACAGGCAGAGGCGGTTGCTGGGAGGGGGCGGGTCCGTGGCATTTGGTCGCTGTTAAGGAAGTACGGTTCAGGCAGTGCAGGTGTGCCCAGACCGTTGGGGGGGTGGGCCGCAGCAGCTGCGTGATGTCACACGCAGCTGCTGCGACCCAAGCAGCGACGGGTATTTTCCTGCCAGCGCTGATAGGGAGCTACTCCTAAAGTACAAGAGCAGCGCCGCTGTGCGTTGGGCTTTTGTACTTCTGCGGGGGGGGGGGGGGCCTGACATGCGTCCCCCTGCATGTCAGGGAAGCAGGGAAGCTGATCATGGATGAGCTAAATGTAGCACATCTACGATCAGGTCTGAATCACCCCCACAGTACCATCTGTATTTGAGATGCGAATTGTGATAAATATGCCCTTAAGTGTGTAGAAAATGTAGTGATTGGGATTTCTTTTTCCTTGTGTGATTTTGGATCCAATATCTTAATAATAGTATTATGAAAAATGAGAAACTGAGAAATGAAAAATCTGAAAGATTATCTAATGTATTCCCATAACCCCATATAATCATAACAGGATTGCAGAATAGACAAAAATGTCTTTCTGCAATTTAGTACATTTTTTTTACACTTTATCTCCACAATTGTGTATTCATAAAAATTATGCTATTCACAATCTCCTATTATGATATGTACCAAATAGCATATACATTTTTCTTCTTTTCATTTCTATGAAATAGTTTCATATCGTTATCAATTTGCTCTATAAACACATTTTACACCTACTGCTTTCCATTCATATTTAATGGCTCTCGATCTGTTTAATGCATGTTTGACTGTAATATCAAAATGTTGTTTACAGGTTCTCTAAATTGTATTTATTATATGTTTAGCTTTAATGATTAGGTTAGATCACCTTTATGGTTTGCTGGTGCATCTTCTGGGCATTAAGTATGTAAAAGTTAATCATTGATCATGCAAAGAGAGAGAGATATATCAATGTTGAGGGGTCGCCATGGAAAGGGAGCTTCAGCAATAAATAGTGTTCTCTAACATTGCATAATTCAGCAAAGAAAACATATTAAGTATCCTTTAGGCAGCCCTGCGCTAACTGGTGCCCCTCTCTAATAGGTGCCATTTTCAACATTTGTTCGGTAGGGGAAGCAATTCCTCCCCCTGCATCCCCCCAGATATGACTCACACATACCCTGGGGTGCTAATGTAGTGTTTCTAAAGTGCTGGGCTCTCAACAACCCCCTTCCCTTTCCTTGAAGACACATCTGCATTTCGCTGTGTACTTGTCTACCACCACCATGCAGGGTGTAATTCGGGGCAAATATCCTGCAATCCCCCAGATATGGGACTGTAAAATTTTATTTGGGACATTTGACAACCCAAGTGTCCCAAGGCATCACACCAAGAAGAGGTAGCAATTTAAGTGTTAAAAGGTGTTATATTGAGATGAAGGTTTGTGCTGGTCCGTGGGGGGGTAGGGTGGGGTGTCTCGTGCTTTATACTTAAACCTTAGGAATTTTAGGGTCACCTAGCCATGGTAGGTAGGCCCATATTTTTTTTGCCGAACATTAAGCTAATAATAAGCTGAATTTAACTCCATGTTAAATTACAGAATTTATTATAATTGTTCTGATTGCTAGTGTTCCTAGTGTTTAGAGTGTGTATCTGCATTTTCTTTTTTCAGTGTGTACCAAGTATTAGTCTGCAAGTGTTGATTACTTATGCAAGCAGCTATTTTCTTTTTATTTAAAAGAAAGTCTAAAGGGAAAAAATATTACGGGTCTGAAAATTTACATGTAGAGCCTACTGGTTCACAGAAAAACAATACTGCCTGGAGCAATCAGTGATAGTGTCATTTGTAGTACACACAAATCTGTTACATTTTTAGGGGTTAAAAAATTAATACTACTGCAAGCCTTTGTAGATAGATAGATAGATAGATAGATAGATAGATAGATAGATAGATAGATAGATAGATAGACAAAGGAGAATAAGAAATGTGTGATGTTTAGGATAACAGGTTGGGCTAATAATATCCAATAATATAATATTAATAAACCTCTGACTGATGCCCTCCTAGGCAATATAGTGACGGATCCTTCTGCCACTTCCTCCTGCTGCAGGACTGGTGAGATCTTGGAACCCCAACTGTCAGAGCCAACCCACATGAAGTGACCGGTTTGGTTTGCCCTCTTTGCTGCAGCAAGCACTCGCCTGTAGAAGATAGGGTGATGAGAATCAAGAAAATGAAAGTAAAACAACAAGATTCAGTAAAGGGGATAAATGAGATATAAAAGATGAATGAATATTAGCCTGTGACACTTATGTCAGCTATGATTAAATCACAAGTGCGGGTACTGAAAATCCCATTACCATTTTATTTAATTAAAATTGGCATGGAAAACAGCCAGCATTCACTGTATCTGAAAGAATGTTTAACTATAAGACAGACTCTCCCTGTTGACAAAGCATTCAACTTCATAAGAAATACTACTATACCAAGGTAATTATAGATATGCTGTACACAATAGCTACAGGCAGGCTTGGACTGGCCCACATGGGTACAGGGGAAACCACCAGTGGGCCCACCTCCTGCTCTAGGGATCAGGTTCCAGACTGTACACTTGAATTATACATCATACATATGTTACCTTATACTGTACTATGGTGTATTTTCTACAGTGCATTGCTGTTATTAATCTGTTATTAATCTGGTACATTATCGTGCATGCAGCAGATGAATTTACTGTATATATTTATGAAGGGGCTCAGACGTTGCACTCTCTAATGGTTAGTCAAACCAATGAGGTGGCAGGCCACACCCCTTCTGCGGACTGGCCACACCCCTAAACATGGGCCTCCACCACTGCATTCCCCCGGTGGGCCCTACATGCCCCAGTCCGACATTGGCTGTAGGGGTGCTAGTCTGAATGTAATTTTGAAGCATTAAGGCCCTCATTCTGAGCTGATCGCCCGCTAGCTACTTTTAGCAGCCATGCAAACGCATAGTCGCCGCCCACGGGGAGTGTATTTTCGCTTTGCAGGAGTGCGAACGCCTGTTCAGCAGAGCGGCTGCAAACACATTTTGTGCAGAACAAGACCAGCCCTGTAGTTACTTATTCTGTGATGATGGCTGCGACGAATGACATGGTAATGATGTCAGATACCCGCCCAGCAAACGCCCGGCCATGCCTACATTTTTCCAAACACTCCCAGAAAACGATCAGTTGCCACCCAGAAACTCCCATTTCCTGTCAATCTCCCTGTGTTCGCCAATGCGACTGAAAACATCGCTAGAACCTGTGCAAAACCACAATGCTCTTTGTGCCCGTACGTCGCACATGCGCATTGCGGCCCATATGCATGCGCAGTTTTGATGTTTTTTTAAATGATCGCTATGCAACGAACAACGGCAGCTAGCGATCAACTCGGAATGAGGGCCTAAGTGTACAGATTAGCGTTATTTCATACAGTAGAAGCCAGTTGACCCTAAACAATAAGGCAAAATTAGAAGAAATTAGTAACTTCTGTTATGCTAAGCCTAATACTGTTATGTTTAGCAAACTGGAATAGAATAAATTCTAACTGCAATTTTCACCTGATATCATCTTCACTGGCAAATATGATGACAGCGCGGGCATTGGAAGTCTCCAGAAGGCGCCGAATTATCTTATCAAACTCTCCTGCTTTTGGTTCCCGTGGAATCTTCACTGACTGTGCTACACACACGCTACCTGCAGAGAGAGCACAGGGAAGTTGTCTGCACTATCTACACTGAGAATGATACATTGCAGTGCTGTACAAGTAGCTTGCTTACATAACCTCTTACACAGCACAAGGTTTACAGAAAGATAAAAACCATCGTTTGAGAATGATCGTGCTCACCTATGCTTTTCACTCATTTGGGCGGTCCTGACGGTCATGTAGTTTGGTGATAAACTGCTATGTGTATACATGGAAAAATACTGCGTTGTATGTGTTACACAAAGTATATGCACAAAGGCACTGTGAGTGAGATGCTCGTATCAGAAATGTTGTAGAAAGGGGATGGGCATTCCTGGAAGGTGGCTAGAAATGGCAGCAAAATGGTATTTCAGTGGTCGTGTTATGGGAGTGTCACGGATGTGTTAATAAAAGTGGCTGCGTGCATGGATGCACAGCAGCAGGTATAAGAGGCCATCGTCAGATGAAGAAACTACTGTAGTATGGCAAAAAGCTATGATTCGCAGTCTGCAGGGAAGAGCTAAATTATGCAAATTTGTGTCTTTTAGCCCCACCCCTCTAAAGAGCCAGAATCCCAGATATAATCTCCTCATCTTGCCCTCTACACTAGGAATCGGGCAGGATATGGGAGATTCAGCCACTCTCCCTTGAGTGCGGCAGACTGCCCGAAAAAGTAGATAAGTATGGCATAGTACTGGTGTAAAATTCGATGGTGTGACTTATTGTGATGTCTAGAGATGCACTAATCGGTATTACGGCATGTACAGATGCTGAAAGTGGGTGTATCAGTTCTCACATATTCAGTCACATGGATGTACATAAGGGGAGGAGTCTGTAGTGTCATTTGCATAAAGTCGCAGCTGGGAGAATGCCAATAGGTGTTTCTGCATCTGACTCAGAATCAAGCCCAGATATCTCTTTTTTTGTTTAATCTCGGGCCAATTTGATTTTATACATATTATAAAAATAGTCAGATTTTATCGGTTACACTAGAAGAAAACAAATGATTTATACAAATAACAATAGTTGTAAAACTGGTTTAAGGATATGAGCTTTGGTAATAATAATAATAATAATAATAATAATAATAACAACAATAATAATAATAATAATAATAATAATAATAATTTATGGAAATATGTTGCCATACCATCCTCCCTGGATTTCTGGATAAATGCTTCTACTCCACTTTCACCATAGCTGCCTTCAGATGCTAGTGTGGACACGTAGCTCCACTTCAGGGCTTTTACAATATCCACCATGGCCTGAGCTTGATAAGTGTCAGATGGAACCACTCGAGAAAAGAAATCATATCGACTATTGTCACTTAGGTCTGGAGCGGTGGAAGCATAGCTCACTTGTGGAATCTGTGGGGAGTAGAAGATAGAGAAAAGGAATTCAGTTAATAGTAGCAATGGTAGAAGATTGCAGCATAAGAGATGACAGCGGGATAGGAAGGATTTTAAGTGGACCATACATAAAACCACTTTGAAATTGTCGATAATAATGAAATTTAACTACACAATACATTAGCAGTGAATGTACTGCACATCATTTCAGCATCACTTTGTATGTATATGCAAGATGTTTTATATAAAGGACACAAATAATATGTCAAAGTTTCAAGGGGTTATCAGCATAGAGTTATCCAAGAGAAAGATTTAATTATAAAGCATTTCTTAAACCCATCAGGCTGCCTCTCAGTAGTCGGCATACTGAAGACCACCCCTCAGTAACCTTATTAACAGAAAACACTGCAGAGAATCTTTCTTAGACTATAATAGGTGAAAACGGGTGACTGTGTTATACTGTGTAACAGTACTGTCTACTGTGAGTTTCTGGGAAGTAAATAATAAGGTTACATAAATATATATATATTATATATATATATAGATTCAGTATATATTACCGGCGCCCAAGATGCCAGCTGTCAGTATGCCAACAGTATGCCGGCAGCGGGGCGAGTGCAAAGAGTCCCCTTGCCGTCTCACTGAGCTCGCCTATGCGCTCGCAACAGAATCTATTCCCACTTTATGGGTGTTGTGGACACCCAGCAGTGGGAATAGTCCTGTAGCACCGGTATTCCATCTGGTGGGTTTCCGGAGTCGGTATCCCGACCGCCGGGATCCCGACAGCCGGCAAATTAAACCTATCCCATAGATATTTATATATATCTATGGGAGTGACGCAATATTGGAATCCGTATCAAGTATCTACAGAAAAACTTGCACTGTATTTTTACTTGTAAATTTATCATTGCTTTACCATAAATTGGTTTTTAGAAACAAAGATTTTTAATAAATTTATGTATTCTTTGGAGAGGAAAAAGACAGATGCCATTTAATTGAATTAACATAATGTATGTATCAATTTATGTATATTAGACTTTAAGGGTCAACTAAAATCTAGAATTATTAAAATATTAGGCGCACCCCAAAGAAACAACACATCCAGATAGATATATATATATATATATATATATATATATATATTTACCACTGAGGGAGGGGGAAGAGATGCACACAGGATATAGGGGAGAATTTGGGGGTCATTCCGAGTTGTTCGCTCGCAAGCTAGTTTTAGCAGCCGTGCAAATGCTATGCCGCTGCCCACTGGGGAGTGTATTTTAGCTTAGCAGAAGTGCGAAAACAGTTTGTGCAGTTTCTGAGTAGCTCTGAACCTACTCAGGGCTTGCGATCACTTCAGCCAATTCGTGTCCGGATTTGACGTTATACACCCGTCCAGCGAACGCCCAGCCACGTCTGCGTTTTTGCAAACACTCCCGGAAAACGGTCAGTTGACACCCAGAAACACCCCCTTCCTGTCAATCTTCTTGCGGCCGTCAGTGTGACTGAAAACTTCGCTAGAACCTGTGCACAACCACAACGGTCTTTGTACCCGTACGACACAAGTGCGCATTGCGGGCCATACGCATGCGCAGAAATGCCGATTTTTAGCCTGACCGCTGCGAACAACGGCAGCGAGCAATCAACTCGGAATGACCCCCATAGAGTAGTAGGACCAGCACAGCCACAGCAGTTCCTGCCGTACACTCTCTCCAGCCAAGTCTGATGTCACGTGATGCATCTGACACGGCCAAAGCATGCATAGTGGAGATTAACCTCTGCTCTCCTGGAATTTTGATGGGACAGATCTTTAGCACATAATCTGCCCTGAAAACAAGTTTCAAATAAATAGTGCGATGCCTGTAATAACTTTGAAATTTAGTTTGCGACGATATTATGCTGTATACGTCAAACTATTACCATGCACCTTACTGAATAGACACCTACGAGGGAGATTTTCTCAAACCTTTTAAAGAGGACAAATGTGCAACGACATGCAGTCGCCCCAAAAAACTTAGCTAACATGCCCAAGTTTCCTAGATGCTGCCCCGAATATACTCGGGCAACGTTCCCTCTGCAATCTGCGAGTATTAGCATGTTCTCAGCAGCTTTGCAGATGCAAACCTTATCAATACAAATGCTTCTTGCATTTGCGATGCCATCGCATATGGGATGAACATTGCGACCATCGGTCACCATGTTCATCTGTGACGGCATGCTGATTCATGCTTGCCATCACAGGGCGGCTTGTGGGGCCAAGGAAACTGAGTCTCACAACCAGTCCTTGGCCTTGCCACACCCGGGAAAATGGGGGTGGCACGCCCTCATTTCTGGCAAAACCGGCAGCCTCTGTCCCTCCCCGCAAACGCCTCTACCTGTCAATCAAGCATAGGTGATCGCATTCCTGCAATGCGATCGCAGGACCCAGAACGAGTCGTGCACATGCACTGTTCCCAACTATTGGGAAACAGCAGTAAGGATTGCTGATGCGATCCTTACTGAATCAGGGACATAGATGCTAGATTTAAAGCTGCAATTAGTTTCAAGGCAAAACTAAATGCTGCTTTAAATGTAGTGATTACCTTGCTAAAAACAGTGGTGCTACCTGCAAAGTGCAAGCAATTACATTTGGGCTTTGTTCTCGTATTATACCAGAGAAAAACATTCTGTGAAATATGCCCTTTGTTATTGTAGCAGCTTAGACAACTATACAGTAAACAGCACTGCAGTACTGCCTGATGTTTCCAGCCTTGCAACAACACACTAGCCACGGCAAAGGCAAAACACAAGTAGTCATGGGGGTAATTAGCACTCTCAAGTATCTAGGGCGTGAAGAATGCAGGGATTTCATTCAGATTTTACACTGTATATTTTTCAAATTCATTGACTGGTCCAGTACTTTCTGTACTTTTAATCATTACCACCATTATCTCTGTACAGTACTGTAGGTGTAGAAAACCAGTGATGTGCGGTGGGGTGAATACAGTAGCTAATGGAGATCTCACAATTGTAATAGCTAAGTTTACCCATACTTGGACAAAGGTGACTTAACTAGCACCTCAGACAATTTGATTTACCCATCTGTGCTGAGCCATGGATATACACGGGTGAGTCACATTATTTTGACCACCTCCTACATTTGACGTTGGCAGCGTGTAGCCTGTGAAGTATGTCACGTGCAGTGGCGGAACTTGTGAGTGGTTTGCCCAGGTGCAAAAATATAATTTGGGCCCCTCCTCCTCCCAGCCAGCCCAAGTTCACAATATGCCACACAGCAGAGGGTGACAGTGAGAGGCAGGAGGTGACAGCGTAATGCAGGGGGAGGCTATCCCTAGGCTTATTTCTTCACAAACATCATGTCTGTCTATGCCCCTCTCCTTATCTTTCTTATCTGTCTCCTTGCCACTCTTCCTCATCGCTCACTGACCACACTCTGCATCCCTATACTAAAAATCAGCTTCTAGAAATACATTACTTCAGTATGCGCCTTCAATAGTAGTATTTTTACCTGACTAATGCACAGGAATGTACTGGCTTTTTACTGAGAGCAGTTCTTAATGTATTCCTTCTGGTATTGCACTGGATCTTGATAGGTTAATGTAACAGAACATTCTGCACATTAATCGTTAATCTTCCTCATACAGACTGCACTGTAGATGGGTGCTAAATCCCTCTGGCAGCCTCATCACCACAACTGCTCACATGAAATCAATAGAAGAATTTAGGAAGCATGTTGTTTTCTGATACAAACCGTACTTGTAGGCAATAGATACTTGTATTTTCTCTTAGCTATGTTTTATTGCCCAGTTACAGGATGAATCCTGCCTAATGGTATATTATATTCACCGGGTTGAAGCTGATATGCCAGCGTTCAGGATGCCGGTGGTCAGAATGCCGACCTCGGCATCCAAATGGTTCGAATTCCGGGTAAGTATGCTAACCTTTCCCCCCCAACACTTCCCCCCAGCAGCCTAACACTGGTTGATGCCTAAACCTAACCCCCCTTTCCCACTGCTTAAACCTAACTCTCCTCACCCCGCAGCCTAACCCAAACCCTCCCTGGGGTGCCTAAAAATAACCCCCCACTCCGCAGCCTAATCCTAACCCTCCCCCCAGTCTAATCCTAACCCTCCCCCCACAGCCATACCCTAACCTTCCTCCTGCAGCCTAACCCTAACCCTCCTCCCCTCAGCCTAACCCTAACCCTCCCCCATAGCCTAACCCTAACCCTCCTCCCGCAGCCTAACCCTAACCCCCACCTTTGTGGTTTACTTCTCCAGTGGCCCGGGATTACTGAGCCGGGATTGTGATCCTATTTGGCATTCCGGCGCTGGCATTCCAAGCAGTGTCGGGATTCCAGCGTCTTTATTTCGACTGCCGGGATCTCAACCGTCAGGATCCTGTCCGGATCCCATATTCACCACCTCATCCATCCAACTAGGAACTATACGGGTTTGTACCTCGCAACATTGGGAGATTATGCAATAGTTGGCACAATCCTGCCCACACCCCATATTTTATGCTGCATGCCAGGGGTTAAACTGACCCGTAACGGGGTGGAACTGCGTTCCTTCAGTTCCACTTGGAGACGGAACGCAGTTCCGCCTCCTCCGGCTCACCTAACCCGATGTGTGTCCTGCGCCGCAGGGAGATGCCGGGCGCCCGCTGAGACTGTGTTACCAGCGGGCACCCAGCTCTTTCTCCACAGCGGTAGTCGGCGGCAGGAGCTCACTACTGAGCTCCGGCTTCCGGCTCCCGGCTCTGTCAGTGCGCGCTATGGGGGAGATGTCATGACGTGTCTCTCATAGTGCTGGGGAGCCGGACGCCAGGAGGATCACAGCGGTCGGATGCGGAAGCGGGGCTTGGTAAGTATGGTGGTGGGTTTTTGTTAAGCGTGTTAGCGGCGCATCTACTGGGGGCAAGCTACAGGGGGGAAAACTACTGGGGGCATGCTACAGGGGGCTAACCACTGGGGGCAAGCTACTGGGGGCAAACTACAAGTGGTAAACTACTGGGGACAAACTACAGGGGCGTATTACTACTGGGGGCATTACTACTTGGGCCAAACTACTGGAGGCATAACTACAGGGGCTAAACTACTGGGGGCTAAACTACAAGGGGGCAAACTACAGGGGGGCTAAACCACTGGGGGAATTACTACTTGGGGCAAGCTACATGGGGCTAACAACTAGGGGAAAGCTACTGGGGGAAAACTACTGGGGCGCATTACTACTGGGGACATAACTACAGGGGTGCATTACTACTTTGGGCAAACTGCTGGGGGCATAACTACAGGGGCTAAACTACTGGGGGTATTACAACTTTGGGCAAACTGCTGGGGGTATAACTACAGGGGCTAAACTACTGAGGGCATTATTACTTGGGGCAAGCTACATGGGGCTAACTACTGGGGGCAAGCTACTGGGGGCAAACTATAAGGGGGCAAACTACTTGGGGCAAACTACAGGGGCGCATTACTACTGGTGGCATAACTACTTGAGGCATTACTACTGGGGGCTAAACGACAGGGGGGAAAACTACAGGGGGCATAACTACAGGGGGAATAACTACTGGGGGCATTACTACTTGGGGCAAACTATATAGGGCTAAACTACAGGGGCTAAACTACTGGGGGCATTACTACTGGGGGGCTAAACTACTGGGGGCATAACTGCACGGGCTAAACTACAGGGGGCATTACCACTGGGGGATAAACTACATGGGGCACACTACATGAGGACTAAACTACAGGGGCTAAACTACTGGGGGCATTACCACTGGGAGGCTAAACTAAAGTGGGGGTAAACTACTGGGGTCATAACTGCAAGGGCATTACTACTGGGGCCATAACTACTGGGGATAAACTACAGGGGGCTAAATGACTGGGGGCATTACTACAGGCAACATTACTACTGGGGGCAATACTACACAGGGGCATTACCATTAAGGGCATTACTAATGGGGGCACTATTAATGAGGGCATTGTAAAGGGGCATCACTTCTGGGGACATAAGGGGCACTACTACTGGGGGCATTGCATAAGGAGCACCACTACTGTGGGCTCTATATAAGGGACACTACCACTGTGGGCACTACCAGTACAGTGGATACTGCATAAGGAGCACTACTACTGTGTTCATTGTAAAAGGGGCGCTACTGCTGTGGGCATTGTGTATTACGGGGTGCTACTACTGTGGGCATTATGTGTATTAGGGGTGCTACTACTGTGGGCATTATTACTATTGTGTGATCACGCCCCTTTCTTTTTGAGACCACGCCCCTTTTTTATTTATTACATGGGCACCAGGGGGAGGGGGTTGAGTTCCACCACTTCTCTAGGACCACTTTAAACATTGCTAAATGTAGTGGCAGAAGAGCTGTAACACGGGCGCATTGATGCCTTGGATCCTCCCATCAAACCCATTCCTGTCACACGTAATGTCATCTCATGTGTATTTATAATGGGTGCAGTGTGTGCAGTGCACACAAGGTCCAAGGGGGCCCTCACTGCACACCCTGCAACCATTATTTTTAATACTTACCCTCCGGATTCCCACAGCGCTGCAGAATTCACTGGGAAAATGTTGTGGCACCAATTTTCTGGTGTTTCGTGAATAAGCAGTTGGAAAATCACTGGGAAAATGGCCACCGCAACATTTTCCTGGAGATCTGAGCGTGGGTTCTAGGATCTGGGACAGCGCTAGGGTCCCCTAGTGACCCTAGTCCCCAGAGCTACAGCGCTGCCACCTAGAGAGGAAGGGGCCCAGACGGAGCCTGCGCACGGGTCTCCTCCTCTCTATATAAACACTGGCACAGTGGTAGCAGAAACATCAATGTCAGAATCCTCAAGTTGCAAAAGTGTACTGTCGGTGCAGCGACCATTTCACCAATGGCAATGGCACCAGTCACATGTACCCTGTTACAGCCCTGTTTCTCCACTGTAGGTGGAAGGGTAAATTCCTCTCAACCTTTCGCAAATCAGGACAAATATGGTCAAAGTGAGACTGTCTTGCAGAAATCGAGATGGTTAGAGGATGTAAGTAATTGAAAAATTAGGGGTCACAGGATAGCTAGGTTGTCAGTGTAGTGAGAAAATCAAATACCGCCCTGCTGAAGGTGACTTTGTGCCTAATTAATAGGCCCTACACACTGGCCGATTTTCTGAAAGATATGAACGATCTCGTTCATAAATGAACGAGAACTCGTTCATATCTTTCAGTGTGGAGACTCCAGCGATGAACGATGCGCGGCCCCGCGCTCGTTCATCGCTGGTCTCCCGTCGGCTGTGCATGCAGGCCAATATGGACGATCTCGTCCATATTTGCCTGCACTTCAATGCAGCCGCGTGACGGGGGGAGTGAAGAAACTTCACTCCCCCCGTCACTGCCCCCCGCCGCCGGGTCGCTCGTCGGCCGTTTCGGCCGTCGGGCACCTCGGCGGCGCATCATCAGATGAGTAGGGCCCTAAGAGATGGATGCAAATAGGTCAGTGCTGCATGTTCAGTTGCAGTCGATCTAAGAAGATATGCAAATGTAAAGTTTTAAATCGGCAATCATTTACAGGGCATAGTTTTGCCTTATAAGTGATTGCAGCTGTAAAAAAATGACCGAGATCGGCCAGCATCCAATAGCTCTGTCAAACTCGGACCCTATTGCAAATGCCCCACCATGTTAATTTTCAGTCCAATACAGTATGACCCCCTGCAGTGCTTTTATATAATGTAATGTGGGTTATATAGTTGTAAGTGTAAAATATCAGACTTTAAATAAATAAAAAATTATCACGTATCTTTATGATAATACACAAACCACACAGTGGCCCTCATTCCGAGTTGATCGCTCGCAAGGCGAATTTAGCAGAGTTGCTCACGCTAAGCCTACGCCTACTGGGAGTGTATCTTAGCTTCTTAAAATTGCGACCGATGTATTCGCAATATTGCGATTACAAACTACTTAGCAGTTTCAGAGTAGCTTCAGACTTACTCGGCATCTGCGTTCAGTTCAGTGCTTGTCGTTCCTGGTTTGACGTCATAAACACACCCAGCGTTCGCCCAGACACTCCCCCGTTTCTCCGGCCACTCCTGCGTTTTTTCCGGAAACGGTAGCGTTTTTATCCACACGCCCATAAAACGGCCTGTTTCCGCCCAGTAACACCCATTTCCTGTCAATCACACTACGTTCGCCAGAGCGAAGAAAAAGCCGTGAGTAAAAATACTATCTTCATTGTAAAATTACTTGGCGCAGTCGCAGTGCGAATATTGCGCATGCGTACTAAGCGGAATTTCACTGCGATGCGAAGAAAATTACCGAGCGAACGACTCGGAATGAGGGCCAGTGTTTCTTATTCATTTGTATTCTTTGCAATGGGGGTCATTCCGAGTTTATCGCTCGCTAGCTAGTTTTAGCAGCCGTGCAAACGCTATGCCGCCGCCCACTGGGGAGTGTATGTTAGCTTAGCAGAAGTGCGAACGCCTGTGCAGCCGAGCTCTGCAAAAACAGTTTGTGCAGTTTCTGAGTAGCTCTGAACCTACTCAGCGCTTGTTATCACTTCAGCCTATTCGTGTCCGGATTTGACGTCATACACCCACCCAGCGAACGCCCAGCCACGCCTGCGCGTTTTTTCAGACACGCCTGCGTTTTTGCAAACACTCCCTGAAAACGGTCAGTTGACACCCAGAAATGCCCCGTGGGCACTTAAAGCAGCCCCATTTTTTGCTCAAAAAGTGTCTTGGTGTATTATCAGCTAGATTAGTGATGTCAAATGTCATGACCATATCGCCAATATTTTTCTCACGTTTGAAGCTCGGCATCAAGCGACTATTATTCAACAGTGGGAGATCACTGTCAACATTAACTATGGGCCATCATTTCTGTACATTCTATACTATAGTTGTAGATTTAGTGTAAAAGTGGTTTACCCATACTATGGTATTTTCTACAGTGTTCTGATCGCATGGACAAAATTAGTGTTTAATTTAAGGCTTTAGTCCTTGCAACTACAGTACCAGCTTTTAGGCTTGTATATCCTATCCCCCCAAAAATGTAAACATCAGATCTAGCTGAATTAAAGTTCCTTCTCTAGAACTGCATATACAGCAAATTCTGAGGATATGGGCATTACACATGCAGGTCAGCAGAGCGCACATGCACATCACAGGGATGGGCTCCTTTCTAAGTCCCTGTACCTATAGATGATAAGTAGATCCTGGCGATCTAACATTTCTTATTGCCACAAATAGTGTCGATAAGAAATAATAATAACTGGGTCTAAAATACAATATTTTGTAAATATGTTCCTATGTGTGTTTACACATCATCATGTACTCCCAATGTGTTCGTTCCTGATTATGGCTTTAGCAGTGTGCACCACAAAATACTGTACTGAATTAAAAACAAATGGAACACAAACAAATAAATCCCTTTTGCTAAACCATACCTAAACAAACAATGGGGGTCATTCCGATTTGTTCGCTCGCTAGCAGTTTTTAGCAGTCGTGCAAACGCTAAGCCGCCGCCCACTGGGAGTGTATTTTAGCTTAGCAGAAGTGCGTACGAAAGGATTGTAGAGTGGCTACAAAACAAAAATTGTGCAGTTTTAGAGCAGCTCCAGATCTACTCAGCGCTTGCGATCACTTCAGACTGTTCAGTTCCTGTGTTGACGTCACGAACATGCCCTGCGTTCGCCCAGCCATGCCTGCGTTTTTCCTGGCACGCCTGTGTTCTTCCTGGCATGCCTGCATCTTTCCGAACACTCCCTGATAACGGTCACTTGCCACCCAGAAACGCCCACTTCATGTCAATCACTCTGCGGTCAGCAGTGCGACTGAAAAGCTTCACTAGACCTTGTGTAAAAATACATTCGCTGTTGTGAAAGTACGTCGCGCGTGCGCATTGCGCCGCATATGCATGCGCAGAAGTGCCACTTTTTCACTTAATCGCTGCGCTGCAAACATTTTTATCTAGCGATCAACTCGGAATGGCCCCCAATGTTGTTGTAATCATCTGTCTTCAAAAAAGACCTGTGTACAACTACAAATACAGTGGTTTCATGGATTTAAAATATAAATAACTGTTTTTGGAAAGGTCTTTAGGTCTTCAAGTTGGTTGCAACTAGTGATGTGCACCGGAAATTTTTCGGGTTTTGTGTTTTGGTTTTGAATTCGGTTCCGCGGCCGTGTTTTGGATTCGGATGCGTTTTGGCAAAACCTCCTTGAAAATTTTTTGTCGGATTCGGGTGTGTTTTGGATTCAGGTGTTTTTTTTTTTACAAAAAAACCCTCAAAAACAGCTTATATCATAGAATTTGGGGGTCATTTTGATCCCATAGTATTATTAACCTCAATAACCATAATTTACACTCATTTTCAGTCTATTCTGAACACTTCACACCTCACAATAATATTTTTAGTCCTAAAATTTGCACCGAGGTCGCTGGATGGCTAAGCTAAGCGACACAAGTGGCCGACACAAACACCTGGCCCATCTGGAGTAACAGTGCAGTGTCAGGCAGGATGGCACTTCAAAAAAATAGTCCCCAAACAGCACATGATGCAAAGAAAAAAAGAGGCGCACCAAGGTCGCTGTGTGACTAAGCTAAGCGACACAAGTGGCCGACACAAACACCTGGCCCATCTAGGAGTGGCACTGCAGTGTCAGACAGGATGGCACTTCAAAAAAATAGTCCCCAAACAGCACACGATGCAAAGAAAAAAAGAGGCGCAATGAGGTAGCTGTGTGACTAAGCTAAGCGACCCAAGTGGCCGACACAAACACCTGGCCCATCTAGGAGTGGCACTGCAGTGTCAGACTGGATGGCACTTCAAAAAATAGTCCCCAAACAGCACATGATGCAAAGAAAAAAAGAGGCACACCAAGGTCGCTGTGTGACTAAGCTAAGCGACACAAGTGGCAGATACAAACACCTGGCCCATCTAGGAGTGGCACTGCAGTGTCAGACAGGATGGCACTTCAAAAAAATAGTCCCCAAACAGCACATGATGCAAAGAAAAAAAGAGGCGCAATGAGGTAGCTGTGTGACTAAGCTAAGCGACCCAAGTGGCCGACACAAACACCTGGCCCATCTAGGAGTGGCACTGCAGTGTCAGACAGGATGGCACTTAAAAAAATAGTCCCCAAACAGCACATGATGCAAAGAAAAAAAGAGGCGCACCAAGGTCGCTGTGTGACTAAGCTAAGCGACACAAGTGGCCGACACAAACACCTGGCCCATCTAGGAGTTGCACTGCAGTGTCAGACAGGATGGCACTTCAAAAAAATAGTCCCCAAACAGCACATGATGCAAAGAAAAAAAGAGGCGCAATGAGGTAGCTGTGTGACTAAGCTAAGCGACCCAAGTGGCCGACACAAACACCTGGCCCATCTAAGAGTAGCACTGCAGTGTCAGAGAGGATGGCACTTCAAAAAATAGTCCCCAAACAGCACATGATGCAAAGAAAAAAAGAGGCGCACCAAGGTCGCTGTGTGACTAAGCTAAGCGACACAAGTGGCCGACACAAACACCTGGCCCATCTAGGAGTTGCACTGCAGTGTCAGACAGGATGGCACTTCAAAAAAATAGTCCCCAAACAGCACATGATGCAAAGAAAAAAAGAGGCGCAATGAGGTAGCTGTGTGACTAAGCTAAGAGACCCAAGTGGCCGACACAAACACCTGGCCCATCTAGGAGTGGCACTGCAGTGTCAGACAGGATGGCACTTCCAAAAATAGTCCCCAAACAGCACATGATGCAAAGAAAAAAAGAGGCGCACCAAGGTCGCTGTGTGACTAAGCTAAGCGACACAAGTGGCCGACACAAACACCTGGCCCATCTAGGAGTGGCACTGCAGTGTCAGACAGGATGGCACTTCAAAAAAATAGTCCCCAAACAGCACATGATGCAAAGAAAAAAAGAGGCGCAATGAGGTAGCTCTGTGACTAAGCTAAGCGACCCAAGTGGCCGACACAAACACCTGGCCCATCTAGGAGTGGCACTGCAGTGTCAGACAGGATGGCACTTCAAAAAATAGTCCCCATACAGCACATGATGCAAAGAAATAAGAGGCGCACCAAGGTCGCTGTGTGACTAAGCTAAGCGACACAAGTGGCCGACACAAACACCTGGCCCATCTAGGAGTTGCACTGCAGTGTCAGACAGGATGGCACTTCAAAAAAATAGTCCCCAAACAGCACATGATGCAAAGAAAAAAAGAGGCGCAATGAGGTAGCTGTGTAACTAAGCTAAGCGACCCAAGTGGCCGACACAAACACCTGGCCCATCTAGGAGTGGCACTGCAGTGTCAGACAGGATGGCAGATTTAAAAAATAGTCCCCAAACAGCACATGATACAAAGAAAAAAAGAGGCGTACCAAGGTCGATGTGTGACTAAGCTAAGCGACACAAGTGGCCGACACTAACACCTGGCCCATCTAGGAGTGGCACTGCAGTGTCAGGCAGGATGGCACTTCAAAAAAATTGTCCCCAAACAACACATGATGCAAAGAAAAAAAGAGGCGCACCAAGGTCGCTGTGTGACTAAGCTAAGCGACACAAGTGGCCGACACAAACACCTGGCCCATCTAGGAGTTGCACTGCAGTGTCAGATAGGATGGCACTTCAAAAAAATAGTCCCCAAACAGCACATGATGCAAAGAAAAAAAGAGGCGCAATGAGGTAGCTGTGTGACTAAGCTAAGCGACCCAAGTGGCCGACACAAACACCTGGCCCATCTAGGAGTGGCACTGCAGTGTCAGACAGGATGGCAGATTTAAAAAATAGTCCCCAAACAGCACATGATACAAAGAAAAAAAGAGGCGCACCAAGGTCGATGTGTGACTAAGCTAAGCGACACAAGTGGCCGACACAAACACCTGGCCCATCTAGGAGTGGCACTGCAGTGTCAGGCAGGATGGCACTTCAAAAAAATTGTCCCCAAACAGCACGTGATGCAAAGAAAAAAGAGGCGCACCAAGGTCGCTGTGTGACTAAGCTAAGCGACACAAGTGGCCGACACAAACACCTGGCCCATCTAGGAGTGGCACTGCAGTTTTCTAGCGAGAGGATGAGTGCTTCCATCCTCATGTGAATCTGAACCACTAGCCATGAACATAGGCCAGGGCCTCAGCCGTTCCTTGCCACTCCGTGCCGTAAATGGCATATTGGCAAGTTTACGCTTCTCATCAGACGCTTTCAATTTTGATTTTTGGGTCATTTTACTGAACTTTTGTTTTTTGGATTTTACATGCTCTCTACTATGACATTGGGCATCGGCCTTGGCAGACGACGTTGATGGCATTTCATCGTCTCGGCCATGACTAGTGGCAGCAGCTTCAGCACGAGGTGGAAGTGGATCTTGATCTTTCCCTATTGTAACCTCCACATTTTTGTTCTCCATTTTTTAATGTGTGGAATTATATGCCAGTATCAATAGCAATGGCCTACTACTATATATACTGCGCACAACTGAAATGCACCACAGGTATGGATGGATAGTATACTTGACGACACAGAGGTAGGTAGAGCAGTGGCCTTCCGTACCGTACTGCTATATATACTGGTGGTCACTGTCAGCAAACTGCAAAACTAAAATGCACCACAGGTATAGAATCTAGATGGATAGTATACTTGACGACACAGAGGTAGGTAGAGCAGTGGCCTTCCGTACCGTACTGCTATATATACTGGTGGTCACTGTCAGCAAACTGCAAAACTAAAATGCACCACAGGTATAGAATCTAGATGGATAGTATACTTGACGACACAGAGGTAGGTAGAGCAGTGGCCTTCCGTACCGTACTGCTATATATACTGGTGGTCACTGTCAGCAAACTGCAAAACTAAAATGCACCACAGGTATAGAATCTAGATGGATAGTATACTTGACGACACAGAGGTAGGTAGAGCAGTGGCCTTCCGTACCGTACTGCTATATATACTGGTGGTGACTGTCAGCAAACTGCAAAACTAAAATGCACCACAGGTATAGAATCTAGATGGATAGTATACTTGACGACACAGAGGTAGGTAGAGCAGTGGCCTTCCGTACCGTACTGCTATATATACTGGTGGTCACTGTCAGCAAACTGCAAAACTAAAATGCACCACAGGTATAGAATCTAGATGGATAGTATACTTGACAACACAGAGGTAGGTAGAGCAGTGGCCTTCCGTACCGTACTGCTATATATACTGGTGGTCACTGTCAGCAAAACTCTGCACTGTACTCCTCCTATATAATACTGCTGGTCCCCAGTCCCCACAATAAAGCAGTGTGAGCACAGATATATGCAGCACACTGAGCACAGATATGGAGCGTTTTTCAGACAGAGAACGGATAAAACTGGTGGTCACTGATCAGCAAAACTCTGCACTGTACTCCTCCTATATAACACTGCTGGTCCCCAGTCCCCACAATTAAGCAATAAGCACAAATATTTGCCTCAACATTAATAAACGGAGAGGATGCCAGCCACGTCCTCTCCCTAACATTTCCAAAGCACGAGTGAAAATGGCGGCGACGCGCGGCTGCTTATATAGAATCCGAATCTCGCGAGAATCCGACAGCGGGATGATGACGTTCGGGCGCGCTCGGGTTAACCGAGCCATACGGGAGAATCCGAGTATGCCTCGGACCCGTGTAAAATGGGTGAAGTTCGGGGGGGTTTGGTTTCCGAGGAACCGAACCCGCTCATCACTAGTTGCAACAAGAGCTTCATCATAAATCTCAAAGAATATTCAGAGCAAATATGAGACATGGTTTCTGAAAAGCATTAATTACATCAAAGCTATAACATTATTTTAGCTCATTTTAAAATATAGAGAGAATATGATGGTACATTTTTCTGTTGCATGCTGTCCTACACAGCTGAGCAACAGTATAATGACAATGGTGGTTGCTAGGGGAGACAGAAAGAGACCTATTGGAGCTCTGGCCATACTTGCCTACTTTTAATTTCTCCTCTCTGGGAACATCCCGGAGAAGAGACACTGTAGGGAACTTCGGGTGGCAAGGCCAGGTTGTTACATCACCAGGCTAAAATGACACGATTTGCGTCATTTTAGCCCCTCCCACACAGCACAAACTTGCAAATACCGGAGAGTATCTCTCCATCCTGCCCGCATCACTAGGGTGCAGGAGATCTGCCTGCTCTTCCAGGGGTGCTGGTGGGCTACCCCAAAAATCGGGAGCCTCCCACAACTTCCGGGAGAGTAGGCAAGTATGGTTCTGGCAGAATCTCAGTTTCCCATGGCAGTGAAGGGATAATACTGTCCATGAAACAATAACACAAGTCATTTACGAATCTGTGTTGTATAATAGGTGGGCAAGTGTAAAATGATTGTTGAAGAAAATAAACATGAAATCTCACTATATGAGCTTGCTACAAAGCACAGAGGAATCCTGCATACCAAGTAGAAAATGATATGGTTTCATGAGATGAAGTTTGAAACTTTGTTCTCAGCAAAATTGGCAGAACACAGCACATTATGCCATAATTTGTATTGGAAGCATGTTGAAGGAACATAATTCTATGGACATACAGTACTTTCATGCTTCAGGGACTTGAAGCATCAAAATAGACAACAAAATTAATGGCTACATTTATTTACAAAATTTCCTGGAAATGCTGCTGCAGTCTGCAAGAGACATAGGACGTGATTTGTATTTTCGTATTTCCGCAAGACAGTGGTCCAAAGTATACCTATTTATCTTTGTTGGCATTAGGACATAAAAAGCAAAATTTCTTCTCTCAGCATATCGCAGAGATAAGAAATTATTTGCCAAGAAAGCCTATCCCAGGTAAAAAGCCTGCAGTAAAGTAAAAGCGCGTTCCCATAGGCCCTCATTCCGAGTTGTTCGCTCGCTAGCTGCTTTTAGCAGCATTGCACACACTAAGCTGCCGCCCTCTGGGAGTGTATCTTAGCATAGCAGAATTGCGAACGGAAGATTCGCAGAATTGCGAATAGAAATTTCTTAGCAGTTTCTGAGTAGCTCGAGACTTACTCCTACATTGCGATCAATTCAGTCAGTTTCGTTCCTGGTTTGACGTCACAAACACACCCAGCGTTCGGCCAGACACTCCCTCGTTTCTCCAGCCACTCCCGAAACGCCTGCGTTTTTCCGCGCACTCCCAGAAAACGGGAAGTTTCCGCCCAGAAACACCCACTTCCTGTCAATCACTCACCGATCAGCAGAACGATGAAAAAACTTTGTTATGCCGTGAGTAAAATACCTAACTTTTGTGTAAAATAACTAAGCGCATGCGCTCTGCGAACCTTGCGCATGCGCAGTAAGCGACTAATCGCAGTATAGCGAAAATTGGCAACGAGCGAACAACTCGGAATGACCCCCATAGTGCGGTAAGTAAAAGAGGGTGCTGTAAAACAATGAAGAATTGCAACAAAGCGACTGATCCTACACTGAAATGGTGCACCGCATCTGTCGCTCACCCCACAATGTGACCAGCCCCATTACCAAGTGCAGTCAGATGAAAGGTTACAGAGATGGTTGAAATAAGAGTGTCTGCTTGTTGGGCTGAATGATATGTAGCAAATTACATATGGTCAGGCCAGTGCTGGAGGGGAGGAGCATGAATACTATGGAGAGGGATCAGAAGATGGCCCTCCAGCAATGTTCTCCCTATAGGGAGTATGGACGGTAACTCGGTCCATGCTGCAGTCCCCGTTGAGAATGATGAGAACTTTGGTCTGCAGCATTAGTCTCTGATATCTCATGTTTTAGGCTTCTCTTATATTGCACTGATACTAAAAATGCCTAAACTATGTGGAAAGAGCTGTTATCACATTTTAAGCCTCATAGACCCTAAGGTCTATACAAATCAGAAGATCGTTTATTCTGCCCCGATACAATAGTTTTTGCTACAGTATGTAGTAAATGAAGTGAATATTTTACATGAGATTGTCCACTGTACTGATGCAGTCATCTACTTGTTATATCTAGAGGTGTGTAGTCAGTCAGCAGGGGCGTCGGAACAGGGGGGGCAAGGGGGCAGCTTGCCCCCACCAAATGTGACAGAGGCGCAGGGGAGCCGGCGCTGCTCGCTCAGCAAGGGTAGCAAAGCAGGGAGGCGCTCTCCCTGCTTTGCTACCCTGCTGCTGCCGATGTGCCTGTCAAAGTGGATGACAGGTAGTGGCAGCGCTGGCCCCGTGTAGCGCCGCTCCCTCCCCCAGTGTGTGGCCTCTGCCCACACACTGCTACGCTGCTGCCGCCGAGACGTTTTGGGGGCGTGGCCTAATCACGAGAGGCGTGGCCACGCCCCTTTATGGAAAAAATGGTGGTGGTGGGGGGGAATCTGTGCAGTTCCACTGCCTGACCCCTGACTGAGACCCCAGCCCTGGCTCAGCCACTCAGCCAGGGTCAATTCGAGGGGGAGCATGTGATCAGTGTAATCACCCCCCCCCACCACCACCACCTGTACAGGAAAAGGCAGAGGCTGAGCAGTAAAGCAGCCTCTCTGCCCTCACTGCAGCACAGCACACTGCAGCATGTGCTGTACTGCCAACATAAGAGCTTATGCTGCTGCCAAGTAAGGAGGGAGAGGGGTGGGAGTGCAGTGCACCAGGGCCCCCGGCGGACCCCTCCATCAGTCCCAGGTCTGGGTAATTAGTACCTGCTTCCTCCCCTCCTCTCAGCGTCACTGACGACATAGGACGGAGCCGCTGCTGCTGGAGTAACGGAGGCTGCGAGAAACCGGAGGCGGAGAAGAAAGAGGAGGAGCAGCGCCCGAGCCAGGACCTCCTGCAGGTATCGGGGCCGCACTGTGGAGGGAACGAGGGCTGTACCTGGCATAGGGGGTTATTCGGAGATGAAATCAGATTGCTGCATACGCAGCCAGATCTGCATTCATCCCTGCACATGCTGAGGGCCGCCCAGCATGTGTAACGCCGCCTCCAGATGCATCCGCAATTACATTGCGGACACATCTGATCTAAGCTTGTGTTGGCTGGCTGCGCTGTCAGGCGGTCAGCAGACATTTTTTTGGGTGGAGCGTCTGTGTGTGACGTCATGCAGCCGTCCCAAAAATGGTCCCGGCCTGCCCCCGTTTTTCCATCACCACCCTGCCTTAACCCCGCTACGCTGTCAACTGTCAATCACATTGTGGTCGCATCCATTGGAGAAGCGACCATAATGTGTATGGCCTCACGCCCACTGCGCATGCGCAGTTTGCTGCCACCAACAAACTGCGCTGCGGGTCGCTATTGCGGCGGGGTCTGTGTATAATGGGCTGTACCTGGCATAATGTGTATAATGGGCTCTAGCTGGATAACGGTGGTCATTCCGAGTTGTTCGCTCGGTAATTTTCTTCGCATCGCAGAGATTTTCCGCTTATTGCGCATGCGCAATGTTCGTACTGCGACTGCGCCTAGTAAATTTGCTATGCAGTTAGGAATATTACTCACAGCATTACAAGGTTTTTTCTTCGTTCTGGTGATCGTTGTGTGATTGACAGGAAGTGGGTGTTTCTGGGCGGAAACTGGCCGTTTTATGGGAGTGTGTGAAAAAACGCTACCGTTTCTGGAAAAAAGCGCGGGAGTGGCTGGAGAAACGGAGGAGTGTCTGGGCGAACGCTGGGTGTGTTTGTGACATCAAACCAGGAACGACAAGCACTGAACTGATCGCACTGGCAGAGTAAGTCTCGAGCTACTCAGAAACTGCACAGAGAAGTCTTTTCGCAATATTGCAAATCTTTCGTTCGCAATTTTGAGAAGCTAAGATTCACTCCCAGTAGGCCGCGGCTTAGCGTGTGCAAAGCTGCTAAAAGCAGCTTGCGAGCGAACAACTCGTAATGAGGGCCCACGTGTATAAGGGACTCTACCTGGCATAAGTGTAAAAGCAGCTCTACCTGGCATAAGTGTATAAGGTGCTCTACTGTGGCGTAACATGTACAAGGGTACTACTGTGCGGTGTAATGTGACTAACGGACACTGCTGTACAGGGTAATGTGAATTGGTACTATTCTTTGGCCCTATATTTTTTTGCGCGCCTTCGGCGCACACTGTCCCTGTTTTCAGCATGGCGGGTACCAAAGGAAACTTTCGCTCTGAGCTCCTCAAGGTCTAGAACTGGCCATGTCACCGATTTTTTTTTTATTTTTTTTTAAACTATCTTTCTTTTCAAATGCAAGATGCCCCCAATTCAATACAGAGGAGGTGGCGCTGAAACATACCTTTGCACAGGGCACCATGGCACCTAGCTATACATCTGATAAGGGGCACTACTGTATGTGGTCATTGTGTATAAGGGATAGTACTGTGTGGCGTAACATGTATAAGGGGCATTACTGTGTGACGTAATGTGAATAAGGGGCACTATTTTGTGGCATAATATAAATCAGGTGCACTACGTTTGGGGTAATGCGAATAAGATTGTAATACTGTGTGGCATAATTTAAAATTGCCTGCAGATACACGCGGGCGGCATCTCCTTTAAAAACAGCCTGCTTACGCAGGGTGCTGTGTCCTCCTATCTTCGTTTGTTGTGTCCTAGCCGCCGCCGGCTGTCTCTTCTTCACAGTTGCATTACTGGGAGGAGGCGTGGCTATGGTCTTGGGATGTCCCAGCCTGGCCACGCCTCCTCCCAGTAATGGAGCTGTGAAGGAAAGACAGCCGACGGCGGCTAGGACACAACGAAGATAGGAGGACACAGCACCCTACGATAGCAGACTGTTTTTAAAGGAGATGCCGCCCGCGTGGATCTGCAGGTAAGCGCTCATCCGCACAGCAGTGGGGGGCTAAAAAGGTAGAGGAGGCCGGCACCATGGGGGCGCCAAAATAATTTTTTTCTACGCCCCCCCCAACCTAAAAACATTCCAGCGCCCCTGTCAGCCAGTAACAGCACCTGCATGTACTACTGGGGATTTTTATGGCAAAGAAAATAATTTGATTGTGTGTTTGAGAGAACTTTTAAAATATGCTATATATAATTATCATTTTACCATTTGATTTGCTTATACAGATTATACAGATTTATTTTTTATTTTCAAGTAAAAATGTATATAAGATTCTAAGGACGGGATGTACCAAAGGATACTGCCACATTTTTTGCATTGATACTAATTGCATATATATTAACATATGCTATTAGTATCGGAAAGGACAGCTCTCCCAATAAGAGCTATCCTTTGCGATGTGCTGTGGGTCTATGACCCGAAAGTCCATCTGCGCATGCGCAGACGTTGGTGGTCGCGGGGTATGCTGGGATGGATCAGTGACGGAACCCTCTACACATCGCATTGCTGAAGAAGCCACAGAGGCTTCTACAGGGTAACACCAGCAAAAGTTGGTGTTACCTTGCGTGGCAGAGACCCGGCAGACAGAGGTAAGTACATTTGAAAATGCTGTAAAACCCAGACAACCGGGTTTTACCACATTTTCACTTTAGTACACCCTGCGCAAACCCTTTATTTTATTTACAATAACATAGGGGCCTATTTATTTATTATCAGGGTTTTCTCCCATAAATAGGAAATTATTTTGCATTATTCAGTTACAATTTATCAGAGCTATTTGGGATACTTTCAGCATACCGGCGTTTGGGATGCCAGCAGTTGGAATTCCAACGCCGGAGAACCATGTCTGCTTGCCGGCACAGAGCATCTGAAAAGAGTCTATCCCAATAAAGCACTTTTCTATTGAGTAGCCTCTTGCTACTAGCTTAACACTAAAGATGAGCGGGTTCGGGTCTCAGAGAACCGAACCGTAACGAACCTCATGCTCTGAACCCAGTTCCGAGCCCGGCTCGGGTTTTCCCACCTGACTCGGAAACCCGAACGAGGCAAAATGTCATCATCCCGCTGTCAGATTCTCGCGGGATTTGGATTCCATATAAGGAGGCAAGCGTCCCCGCCAATTTCACTCCGGCATTGGAGAGTGTACAGAGAGGACGTGTCTCCGTTCTCCCAGTGTCCTCAGTGTCCGTGGCTTGTGCTGAATCTGTCCAGTCGCAGTGCTTGTGTTCTCTGCTGCCATATGTCCAGTGCTGCTGTATAGGGTGCTCTGTTGTGCTGCATCAGTTCAGGGTGGTGTATTGTGCTGCATCAGTCCAGTCACAGTGGTGGTGTCCTCTGCTGCCATATCTCCACTGCTGCTGTTTAATAAGTCCCTTACAGTGTTGCTGTGTTGTCCTGCATCAGACCAGTGGTAGTGTCCTGGGCATCAGTCAGTCCATTGACCAGGCAGTCACAGTGGTATACGCTGCTGCTATATGTCCACTGCTGCCGTATTATAACAACAACAACAACAACAACAACAACAACAACTCCCTTACAGTGTTGTTGTTTTTTGCTGCATCAGGCCAGTGGTAGTGTCCTGGCCATCAGTCATTCCAGTGACCAGGCAGTCACAATGGTATACGATGCTGCTATATGTCCACTGCTGCCATATAATAATAATAATAATAACAACAACAACAACAAGTCCCTTACAGTGTTGTTGTGTTGTGCTGCATCAGACCAGTGGTAGTGTCCTGGCCATCAGTCATTCCAGTGACCAGGCAGTCACAGTGGTATATGCTGCTGCTATATGTCCACTGCTGCCATATAATAACAACAACAACAAGTCCCTCACAGTGTTGCTGTGTTGTGCTGCATCAGACCAGTGGTAGTGTCCTGGCCATCAGCCATCAGTCATTCCTGTGCCGCATATTATGTTATATAACTCCAGAAACGTAATGGAGAACAAAAATTTGGAGGATAAAATAGGGAAAGATCAAGAACCACTTCCTCCTACTGCTGAAGCTGCTGCCACTAGCCATGACATAGACTATGAAATGCCATCAACGTCGTCTGCCAAGGCCGATGCCCAATGTGATAGTAGAGGGCATGTAAAATCCAAAAAGCCAAAGTTCAGATAAAAGACCCCAAAAAAGAAATTTAAATGGTCTGAGGAGAAACGTAAACTTGCCAATATGCCATTTTGTGGCAAGGAACGGCTGAGGCCCTGGCCTATGTTCATGACTAGTGGCTCAGCTTCACATGACAATGGAAGCCCTAATCCTACCGCTAGAAAAATTTAAAGAGTTAAGCTGGAAAAAGCACAGAAAAGAACTGTGCGTTCTGAGATGGTATCACAAATCCCCAAGGAGAGTCCAAATGTGTCGGCGGTTTTGATGCCTGACCTTCCCAACACTGGACGGGAAGAGGTGGCTCCTTCCACCATTTGCACGCCCCCCTGCAAGTGCTGGAAGGAGTACCCACAGTCCAGTTCCTAATATTGAAATTGAAGATGTCACTGTTGAAGTACACCAGGATGAGGATATGGGTGTTGCTGGAGCTGAGGAGGAAGTTGACGATGAGGATTCTGATGGTGATGTGGTTTGTTTAAGTCAGCCATCGGGGGAGACACCTGGGTTTCCGTGGGATGAAGAAGCCCATTGTGATGCCTGGGCAAACTACCAAAAAGACACCTCTTCGGTGTGGAATTATTTATTCATAAATCCGGACAACAGGTGTCAAGACATCTGTTGCCTCTGTCAATCTGTAATAAGTAGGGGTAAGGATGTTAACCACCTAGGAAATTCCTCCCTTATACGTCACATGCAGCGCATTCATCATAAGTCAGTGTCAAGTTGTGAAACTTTGGGTAAGAGAGTAAGCAGTCCACTTACACTTAAATACCTTCTTCCTCTTGTACCCAAGCTCCTGCAAGCCACACCACCAACTCCCTCAACATCAACTTCCTCCTCAGGAACGTCAGTAGTACTGCAGGTCAAGTCACTGTCAAGACTGAGGACTCCTCTCCTAACCGGGATTCCTCCGGAGGATCCTTGAGTGGTACGCCTGCTGTTGCTGCCGCTGCTGTTGTTGCTGCTGGGGGTCGATCATCATCCGAGAGGGGAAGTCAGAAGACCACTTGTACTACTTCCAGTAAGCAATTGACTGTCCAACAGTCCTTTGTGAGGAAGATGACATATGACAGCAGTCATTTTGTTGCAAAGCGGATAACTGAGGCCTTGACACTTATGTTGGTGTTAGACGTGCGTCCGGTATCCAACATTAGTGCAGTGGGATTAGACAATTGGTGGAGGTATTGCGTCCCCGGTAACAAGTCCCATCTAGGTTCCACTTCACTAAGCAGGCGATACCGAGAATGTACAAAAATGTCAGAAAAAGACTCACCAGTGTCCTACAAAATGCGGTTGTATCCAGTGTCCACTTAACCATGGACATGTGGACAAGTGGAACAGGGCAGACTAAGGACTATATGACTGTGACAGCCCACTGGGTAGGTGTATGGCCTCCCGCAGCAACAACAGCAGCGGCAACAGTAGCAGCATCTCGCAAACGCCAACTCGTTCCAGCTGTATCACAGCTTTCCGTAAGAGGCACACAGCTGACAACCTCTTTCGGAAACTGGGAGACATCATCGCAGAATGGCTTACCCCAATTAGACTCTCCTGGGGATTTGTGATATCGGACAATGCCACCAATATTGTGCGTGCATTACATCTTGGCAAATTCCAGCACGTCCCATGTTTTGCACATACAATTAATTTGGTGGTGCAGAATTTTTGGAAAAATGACAGGGGTGTATAGGAGATGCTGTCGGTGGCCCGAAAACTTGCGGCCCACTTTTGACAATCTGCCACCGCGTGCCGAAGACTGGAGCACCAGCAAACACTCCTGAACCTGCCCTGCCATCAACTGAAGCAAGAGGTGGTAACGAGGTGGAATTCAACACTCTATATGCTTCAGAGGTTGGAGGAGCAGCAAAAGGCCATTAAAGCCTATACATCCATCTATGATATAGGCAAAGGAGGGGGAATGCACCTCACTCAAGCGCAGTGGAGAATGATTTCTGTCTTGTGCAAGGTTCTCCAACCCTTCGAACTTGCCACACGTGAAGTCAGTTCAGACACTGCCAGCTTGAGTCAGGTCATTCCCCTCATCAGGCTTTTGCAGAAGCAGCTAGAGAAATTGAAGGAGGAGCTAAGATGGAGCGATTCCGCAAAGTATGTGGGACTTGTGGATGGAGCCCTTCATTCGCTTTGCCAGGATTCAAGGGTGGTCAATCTGTTGAAATCAGAGCACTAAATTTTGGCCACCGTGCTCGATCCTAGGTTTAAAGCCTACGTTGTATCTCTCTTTCCGGCAGACACAAGCCTGCAGAGGTGCAAAGACCTGCTGGTGAGTAAATTGTCAACTCAAGCAGAACTTGACCCGTCAACAGCTCCTCCTTCAATTTCTCCTGCCACTGGGGCTGCAAGGAAAAGGATAAGATTTCCTAGCCCACCCGCTGGCATTGATGCAGGGCAGACAGGAGCGAGTGCTGACATCTTGTCCGGACTGAAGGACCTGCCAACGATTAATGACACATCTACTGTCACTGCATATGATTCTGTCATTATTGAAAGAATGGTGGAGTACTATATGAGTGACAGCATCCAAGTAGGCATGTCAGTATGTATGTTGGCAGGAAAAAGAGGTAATTTGGAGGCTCTTGCACAAACTGGCTTTATTTTACCTAAGTTATCCTCCCCCCCCCCCCCCTTCCCCCTCCAGTGTGTACTCCGAAAGAGTGTTTAGTGCAGCCGGTAACCTTGTCAGCGATCGGCGTCGGAGGTTATTTCCACAAAATGTGGAGAAGATGATGTTCATCAAAATGAATGATAAATTCCTCCGGGAAGACCTTTACCAGCAAATGCCTCCAGAAAGTACAGAGGGATCTGTGATGGTGGATTCCAGTGGAGACAAATTAATACTCTGTCATCCTGTGCTGTTAGGGGACTATTTTTTTAAAGTGCCATCCTGTCTGACACTACCGTATATGTCCAGTGGTACTGCCATTTAATTCCAGTGATTTGGACATATAATTCCAGTGATTTTGCCATTTAATTCCAGTGATTTGGACGTATAATTCCAGTTGGAATTGTTTGCGTCGCTTTGCTTAGTCATACAGCTATCTCATTGTACTTCTTCGACATCTTTGCATGAGGTGCTATTTGGGGCCTAGTTTTTAAAAAGTGCCATCCTGTCTGACACTGCTGTATGAGTCCAGGAGTACTGCTGTATTAGTCCAGGGGTACTTCCGTATAATGCAGAACTTTTTAAAAATGACAGGGGCGTGCTGGAGATGCTGTCAGTGAACCGAACAATTGCGGCCCATTCTCGACATTCAGCCACTGTGTGACACTACTAGATGGGCCAAGTGGTTGTGTCGCTTAGCTTAGTCATACAACCAACTTGGTGCAACTTCTAGGCCTAAAAACAATATAGTGAGGTGTTCAGAATAGACTGGAAATGAATGGAAATGAATGTTATTGAGGTTAATAATACCGTAGGAGCAAAATGACCCCCTAATTCTGTGAATTTAGCTGTTTTGATGATTTTTTCAAAAATCATCCAGATCCAAAACCAAAACCAAAACACAAAAGGGTGGTTTTGGCAAAACCAAGCCAAAAGCAAAACACGAAAGTGGAATTAGAACCAAAACCAAAACACAAAACACGAAAAGTGCCAGCCGCACATCTCTACTTAACACAACAGCAAAACATCTCAGTACTGTGTATTCACAGGTGGTACAACTCACTGTCACCGGAGCTTTACTAATTGGAAATAGTAGCCAATACAGGTTGAGTATCCCTTATCCAAAATGCTTGGGACCAGAGGTATTTTGGATATCGGATTTTTCCGTATTTTGGAATAATTGCATACTATAATGAGATATCATGTTTATGGGACCTAAATCTAAGCACAGAATGCATTTATGTTTCATATAAACCTTATACACACAGCCTGAAGGTCATTTTCGCCAATATTTTTTATAACTTTGTGCATTAAAAAAGTGTGTCTACATCCACACAATTCATTTATGTTCCATATACACCTTATATACACAGCCTGAAGGTCATTTAATACAATATTTTTAATAACTTTGTGTATTAAACAAAGTTTGTGAACATTGAGCCATCAAAAAACAAAGGTTTCACTATCTCACTCTCACTCAAAAAAGTCCGTATTTCGGAATATTCCGTATTTCGGAATATTTGGATATGGGATACTCAACCTGTAATAACTTACAGGAAATATGGTTAAACATGACATTTACCATTTCTTATCTGAAATAGTTTACATTTATTTTCTAATAGATGTCCATTAAAAATTATTTAAAAAAATGCAAATCTCGTACAAAGGCCCAGATTTATCCAGCCTTCGAGAGTGATAAATAGCACGGTGATAAAATACCAACCAAACAGCTCCTAGCTGCCATTTTTCAAACAGCATGGAAGTTAGGAGCTGATTGGTTAGTGCTTTATCACCGTGCTATTTATCACTCTACAAGGCTTGATAAATGGTGGCCAAAGTCTGGTTTTAGTACAGCTGCCGGGGCTTCGCATCTATAGTCACTCCGCATCGCACCTGCCACCCTCCCCACTGGGATGCCTCATTGCCAGGGCAGCCCGTCTTCAGAGGGGATAGCTGGAGCGGCGCTCCCACACCCCATGACAGCTGCTAATTGCAGGGACAGTCTGACTGCACAATAGATCCCCGCGACCGCCACCCCCTCCAACGTACTGCTGGGGCTGCCCGGCTACTGTACATGTCGCTTCGCAGTAAAGCCGTGAGGACCCTACCTCCCACCCCCCACTCGCGCTGGCACCTTATTGCCAGCACTCTACAGCCGTGGCCCCGCTGGGAGCTGCCCAGCTGCAGAGATCACACTCTAACCCCCCCTCCCATCAGCCTACTCAGAAACTCTCCCCCCTTCATGCGCCACTGGGTTGCAGGGTGTGTGATGTGGGCCAATTGGACATCGTACACATCGTGCATCGTACACCCTCCATCCATTATACATACACCCATGGATGAGCCCAATATTGTTTCAATAAATGACAGCTATATCAGTAACTAACACAGTATTAATACTTCAGGACTTCTGCAGCCTTTGGTAGTTTAGTTAGTACCACCTATAATGTGACTGTGAGTGACAGAGTTCTGATGGTCGCGAGCACTGTAGTCCATTTGCTTGGTGGATTGGTGCCACGATTATGTCAATTATTTAAATATTTAATACATGGAAGTCTCCTTGATAGAAAAAGGATCCCATTAATCAGTAGGAGATTATTGTATAGGCAGGACATAATAAAACCCCACTCCAGGAAAGGAAGAAAGAAAGAAAGAAAGAAAGAAAGAAAGAAAGAAAGAAAGAAAGAAAGAAAGAAAGAAAGATTTTTATTCAGGTTAGTATATGTTCAGAGTATGAATGTATTCCTTTTTCCTATGAATATAATAGCCTTTCAGCTTTAGCTAAATGAATAATGTATACTTGACTCTCTAGGTACATGTTTATTATACAGGCATTGCTATAGCTCATTAGTGCCACTTCTACCACTTGAAACTTGACTTGAGCCTGCAACCAGTAATTCAAGTAGAAGTGGGGTGGTGCTGGTTAGCTACTAAGGCACTTGTATACAGAACCTTTCTTTTAAATAAATGGTGGAAAAAGTAATGTAAATAGTACTACATTACAGAAATGTTTTATTCCCAAAAGAAAGAGTTTTGTTAATGATTCCGCCTACTAAAAACATCTGATGGTTAGGACAGGGATGGAAAACTTTAGCCTGTGGGGAAAGCTCACCCCACTGACACAGGAGCACCCTTATAAAGGTGGTTTTACATAAAGAACACAGGAACTGATTTACTCTTGTGGTATTGCCTTTTATTTAATACACTTCTTTTACACTGTATAAAGGACTGTCTAATGGTAGGCAAATTTTGCTCTTCATAGAGATGTTTTGAAAAAAAAAATCTATTTCTACTGTTGGATCTATTTATTCAATCTTAACAAGCTAAACAATATCTAATATTTAATAGCTACTTATTAAAGGATTGTCACAGAACAAGGATTTTTTTATTGGGGTTGGGGCCCTTTGGGCTAGCTGTATGTACTGGAGTGTGAGAGAAGCAGTTGTCATTGCTAAGGTTTTTCCATCAATAACTCCCCCATGCAGTGGCTGCCCCCTTGTCAATATTGCCAAGATGGCCTTCAAGTGCAGTGCACATGTGTGAACTGGCAAAGATCTGGCCAGAGAAATGGCAAAGGTGCTCTTAATGATGGCAGCCAGTATTGTTGGAGAGCTGAGTATCTCTCAGCAGCCCCCAAGTACATTGAGCTGAAAAAGATCTTCTGCCTTTGCGATAAGCTGTATTAGAATATCTGTTTTATTGACCAGTATTGATAAACAGGACCCTAAGCAGGGGCGGTTTAAGAGAGGAGAGGTCCTTGTGCATGCTTCGCAAGAACCCTCTCCTCTCTGTCAGCATAGTAGATTCTGGCTTTGTGTCAGAGTCGACTGCCCATGAGCAGGTCTCAAGTCTACCGGAACATGGCGCCCCTGCCTTGTTCCATCGGGACTTTTCTGCTGACATGTAATTAAATGGTTAAATGCTACAAGCTGTCTCTTAAATGAGTGTTATTGTGTATGACTCATCAGCCACAATACCATCACATGTCATGACTCATCAGCCACAATAACATCACATGTCTGAATCACCAGAATTAAAGGTGAGGCTGATTAGACTGCAGGTGCACCTTGTTTGCTTGGCTCTTGTCGAAGTCGGAAAATATTGCAGTACACACATCACGTACAAACTACACACAGATGGCCTCCGTGCGTGTACTTGTTCTGCCGTGCGTGCACATATTCGCAATTTGCGTATGGTCGCTCCCGCGGTCCAGCGCATTAGCGCGTGGTATGAGTATTTACGGTAGAGTTTGTGAACGCATGGAAAAGCCATCAAAACACATTAGATATTTAATCCAAATAGTGCACAATGTACACATAGTCTCCCTGCACCACACCAGCAAGTTACAACAGTTTAAATGGTATCAGAACAAAGGGATTCACCTTTACAGGATAAGAGGGGACAGAACAAGGTTATAAGGTGGTGTTTGGTATCCAGCTGTAGGGTATTTTAAGGGCAATATTCCGGTGTTGGTTTGCAGAAGATCGCACGTTCCTGCAAATAGTTATGCACAGGAGCAGAATACAAATATAAACTGTATTTACTGTACATTTAGTATGCGGCGGGAACCCAGAGGAGACCACCCACAAGTGCATCTGGAACAGACATCGCCCACCTATTCAAACCAACCTATGACCTCTCCTGTACTGTAAATGACCATCCCTGTGTCCAATGGACAAAGAGATTACAGTATCCATTGTGTTAAGTTTTGGAAGATTGTATAAATGAGCCAGCTGCATGCCTGGTCAGACACAGACTCTAAAGGTTATCTACCCAGATGACTGAGGACCAGACTGGGAAGCGCAGGCGAAAAACCAAACACGTATGTACCATTGACTGTAGCCATTATTCTATTGTATTGTATTGCTTTGTTATTGTAACCCCCTTTCAGTATTAATATGTTGTGGTGTCTGAACCCGGCATTTTAAATACAAACTGGTGTCGTGTTTTCCTTTCCCTGCTAAGGTTATGAGTGTATTACTATCACATGTGTAGCTGTTAAGGGCTCACGGAGTATCTTTGGGTGTGTACACACTGAGGGGGCTCATTCCGAGTTGTTCGCTCATTGCCGATTTTCGCTATACTGCGATTAGTCGCTTACTGCGCATGCGCAAGGTTCGCAGTGCGCATGCGCTTAGATATTTTACACAAAAGTTAGGTATTTTACTCAAGGCATAACGAAGCTTTTTAATCGCTGTGCTGATCGTAGTGTGATTGACAGGAAGTGGGTGTTTCTGGGCAGAAACTGGCCGTTTTATGGGAGTGTGCGGAAAAACGCAGGCGTTCAAGTTGCAAAATGCAGGAGTGGCTGGAGAAACGGGGGAGTGGTTGGGCAAACGCTGGGTGTGTTTGTGACGTCAAACCAGGAACGAAAAGGACTGAGCTGGTCGCAATGGCTGAGTAAGTCTGGAGCTACTCAGAAACTGCTAAGAAATTTCTATTCGCAATTCTGCTAATCTTTCGTTCGAACTTCTGCTAAGCTAAGATACACTCCCAGTAGGCGGCGGCTTAGCGTGTGCAATGCTGCTAAAAGCAGCTAGCGAGCGAACAACTCGGAATCACCCCCTGAGTGTACTTTGTACAGCCAGCACTGCATTTGTACGCAAAGTACGTACACGGTACAGGGCTCTGTACGCTAATGGTGTAATAAGTACGTAGGTTGAGGATCAAGTATAGCGGCCGCAGCGGCTCTATTTAAAGTGTATGAAATGTCTTTTTAAAGTGTTGCTTTTAGTCCTGTACGTAAACAGACATTTACAATTGGGGGCATCATCCGGTTTCCACATGCTCACAGCCTAACAGGTCATAGCAGACTTAATCTATCAACACAGGGCGGAAAGTTACCCTACGTAACCTTTTCTTGGTCGATGGATACGCTGAAAACCCTACTTGTGTGCTGATTAGATGGCGTCTGCTCTGTATGGTCTGCAGAGGTGCTGGTAGAACCCGTAAAACACAGGAAAAAGATTCCATCTTGCACGTCTTTTCTTTGTCTGCCACATCATTCCAGGGGTACTGCCCTATATGGGGTGCTGCCCCTCTGCCCTATCAGTCCAGGGGTGATTCCCCACTGCTGTTTAAGTCCAGGGATGCTGTTGTCTGTCTGCTGTGCTGTGTAATTCTCCAGGGGTGCTGCCTATGCTGTATAAGTCCATGGGTATTGTCTATCTACTGTATAAGTCATGGGGTGCTGCCTATCTGCTGTATAAGTTCCAAAGACAATTCAATCTTGCACGTCTTTTCTTTGTCTGCCACATCAGTCCAGGGGTACTGCCCTATATGGGGTGCTGCCCCTCTGCCCTATCAGTCCAGGGATGATGCTCCACTGCTGTTTAAGTCCAGGGATGCTGTTGTCTGTCTGCTGTGCTGTGTAATTCTCCAGGGGTGCTGCCTATGCTGTATAAGTCCATGGGTATTGCCTATCTGCTGTATAAGTCATGGGGTGCTGCCTATCTGCTGTATAAGTCCATAGGCGCTGGCGTATAATTCCAGGGGTGCTGCTGTACTTCTTCCTAGGTTTAAATTAAAGCCTAGAGCAGAATATGAAACAAGCTTCAACATCACAACCAGATTTCTGAAGACATATAGCCGCAAAGGTGGAAATGGAAATCGCAATTTTGACAAAGTGTTTTTTTAATAAAGTGGGGAGAGACCACATTTGTGGCCAAAGTCATTCAGACTCAGAAGAGACAGAAACATAATCCAGCGGGACGTGACACTGCAACATCTCCTACTTCATTTTCTCTGGCAACTGCCAGAGAAAACTAGATTTTCCAAACACACCTATGTCTATATGTCTGCCATATAATTCCAGGGGTGCCCTGTCGGAACCTGCTCATCTCTAGTAGATATATCTTCTAGTGTGCACTGTGTACCCAGCATTAGAGAGAGGTTCTTCTCAATTATTTCATGTTAGGGAGTCAACTGAATTGCTCCAATTAGTCAACCTTAATTTTGATTTATTATTAATGTTCCACATTTGGTATTATTTACAAGGTGCGCATTTGTTGTACAGGGTTCTTTTCCTTTATTTTGTAAATGTTTTCTCCATAATAATTGTACAATGTAAGGGCTGCGTAGGGTTATCGCAAGACCTTGCGGTGTTAGAAGAATAGAGTTTCAGTGATCTTGCATTGCATCATTTCCATTGCACTGCAGCACTAGATTGGCCAAAAGCTCCTGTGAGGCACAAATAGTTACTGAATAAGAGCCCAATATGGAGTCTCATGGTGGCTTACAGCCAGGAAAATGTCTGGCTTGCCAGGCTGAGGCATGCTGTTGGCACAGAGATTAGCATTGCTTCTGCCCACAGCCCTACTTGTAATATGAAATGAGTTTTGACTAGAGTAGTAAGCTAGTGCACTAGGGCAGGGGCTCAATAACAAAAAATTCACTGCACAGTCCTGCTTAGTACTGTACCGAACCCACATGAACTAAACTTGCCTCATCTGGGGTTGCTGTGGGGCCTCACAAGGGGCTATTAAAACATCTAAGGAGCTGCTTTATTTAAAAATGAATTATGAATAAAATAAACAAGACACACAGGTATGCTCACATGCGTGTAACTGGGACACACAGGTATGCTCACATGCGTGTAACTGGGACACACAGGTATGCTCACATGCGTGTAACTGTCGTCTGTGAAAAATGAAAATAAGGCATCTGCCACAAAATTTGTAAATAAAAAGGCAATACAATAATGGAAAAAAAGAAACTCACGAGATTTTCACAAAATAAGTCTCCAGACTCCATGGAGAGGAAAATATCCAATCTTGATCCTGTGATATACACCAGTTTATTTGCATCCCAGCAATAAATCCAAGATTATCTTAATCCCAGAAAATGGAGAAGGGGGTACAAATTTGGGGGCTTTGGTCCCTAGTTTTTCAGTTTGTCCAGTAATGTGGTAATTATATATATATATTTGCTTGGTTAAAGTCCTTTCTGTTCCAATATAGAAGTGGAGGTGAAAACCTGTGTGTTGTTTCTGATTGCGTGTGCCTCTCTAATTTTGAATAACCTTCTTGACACTGTCCTCTTCCTCTTGCCTCTTCTCATAATGTGAAAAGTCATCAAATATGGTGGTGGTATGTTTGTAGCTAGCTATGATTCGGAGAACTTGGCAAGCTTTTTCCAGGGGACCACCTGTCGCTGAAATGATGGGTTTATTAAACTGTGCATGTCCTGTTTAAACAACATATGGGTGGGTAGGAGGGCCCAAGGACAATTCCATCTTGCTCCTCTTATTTTTCTTCTTTGCATTATGTGCTCTTTGGGGCCTAGTTTTTAAAACTGCCATCCTGTCTGCCACTGCAGTGCCACTCATAGATGGGCCACGTGTTTGTTCAGCCCACTTGGGTCGCTCAGCTTAGTCATCCAGCTACCTCGATGCAACCTTTTGACCTAAAAAAAATATTGTGAGGTGTTCAGAATAGACTGGAAATGAGTGGAAATGAATGTTATTGATGTTAATAATACTGTAGGATCAAAAATAACCCCAAATTCTGTGATTTTAGCTGTTTTTATGTTTTTTTCAAAAACAAAATCCAGATCCAACACCAAAACCAAAACCCGAAAGGGTGGTTTTGGCAAAACCAATCCAGATCCAAAAACGAACGTAGATCCAGATCCAAAACCAAAATACAAAACACAAAAAGTATACTGTGCACATCTCTACTATATACTGTACCTGGTACTGCTCTGATGTAAGACCTAGGGGTATAGTTAATAAAAGTTGATTTTGGTCGATGTTTGGAAGATTTTGTGTTTACGGGTCTAAATCACACATTTACCAAGAGATGATTTTTTACATCATTTAAAAAAAAATTAAAAACTCATGTTAGTAAATGTGGAATTAAGACCCTAAAATATAAAATCGACCAAACATTGATCCAGAACGATTTTTAGTAAATAAACCTCTAAATCCCAAATTTACTAACAGCTGATTTTTTAAATATTTTTTTTCAAGAGGATGTCAAAAATCATCTGCTAGTAAATGTGTGATTTAGACCATGAAACACAAAATCGATCACAAATTGACCCAACACCGACCAATAATCGATCAACATTAACCAAAATTGACTTTTAGTAGATATACTCCAGGTCCCATACTTAGAACAGAAGAACAATCCAGGTAAAACAGTACTGGACACTGGAGTGCATAGCCTGTAACCTGATCATGAACTCCAGCCCTGGCACCTGTACACTAAACTGCTAGCCCAAGACAACAGCACAAAGTACAGGGAAACCAATAATAGCCAGTTAGAAAATACCGTAATCTGAGTGAACCACAGATTCTAGGTAATACTTGCAAATACAGTCCATGAAAGTACACAGCAGTGCTATTTTTGAAGGAAAATAGGTTCAGGAACTGGGGGTGGGGCAGAGGTGGGCGGTGATGTCGGTGGAGCTACCACTGGGGAGAGGCATCAATTGGTGAGTAAACTTTTTTTTTAAACACAGTTTAGGCTATTTGGGTGGTGCTCGTAGATGGGATAAACATTTTAAAGGGACAATGCGCGAAGAAGAAATGCACTGCAAAAACGAGATTTATGGTAATTTAATCTCTTTCTGCGAGGTACACCGGGCTCCACAGTGAATGACATTGGGTTGTAGAGTAGGATCTTGATCCGAGGCACCAACAGGCTCAAAGCTTTGACTGTTCCCAGAATGCATAGCGCCGCCTCCTCTATAACCCTGCCTCAGTTTTTGTTAACCAGTCCAATGCAGTAGCAGGCAAAAGAGACGACAACTGTTAGAAGCCACATGCACCACATTCTCACGACAGGAGAAAGTGTCAGCGGCTAATGCCATACCAACCCAAAGAAGCTAAGTGCGTCAGGGTGGGTGCCCTGTGGAGCCCAGTGTACCTCGCAGAAAGAGATTTAACAATGGTAAGTTCTTACCATAAATCTCGTTTTCTGCTGCGGGGTACACTGGGCTCCACAGGGAATGACATTGGGGATGTCCTGAAGCAGTTCCTTGTGGGAGGGGACGCACTGTAGCGGGTACAAGAACCCGGCGACCAAAGGAAGGGAGGCGGAAGTATCGAAGGCATAGAACCTTATGAACGTGTTCACTGAGGACCACGTAGCCGCCTTGCACAATTGTTCAAGGGTCGCACCACGGCGGGCCACCCAAGAAGGTCCAACAGAACGAGTAGAATGGGCCTTGATGGTAGCAGGAGCTGGAAGGCCAGCCTGTACATAAGCATGTGCAATCACCATTCTAATCCATCTGACCAAGGTCTGCTTGTTAGCAGGCCAGCCACGTTTGTGAAAACCAAACAAAACAAAGAGAGAATCAGACTTCCTGATGGGAGCTGTCCTCTTCACATAGATACAGAGAGCCCGTACCACATCCAAAGACCGTTCTTTGGAGGACAATTCGGGAGAGGCAAAGGCCGGAACCACAATCTCCTGATTAAGGTGGAAAGAAGACACCACCTTAGGTAAGTACCGGGGATGAGTTCTAAGGACCGCCCGGTCACGTTGAAAAATCAGATATGGGGACCTACAAGACAAGGCACCCAGATCCGACACCCGTCTAGCAGAGGCAATAGCCAGCAGAAACAATACCATAAGAGAAAGCCACTTAAGGTCTGCAGATTCAAGAGGCTCAAATGGAGACCCTTGCAACGCCTCCAGAACCACCGACAAGTCCCAAGGAGCCACAGGTGGGACATAAGGAGGTTGAATCCGCAACACACCCTGAGTGAACGTATGAACATCAGGTAAAGTCGCAATTTTTCTTTGGAACCAAACCGACAAGGCAGAAATATGAACCTTGATGGAGGCCAAACGAAGGCCCAAGTCCAGGCTCTGTTGTAGAAAGGCCAAAAGTTTGGCCGTACTAAACTTGTAAGCCTCATGATTGTTAGTGGCGCATCAAGCAAAGTAAGAATTCCAGGCCCTATGATAAATCCAAGCAGAAGCCGGTTTCCGGGCCTTCAACATGGTTTGAATGACCACCTCAGAAAATCCTTTGGCTCTCAAAACGGAAGCTTCAAGAGCCATGCCGTCAAAGCCAACCGGGCTAAATCCTGATATACACGGGCCCTGAACGAGGAGATCTGGGTGCTGTGGAAGTAGAAGGGGACGCTCTATCGAGAGACCCTAAAGGTCTGAGAACCAATGCCATCTGGGCCTCGCAGGAGCGATCAGAAATAGGATTCCAACTTCTTGCTTTAACTTCCTTATTACTCTGGGCAGGAGTGACACCGGAGGGAACACGTATGGCAGCTGAAAGTTCCATGGAATTGCCAGAGCATTCACGAATGTTGCTTGAGGATCCCTTGTCCTTGCTCCGAAGACCGGAACTTTGTAATTGTGTTGATACGCCATCAGGTCCACATCTGGAAGGCCCCACCTGTCCACGAGGAGTTGAAACACTTCTGGATGGAGGCTCCACTCTCCGGCGTGTACGTCCTGACAACTGAGAAAGTCCGCTTCCCAGTTTAGGACCCCCGGAATGAATACTGCCGAAATGGCTGGCAGATGGCGTTCCGCCCACTGAAGAATCCGTGATACTTCCCTCATTGCCATGCAGCTGCGATTGCCGCCTTGATGATTTATGTACGCCACCGTGGTGGCGTTGTCCGACTGTACTTGAACAGGTCTGTTCTGTATTAAATGCTGGGCCAAGTTTAATGAGTTGAACACCGCCCGCAATTCCAGAATGTTTATCAGGAGGAGAGACTCCTCCTTGGTCCACCGACCCTGAAGGGAGTGTTGCTCCAACACCACGCCCCAACCTCTCAGACTGGCATCCGTCATCAGAAGGACTCAGTTGGAGATCCAGAAGGGACGACCCCTGCACAATCGTTGGTCCTGAAGCCACCAGTTTAGTGACAGACGGACCTCCGGAGACAAGGAGATCATTTAAGACCTGATCCGGTGCAGCAGGCCATCCCACTTGGCAAGAATCAGCTTCTGCAGAGGGCGGGAATGGAATTGAGCGTACTCCACCATGTCGAAAGCCGGCACCATGAGACCTAGCACTTGCATTGCCAAATGTATCGACACTTGCGGACGAGATAGGATGCATCGAATCCTGTCCTGAAGCTTCAGGACTTTCTCCTGAGACAAGAACAACCACTGGTTATGAGTGTCCAACAACGCCCCCAGGTGCACCATGCTCTGAGAAGGGAGCAGGGAAGATATCTTCCAGTTGATGTGCCACCCGTGGGCTTGCAGAAACTGGATGGTCAGATCCAGATGGCGTAAGCGAATTTCTGAGGAATTTGCCAGGATCAACAAGTTGTCCAGGTATGGTAGGATCCTGACCCCTTGACGGCGGAGTACAGCCATCATTACAGCCGTGACCTTGGTGAATACTTGCGGAGCCGTGGTCAAACCAAAAGGTAACGCCCGAAATTGATAATGGAGGTTGCCAACCGCAAACCTCAGGTACTGCTGATGTGACACTGCAATAGGAATATGCAGGTAAGCATCCTGTATGTCCAGGGAGAACATATAGTCCCCAGGTTCCAAGGCCAGAACAATAGAGCAAAGAATCTCCATACAAAACTTGGAGGCCCTCACAAATTTGTTCAAGGACTTGAGGTTGAGAATGGGGCTGGAAGACCCATTTGGTTTTGGGACTAGGAACAGCAGAGAATAGTACCCCTTGCCTCTCTGAGCCAGAGGCACCTGTACCACCACTCCTGTGTCCAGGAGGGACTGTACCACCGAATGAATAGTTTTTGCCTTCACCTGATCCGAAGGGACTTCTGTCAGGCAAAATCGATGAGGGGGACGATTCTTGAAGGATACGGCGTAACCTCGAGTGACGACTTCCCATACCCAGGCATCGGAAGTGGTCTTCAACCATTCCTGGGTAAACCCTAGAAGTCGGCCCCCCACCCTGGGATCCCCCAGAGGGAGGCCCGCCCTGTCATGCGGCAGGCTTATCAGTTTTGGAAGCAGCCTGACGGGCAGTCCAGGCCCGTTTGGGGTTGGGCTTATTGGGCTTGGAAGTGCGAACCTGTTTCGGGTACGCCTGACCTTTTGCTTTCCCTGAAGGACGAAAGGAGCAAAAGGAAGTACTTTTAGCCTTCGGCACCGAAGGACCAATACTAGGTAGACATGCTGTTTTAGCAGAAGCTAAGTCAGACACTATCTTGTTGAGGTCTTCTCCAAAAAGAATGTCTCTCTTAAACGGGAGCACCTGCAGAGTTTTCTTAGAGTCCAGATCCACAGACCAGAACCGTAACCAGAGATTCCGGCGAGCCAATATGGAAGTAGTAGAAGCCTTGGCCGCCAGAATTACGGCATCAGAAGCCACCTCCTTAATGTAATGAGAAGCTGTGACAATATACGACAGGCATTGTCTGGCATGATCAGAAGCATTGGAAAGCAGCTCCGCCTCCAACTCCCGAGCCCACGCTTCAACAGCCTCTGCAGCCCATGTCTCTGCAATAGTGGGCCTATGCACTGCACCAGTTAGGGTGTAGATCACCTTTAAACAACCCTTCTCACGTTTATCCGTCGGTTCCTTCAGCGAGGTGACGGTAGTGACCGGCAGAGCTGAGGATACTATCAGCCGCGCCACCTGCGAATCCTCTGGTGGGGGTGTCTCCCAATTTTTACTAAGCTCCGCCGCGAGGGGGTAGCGAGCCAGCATCTTCTTGTGAGGCGTGAAATTCTTTCCTGGATTTTCCCAGGATTCCTGACGTATTTCAACGAGATGGTCAGAGTGAGGTAAAACCTGTTTAACCACTTTCTGATGTTTAAACCTGTCCGGTTTCTTAGGGGCAACATCAGGCTCCGGTTCATTAGTAATTTGGAGAATTAGCCTGATAGCCTCCAGCAAGTCAGGGACATCCACCTGTGAGAAAGACTCCCCATCAGAAGCATCAGGGTCAGAATCTGTGGGGTCAGTATATACGCCATCCTTATCAGACGAGGTGTCTGGAACGTTGGTGGATTATGAGGAAGTAATGGCCCACTTAGAGGACCCCTTGGTCTTAGGCGGGCGAGGGTAAGACTTCTGTGTCATCAGTGATTGGTTCAATTGCTGTAACTGAGCGGACAGCTGATCTGCCCATGGCGGGTTAACCACAGTGACCATAAGCGGTTGCACCGGCACAGGAGGTCCCATAGGGGGCGCAAGTCTAGTTACTAGCGTATTCAATAGCTTGGTGAAAGTAGCCCAAGGTGGGTCATTTTGAACCCCCGTTGCTACGGTCCCACTGGGGGGCAAGGAACCCCCAGAACCAGAACCCTCAGCTGCTATGTTTTCCTCAAGTGTGTCTGCAGCGTCACCACCACGCAATGTGTGATCAGCCCCAGCACCGTCGCCCCTTGTAGCTGACATATCTGAAAGCTCAAAACAAGGCGACCCAGTACAATATCAGCAGCACAATACCTGAAAAGAACCCCCTGTGCAGTGTGTTAGCACCAATAGGGAATTCAAGAGGTATATGGTGACTAAAAATCACAGAAAAATACACACTAAGCATAACCTGTGAAACACCAATATTAAATGATAAACTTGACGTAATTAGCCCCCTCAGGTTACAGAATATAGGGATAGCAATCTGAGTGAGATACACGAAATGGAGGTCACACAGCAGCTATATGCACACACACATAGTCACATTGTACAATGCAGAAATTATGACATGCAATAAAACTGCACAGGACTAGCAATACAGAGTAATACTAAGTATAGCTATACACTCAATAGATATAACAATGCACAGTAAAAACTGGATGTATATCACAGGGTACTTGTACTATATAACTAGTGATGAGCGGGTTCGGTTCCTCGGGATCCGAACCCCCCCGAACTTCACCCATTTTACACGGTTCCGAGGCAGACTCAAATCTTCCCGCCTTGCTCGGTTAACCCGAGCACGCCCGAACGTCATCATCCCACTGTCGGATTCTCGCGAGATTCGTATTCTATATAAGGAGCCGCGCATCACCGCCATTTTCACTCGTGCTTTGGAGATGATAGCGAGAGGACGTGGCTGCGTTCTCTCAGTTTCTGTGTTCAGTGTGCTGCAAATATCTGTGCTCAGTGTGCTGCAAATATCTGTGCTCAGTGAGCTTGCAAATATCTGTGCTCAGTGTGCTGAAAATATCTACGTTCTCTGCCTGAAAAACACTCCATATCTGTGCTGCATTGTAGTATATAGTAGGAGGACAGTGCAGAATTTTGCTGTGACCATCAGCATATATATAGCAGTACGGTACAGTAGTCCACTGCTCTACCTCTGTGTCGTCAAGTATACTATGCATCCATACCTGTGCTGCATTTTAGTTGTGTGCAGTATATAGTAGGAGGACAGTGCAGAATTTTGCTGACCACCAGTATATATATAGCAGTACAGTACAGTAGTCCACTGCTCTACCTCTGTGTCGTCAAGTATACTATGCATCCATACCTGTGCTGCATTTTAGTTGTGTGCAGTATATAGTAGGAGGACAGTGCAGAATTTTGCTGACCACCAGTATATATATATATAGCAGTACGGTACAGTAGTCCACTGCTCTACCTCTGTGTCGTCAAGTATACTATGCATCCATACCTGTGCTGCATTTTAGTTGTGCGCAGTATATAGCAGGAGGACAGTGCAGAATTTTGCTGACCACCAGTATATATATAGCAGTACGGTACAGTAGTCCACTGCTCTACCTCTGTGTCGTCAAGTATACTATGCATCCATAGCTGTGCTGCATTTTAGTTGTGCGCAGTATATAGTAGGAGGACAGTGCAGAATTTTGCTGACCACCAGTATATATATAGCAGTACTGTACAGTAGTCCACTGCTCTGCCTCTGTGTCATCAAGTATACTACAAAAGTTCAGTAAAATGACCCAAAAATCAAAATTAAAAGCGTCTGATGAAAAGCGTAAACTTGCCAATATGCCATTTACGACACGGAGTGGCAAGGAATGGCTGAGGCCCTGGCCTATGTTCATGGCTAGTGGTTCAGATTCACATGAGGATGGAAGCACTCATCCTCTCGCTAGAAAACTGCAGTGCCACTCCTAGATGGGCCAGGTGTTTGTGTCGGACACTTGGGTCGCTTAGATAGTCACACACAGCTACCTCATTGCACCTCTTTTTATCTTTGCATCATGTGCTGTTTGGGGACTATTTTTTAAATCTGCCATCCTGTCTGACACTGCAGTGCAACTCCTAGATGGGCCAGGTGTTTGTGTCGGCCACTTGGGTCGCTTAGCTTAGTCACACAGCTACCTCATTGCACCTCTTTTTTTCTTTGCATCATGTGCTGTTTGGGGACTATTTTTTAAATCTGCCATCCTGTCTGACACTGCAGTGCCACTCCTAGATGGGCCAGGTGTTTGTGTAGGCCACTTGGGTCGCTTAGCTTAGTCACACACAGCTACCTCATTGCACCTCTTTTTTTCTTTGCATTATGTGCTGTTTGGGGACTATTTTTTAAATCTTCCATCCTGTCTGACACTGCAGTGCCACTCCTAGATGGGCCAGGTGTTTGTGTCGGCCACTTGGGTCGCTTAGCTTAGTCACACAGCTACCTCATTGCACCTCTTTTTTTCTTTGCATCATGTGCTGTTTGGGGACTATTTTTTAAATCTGCCATCCTGTCTGACACTGCAGTGCCACTCCTAGATGGGCCAGGTGTTTGTGTTGGCCACTTGGGTCGCTTAGCTTACCCATCCAGCGACCTCATTGCACCTCTTTTTTTCTTTGCATCATGTGCTGTTTGGGGACTATTTTTTAAATCTGCCATCCTGTCTAACACTGCAGTGCCAATCCTAGATGGGCTAGGTGTTTGTGTCGGCCACTTGGGTCGCTTAGCTTAGTCACACAGCTACCTCATTGCACCTCTTTTTTCTTTGCATCATGTGCTGTTTGGGGACTATTTTTTAAATCTGCCATCCTGTCTGACACTGCAGTGCCACTCCTAGATGGGCCAGGTGTTTGTGTCGGCCACCTGGGTCGTTAGCTTAGTCACACAGCTACCTCATTGCACCTCTTTTTGTCTTTGCATCATGTGCTGTTTGGGGACTATTTTTTAAATCTGCCATCCTGTCTGACACTGCAGTGCCACTCCTAGATGGGCCAGGTGTTTGTGTCGGCCACTTGGGTCGCTTAGCTTAGCCATCCAGCGACCTTGGTGCAAATTTTAGGACTAAAAATAATATTGTGAGGTGTGAGGTGTTCAGAATAGACTGGAAATGAGTGGAAATTATGGTTATTGAGGTTAATAATACTATGGGATCAAAATGACCCCCACATTCTATGATTTAAGCTGTTTTTGAGGGTTTTTTGTAAAAAAACACCCGAATCCAAAACACACCCGAATCCGACAAAAAATTTTCAGGGAGGTTTTGCCAAAACGCGTCCGAATCCAAAACACGGCCGCGGAACCGAATCCAAAACCAAAACACAAAACCCGAAAAATTTCCGGTGCACATCACTATATATAACCCTGACTAAATGCACTCTTTCTTAACTAACACTGTCAGCAGACATGTAGAATACTTAAGTGTCCTGCAAAATGCACAGCGCTGATTACAGAGGAGGATTTGCCCAAACAGTCCCAGGATCAGCTCAGCTTGTCCTAATGGCGTCCAAACGCTGACAGGGAGTGTGGGAGAGAGAGATATGCAGCTCCAGGGCGGGAACATTTACTCTAAATGGCGCCCTGGGGCTGGGGGAGGGGCTACAGGTCAAAGTCGTATCCCCCTGCTGGACTTCATCACTGGGTACTGTGGGCTTATATAAATGGTTTTTGAGAGGAAACCAACCTGTGCCCTTGCCCTGGTGGTCTAGTGGGGTCCCTGTACTGTCACAGTGTCCACGCCAGCGCGCGCAGCCCGCCTCCCACCGGCCGCGCGTAACACAATTTACAGCGGGTCCTGCTGAGGGGACCCACTTACCTCCTCCCCGAGTGCGGCCACGCGATCCAGGAGAACAGCGGTAGTGTGTGTGACTAACTGGAAGAAACCGGAGCCTCCGCTGTAAGTACCCGGCAACCAGTGCGCGGAAGTATACAGTGCCGCTAAGGGAGGTGATGGAGCTGCAGCAGGAGATGTCTGACTGACATCTTACACAGACAGTGTCTCTGCTGCAGCCCTTGAAGTCTTCATTTTTCATTAAAGCTTCTTCTCAGGGCTGCTGGAGCAGCCCCCCTGTTGTATGCCTGCTTACTGCATGGCACCAACTACAAAACTGAGCTCCTGTGCACGGAGGCGGGGTTATAGAGGAGGCGGTGCTATGCGTTCTGGGAACAGTCAAAGCTTTGAGCCTGTTGGTGCCTCAGATCAAGATCCTACTCTACACCCCAATGTCATTCCCTGTGGAGCCCAGTGTACTCCGCAGCAGAAAAATGTGGTCTATTATGCCCCACACAGTAAAGCCCCTGACACCATATTATGCCCCATATTAATGCCCGACACTATATTATGCCCTCACAGTAATGCCCCAGACACCATATTATGCCTTCACAGTAATGCCCCTAACACCATATTATGCCTCCACAGTAATGCTCCTAACACCATATTATGCCTCCACAGTAATGCCCCTTGCACCATTTAAAGCACAAACAGTTATGCCCGACACCATATTATGCCCCCATAGTAATGGCAATAGAGCTGGATAAAACTCAATTTGACCATGTACACTACCAGCACTTTGATAAGGGTTCTTGGAGAAGTTGTTCATCTGAAAGAAAGACACGTGGGCTGTAAGAATCGAGAAACTACAGAGAATCGAGAAATCAAGTACACAGTAATCTGAGAAACTGATGCTGTAGGAGTAATGTGGAGATATACTGTACATCTGCTGAAGTAGTACATCTATTGAAGTGAGGAAGTGTTCATACTCTACCTCGAGAATAGATTGTACCGATTCCAGCATTGATTGAGCTGCCGCATATAACTGTTTGGAAGCACATGCACGATCGAGAGAAGCCTGGATTAGAAGCTGGTGCCCCTGCGTGCCATAGGTACAGCAGAAATGCAGAGTTTACATGCTGGGACTGCCGCGATGGGGAAGTTGAGAAGACGTCAGCGCTGGGACCAGCACTTCCTGGTCTTGCACTGAGAGTAGGCTGCAGGTTGTCACACGTCCTCCCGAAAAGGGTATTTCTTTAACCACGGGGTGGGGGGAGTCGGGGATTGGGCATGACTGCACGCGGGTCGCGACTCTGTGAACTGTACCTCCAGCGGGAGGAGAGGGGAGGAGGCGGAGCTAACATGCAGGCACCTGTGAATACAGATTTCTGTTGGGGTCCAGTTGGCGCCCCAGGTAAACAGTGCTCTACACTAGTATAGTTATAGCCCTAGGGTCAGGCCGCAGGAGGTTCCGGAACACCGTTCCTGGTAACATCATTGTGCAAAAGACCTTCAGGACCGGCGTTCCGAAGCATTCCTGCCCAAAAACAGCCCTGGTATCCAGTACATTGCAGAGTAGAGTCCACAACAATGGTTAGCACAGCAGCAGATGACATGAACCGCAGGTACATCGGCTGGACTGGAGATGGAGTGTTGGAAGCAAGTCTGAGGTAAAGGATTCACTGAAAGCTGGCAGAGGCACAATATCCAGATATATGGGAGATGTAGCGGATGCAGGATATGCAGATATACTGAAGATGATTGCAGGTACAGGATATGCAGATATACTGAAGACACTTGCTGAAGCACGATATGCAGAGATGGTTGCAGAGTTATGTAATTTCTTAGTGTAAAAAAATGCTTATTTAATTCGATATGCAAAAAGACTGGAGATGCTTAAACAGGTATAGGAAGTGCAGATAGCCTGGAGATGTAAGCAAATGCAGAGAATTCCGATATGCTGGAAAAGTAGCAGACGCAGAGAATCCAGATATATTTAAAATGGAGCAGCATTGATCAGTACACACAATAGTTGGAGATAGCATTGAGATGTATTAACATCTCGGCTGCCGGAGAGGGGGAATGAAAACTCCTTCATCCAGTGGTGCCTGTCAGCGCACACAGCACATCAGCCTAGTGCTCCCCTGGTCAAGACCTATTCTTCAGCAATTCACTGATGAGGTGGGGTCGGTTGGTTTTAAAGTGTACTTTTAGGGCAAATGTTGTGCCACTCTGTATCCTCAGGCCTGGTTGGTTGAAGGTCTTACAGCTTATTTGCTGCTTTGTAAATGTTTCCGATTATTATGGCAATTGAATAATGAGGCCCCTTGTTGAAAGACTAAAATATTCAATTTTACTGCAATTACATGAATGTTGATTTAGGCTGTCAATAATCAATAGGCCTCTTGTGCATTTGTGTTAACATTATTGCGATGGTTAGTGTTTTGGTGTTTGCAGCTGAATATTACATTCTATGTTAAGCACATTCTTGGTGTTAAAAATGGTGTGGCAGACACACTGGGGTAAATTTACTAAAATGGGAGTTCTATTTAAGATGGGATGTTACCCATAGCAACCAATCAGATTCTACTTCTCATGTATCTAGCACATTCTAGAAGATAATACCTGGAATCTGATTGGTTGCTATGCGCAACATCCCATTTTAAATAGAACTCCCATGTTAGTAAATTTACCCCATTTTCTGTGATTGGATGCAGATTATGAGACTAAAATGGAAGTGCTTATGAGGAAAAGCTGTTGATCCACAGACCCTGAAAACTTATTAGGAGCTTGGGATGAGTTACAGAGTTTTCTGGGTGGTGGACGCTGGTGATACATCTAGTAAGGATCCTGTCAAAAGTGTTTACGCAGGAGTGGAGCATAAAAGTCTAGGCAGAAAACTAAGCAGCCTGATATAGGTCTTTTTAATACAGGATAAGGAATGGATGTGGATGAAGCAGGTCTATAGTAACTGGAGTGCTGAAAGGCAGAGTAATACCAGCTATAACAGGAATTCTGGGATGTAAAGTAGAACCAGCTACACAGGTTTGCCAGGATGCAGAGTAGTACCGACTACTTAGACTTCAATGCTGGGATGCAGAGTAGGGACAGCTACTCTGTTTTGCCAGGATGTGGAGCAGTACCAGCTACTTAGACTTCGATGCTGGGAGGCAGACCACTACTAGCTACGCAGGTTTGCCAGGATGCAGAGCAGTACTGGTTACTTAGACTTCGATGCTGGGATGCGGAGCAGAAAAAGCTACACAGGTTTGCCAGGATGCGGGGCAGTACCAGCTACTTAGACTTCGATGCTGGGATGTAGAGCTGAACCAGCTATACAGGATTGCCGGAATGCGAAGGAGTACCAGCTACTTAGAATTCAATGCTGGGATGTTGCATTTCCAGAAATACAGGAATGCTGGGATACTGCAGTACCAGCTATGCGGGAGCACTGGGATATTGCAGTACCAGTTATGCATGATATACTAGGATATTACAGTACCAGATATGCAGGATCACTGGTGGAAGTCAGTTGAGCCTTAGGGGTCTATTTACTTAGCCTTGGATGTAGATAAAGTCTCTGGAGATAAGGGCGGTCATTCCGAGTTGTTCGCTCGCTAGCAGTTTTTAGCAGCCGTGCAAACGCTAAGCCGCCGCCCTCTGGGAGTGTATTTTAGCTTAGCAGAAGTGCGAACGAAAGGATCGCAGAGCGGCTACAAAAAAAAATGTGCAGCTTCAGAGGAGCTTCAGACCTACTCAGCGCTTGCGATCACTTCAGACTGTTCAGTTCCTGTTTTGACGTCACGAACACGCCCTGCGTTCTCCCAGCCACAGACCAAATTTACACAGGTTCAATAACAACCAAGGAATCAGATATATTAATAAAAAGTATATATATTTATTAATGACAGTACTCTAATATAGATAAAAATACTAAAATAATTCGTAAGTACTATTCCTTATGACTTCACTTCATTTGTCAAATACAGAAGTTTAAAAACACATGAATTGTCTAAGCTTTGATTGTTATACTAAGTATCATTGAGATTTCACTGAACTAGATAATATGTAACAGAATGTTGCAGTCCTTTTGGAAACGCTGTTGCCACAGCTGCTAGATGTAATTCCTGAGCATATCACTGGAACTGCACAAAATAAAAATTGCCAGCATGAAGTATTTGTATATGTGTATATAAGATTACCTCTCCAAAGGGGCTGGTGAACCCGAGCGTCCCCAGGTGAGTCCAAGAATTTGCCCAATAGATGGAAAAACTGGAGGGTACGTATGGTATCTCAATGGAACAACCGGCCGCAAGGTTTATTAGATTAGTCTGCTGGTGTCACCTTGTGAATACTGTGCAGATGATGGATAGTGGCAGGTGTATAGTTGCTGAGTCAAAACGCCGTCAGAAATACCCAGCTGTATGGGGAAACTTCCTTCCAGACTACCTGGACGTGCACCGTCCGCCGGTAGACAACGGGGTGGAGGATGCTGGAGACGGTCGTCGTAGCCACACAGCGTCTGCGGCTAGATGTAAAGCCAAATGGAAGCCGCCCGCAGCTGCCGTAGGTGAGGGCCGGGTGAAATGGCTGTGACCTGAAGGCGTCCCAGAAGTGCCCAGCTGTATGTGGAAACTTCCTTCCAGACTACCTGGACGTGCACCGTCCGCCGGTAGACAACGGGCTGGAAGATGCTGGAGACAATCGTCGTAGCCGCACAGCGCCTGCGGCTGGATGTGAAGCCAAGTGGAAGCCGCCCGCAGCTGCCATAGGTGAGGGCCAGGTGGAATGGCTGTGACCTGGAGGCGTCCTGGGAAGCAGGTGTTCAGTGAAAGGACAATGAGGGAGGAGTCCTGACGCGTTTCGTCACGTGACCCGTGACTTTTTCAAAGATGACTCCTTTTTCAAAGCATGTGTTATTTAAAGAGCTCTTAATTGAGCCAGCACAGATGCAATTAATCTATGTACTAATACACCAATGATAACACATGCACTTATATATAGATTCCTTGGCTGTTGGTTAACAATATAGCTGATTACATGACTTCAAAGATAAAGCCTAATACAATAAAAATTTAAAGAGCTATGGCGGAGCTAACAAATGAACACATAAATAAAATAAAATAGAGTGTCTTAAACACTAAAAAAATGATACTGATATAGTATATTATGACACTTATCCCAGCTGTATTTATCAGTGCACACTATAGATATTGAGTGTTTATATATATATATATATATATATATATATTTAAAGGACCTTCGGAACCTTTATAGAATAACTGGAAGTTCAGTATCATTAAAGAAGAAATCACCAGTAAAAAATATGTCATATAGATGTATACGGAAACTGTTGAATCTTGAATGTATCAATAACGATTATTTGTATATTACATGTCAGAAAATGAAATAAAATGAAAATAAAAAATAAAAAATTAAAACAATAATAGAAGTGTTACAGTGATTTTTTTTAATATGTCTAAAGCATATATATATAATTAGCAATTGTTATATATAACCTGATGAGATAGTATTTGAAATGCAGTTGCATGAAGTAAACATAAACATGAATATAAACATGGTGATCATAATAATATTCTTACTAAATACAAATTTGTTTGAAAGCTATCATGGGGAACTGAGGGAGGAAAAGGAAGAATACCCATATTTAAAATATGGGCACTATAAAGTGAAATGATGGGGAAAAGAGAACCTTTCCATAAGTTTATCAGCACAACTAACAATTGGTTATCATGAACCGATAGAGCGGAGAAATATGGCTTATGTTCAAAAAAGAACATTGCTAGTCTATCTCGATACACTCATTGAGGCCACCAGGAACAAGTGACCTCAATCTGTGTATCCAGAAGTTCTCCCTGCGGCAAAGCCTACCAAATCTATCTCCCCCCCCTACATGTGGGGCTAATGGTCTCAATGCCTATTAGCTTAAGATCTTTTGGATCTTTATTATGAAAGTATGAGAAATGCTTTGAGACCCCATGATTCAGAAAGCCCTTTATGATGTTGCGTCTATGCTCCAAGAAACGGACTTTTAACTTACTTGTCGTTCTTCCTACATACTGGAGCCCACAGGGGCAAACCAGCATGTAGATGATGTATTCACTATTACAATTGATGAATGATTTTATAGGATATTCTTCTCTCCGAGGAGACTCAAAGAGGTGCAGATTATTCTGGATGTAAGAACATGTGGTGCAGTTGCCTGCACCACATCTGTAGCATCCATTAGGTTTACTCTTAAGCCAAGAGACTGACGTGTGGTTTTTTCATGAGCGCCTCTATTAATTTTTGCATCTGGTTAAACTTTTAGGAGTATTGCACATCTCCATATAGCGGCGAACGTGTTCCCACACCTCAAATTCCAGGTTCATTTGATTTTTAGCATATTACTTAACACAGGCGCAGCAAAATATTCCTGTTCTCCCAGCCACGCCTGCATTTTTCCTGGCACACCAGCGTTTTTCCGAACACTCCCTGAAAACGGTCAGTTGACACCCAGAAACGCTCTCTTCATGTCAATCACTCTGTGGCCAGCAGTGCGACTGAAAAGCTTCGCTAGACCTTGTGTGAAACATCAGCCGTTGTAATAGTACATCGCTGTGCGCATTGCGCCGCATACGCATGCGCAGAAGTGCCTTTTTTTGCTTTATCGCTGCACAGCGAACGATTGCAGCTAGCAAACAACTCGGAATGACCACCAAAGTACCAGACAATCGGCTCCTAACTGTCATTTTTCAAACACAGCCTGTGACATGGCAGTTAGGAGCCGATTAGCTGTTACTTTATCTCCAGTGACTTTATCTCCATCCGAGGCTTAGTAAATAGACCCCTAGTCAGAGAGATATTCGACAGAGGTCTCATCAGGTTATGGACAGGAAAGCACTGACAACAGGAAGTGCCACTGAAGGATTTTTATACCCCTGTATCCAGTGGTATAAGTTCGTCCCAGACAGCCAGAGGCAAGATAAATTTTGGTGCCCCCACACCCCTATATTTAGACATACATTATAGAGAGAGAGAGAGAGAAGGGTTTAGGCGGCACCCAGGAGGCTGTATAATTCAGCATATTTTTAATGCATACAATGCATTATAAGGGTGGGGAGCACCAATAGTTATCCTGCCAACTACATATATGTCCCGCCATTCTTCGAAAGCATAACGGTGTATGCTTGACGAAAATTCCAAAGGACAGCTCTTGCGGTAAGAGCTGTTGTTTGCAATGATAGAACTTCCGGGTTAATGACCCAGAATCCTATCTGCGCATGCGTGGGCTGACGCACGCCGCTGGGGGGTGCTGGAAGGGATCGAATTAGGCAGAAGACTTAGCAAAGGGGGGGCAGATGGAGCAATGGAGGTCAGAAGGCAGACCAGAGTGGAGGATGGGATGAGGCAGAATGGGGTTTGTTGGTGACGACCAATGTGTGTGTATGTGTGTGTGTGTGTGTGTGTGTGTGTGTGTATATATATATATATATATATATATATATATAGAGAAAAGATTCAGAGGGGGCACTCTCCAGACTTTTTGTATTTTAACAACTGTTCATTTATTGAAGATTATACTTTACATGATCAGCAATTCCTCAAGCGCTTTCGGCCCAAAGCAAGGGCCTTCCTCAGGAGGTACTGTACATAAATCACCAAATCCACCAACCGTGAACAACGAATCCAAACATCCAGTAGCAACACTGGTCCTGCCTGACTGGCCCTAATTACCCCAATCACTTGAAAATAGCGCCAAAACTGAGTGTGATGTCATCAAAACGAGACACACAGCTATATCCACAATATATTACCCAATGAGAGAGCAACAACAGTGTAAACTCACCCCCATCACTAGACACAGGAGATTAAGCTTATGTCCGCTGAGCCTGGAGCATTGAGAGACGCCACCACAGCATATCGTGCACCGCCGGGTCCCGGGATCGACCACTTCCGGTCCGTGGAACGCACCTGTCACACGGCTGGAAGTGTCCATCCGGAACGCAAACAGGAAGTCAAAAACCTGTTTAGCCGGACGCTCTCGAGCCACATTAGAATAGGGTATATTGTCAACCCACTTAAAATAACTAGAGTTTATTCATCTTGTATTAAACCATATTATAGCGTCTATTAGTGATAAAGTGCATATAACATGCACCCGCGGGGTACTAGAGCCAGGCAGAGCAGTATAGAGGATTCCCATAACAAAAAACACACAACATATCAATGGCAGCAAAAATACATTTTGGCCAGATCCCCAAGGCACAGCAATAAAACAGATACCGCTATTATTGATTATTACATACCACCCATTACTGGGGTGATCATCCACAATATAAAGCTCAATTCTATATGTTATACTGTACCCAGGGAATCAGGCCAAATATGCATTATTAATGTTAAACAGTTTTTTTTATATTTATATATATCTATATATAATATAATATAATGCAGTGCCCCTATTATAGAGGCATCCATTATAATAGTAATACTGTGTATAATACCACTAAAAAATGCATAAAGGATGCGTAAAAAAAGTACATTAAAAAACGTGCATCGGGCAAATGCAAGAACTATATGTAGAGTCTAGCGTAGAAATATGTTAAGCGGGTTTGACTCGTTCAGGCCATTAGGTGTTACGGAACCTAATCTGTGTATCCATCTTGCTTCTAATTTTCTCAGAAGGAGTGAGCGATCTCCTCCTCTAGTGGGGATGGGGACCCAATCAATGATTCTGCACTTTAAAGATGCCACTTGATGTCCTTCCTTCAGGAAATGTTGGGCCACCGGTTTGTCGGTACTGCCTGTTTGCAGCGCTTGATGAATTGAGCTGCGGTGGTTGGCCATTCGCTCTCTGAATGAACAGGTGGTCATTCCCACATATGGCAGTCCACATGGGCATAATAGCATATAGACGACGTGGTCCATCCGACAGTGTAGTCGGTAACGGATGGTGATTGGTTTTCCACTCAGTGGATGTGGAAACTTATCTCCGATCAGCATTGAGCGGCATGTCACACAGCCCAAGCATTTGACACAGCCTTTTCTTGTTTTATGCAACCAATTCTTTGCCGAGCCATCCGTCTGTCTCGTAGGGTGCATCAACAGTTGTTTCAAATTTCGGCCACGTCTAAACGCTAGCATGGGTGGATGTTCCAATGATTTCTTGAATTTCGGATCTGAATTCAAGATGGGCCAGTGTTTCCTTAGTGATGTTCTAATGGCTGGCGACTTGGAATCAAATTGTGTGACATATATCATCCGCTGTTCTTTAGTCGGTTTGACTTCACCAATTCGTGATCGTGCTCTTTCCAAGCATTTGCTGATGGTGTCTTTGCTGTACCCCCTCTGAGTAAACCGAGCCTTCATCTCTACAATCTGCTCTTCAGCAATCATTGGGTTCGTGTTGTTTCTCAGGACACGCATAAATTGTGATATTGGAAGGCTTGATCTCAAAGCTGGCGGGTGATTACTTGTGGCGTGCAGAATCGTGTTACGGTCCGTCTCTTTTCTGAATAGCGTGGTCTCCAGTTTAGTTCCGGCCCGAAATATAGTCAAGTCCAAAAAATTGACAGATTTCTTGTCTGAATGTCCCGTAAAGCGCACAGTGGAGTCCAGGTTATTCAGGTACTCCAACATCTCATTAAACTCCAGTTCAGTACCGTCCCATAGCAAAAAAACATCGTCTATGAACCGCCTATAATAAACAATCTTATTGCTATATTTAGGCATAATGTTTATCGTTTCATACTCATGCATAAATATACCTGCATAAGTAGGCGCCACATTCGAACCCATGGCTGTCCCTGAGCATTGCATATAGTACTCTCCTTGGTACATAAAGTGATTGTTAGTTAGAATCATCTCTAAAAATGCCAGAATACAGTCAATAGGAATGGTACAGAAATCAGTAGATACAAGTAGGTTCCTTACTGCCTCTAGGCCTAGCCTATGGGGAATGATCGTATATAGTGACGATACATCTAGTGTTGCAAGCAACACATCCTCTTTAATGTCCCCCAGGTCCAAAATCCTGTCTAGAAAATCACCGGTATCTCTAAGATAGCTTGGTATATGTGGTATTAATTCTTGGAGAAAGCCATCCATAAATATGGCTAAAGGTTGTAAGAGGGACCCCCTGGCAGAGATGATGGGTCTGCCAGGGGGGTTGACCAAAGACTTATGGACCTTGGGAAGCGTATAAAGCATGGGGCAGATCGGAAAGTCTACCTTTAAATAGGTCGCCATTTGTTCAGTCAGCCAGCCCATGCTGACTGATCTGTCAATTAATGTATCAACCTTTCTTTTCACCAAAGGCATAGGATTGTACATACATTTAGAATAAGTTTCAGGATCCGCAAGTTGGCGCCTGACCTCAGAATCATAGCTATCAAGGTTCTGAATCACCACGGCACCGCCTTTATCAGCGGGCCGGATTATAATTTTATCGTTGTTCCTTAAAGATCTTAGAGCTGTACGTTGGTCAGGTGTCAAATTTGGGAATCCCTTAGAAGTATCATTTCTAAAGTCATTTTCGGTCATCCTTAGAAAGGTCCGTATACTTGGGCTGGACGAGGGGGGGTCAAACAAACTGGGTTTTTTAAGTATTTTGGGGTCAATCACATCCACACCCTCCTTCATAGTTTTGTCCCCAAAGAACTCGCGTAATCTCAACTTCCGCCCAAATTTGTAATGATCAACCGCTAGGTTGAAATCATCGTGTCTGGAGGTGGGTACAAAAGATAGACCTAATGACAAGAGTGAAATCTCCCCTTTCGTCAGAACGTGATCAGATAGATTGAAAATACTATTCAATCCTTCTTTCTCCTCGCTCTTCTTTTTAAAGCTGCCTCTTCTTGGGTGGGGTCTTCTTGGTCTACTGGGTCTCTTGAGGGAGGTGGACGTGTACCCCTCCCTAAAAAACCACTCGGCGGACGAGCCCCTCTAGCTTCAGAGTCTGAAGCTGACTGTGATGTGGAGGAATCACTATTCTGTTGAGATCTATTATGGTAGGGCCTGTTTTGTCTAAAGCGTCTGGTCACCCCTGTACCACCTGTTAGCCACCTGTAGACTTGATGGGTAGTATAGTCCTGAGTGACAGTTTGCAATTTTTTCCTTTTAAAGGTCACCAACTGGTCCTTGAAAGTGTCTAATTGTGATTGCAATTTATCACACCAGGTTTCCGTTTTATCTGCCTTCAGGGTTTGTAGGTATTTTTTCTCAAAAGCCTCAATCTCCTCCCTAATTTTGACCAATTCTATCCCCACTTCTTCGATAACCAAGAGGATTAAATCGAGCGAGCATTTGTTTAAAACGCCACACCATTTGCTACAGAAAGCTGCATTGGTTCTACCGATGGTGGGAGTGTTGCTCACTCGAAATCCACGTGGTATGCGTTTTGTTCGGTGGTATTCAGATAGGAATTGGCCATGGAGTGTTAATTCCACCTCTCTACGTTTTAAACGTAGTACCTTATGAAAGAGATCTATTGGTTTTTCTGCTGGTAGGCTGGTGAACTCAAAGTGATGGAAATATACTTTCTCAGCATCATCGTCAGTTAGTGATACCAACTGATTTTCTGCCGCAAACAACAACCCTTCATCAAAACCCACCGTGCCAGATTGGGACATTTCATGTAATGGTCATTCAGCTCCAGAGAAGCAGAATAGCACTGTTCAAATTATCATGAAACAAAACACTGCAATCACATAAGGTACATAGAAAGAGCCAATGGGACGGTACTAGCCCTATTATGCCCGATGCACAAAACTCAAAAAAAAACAATTTAAAATTGTGTAAATATAGGTATTCAAAGGGAATACCAACTGCATAGAACCAGCAGTCACTGTGTCCAGATGTCCAGAAACTCTAATTATCCAGGATATAGTTTCAGGTGTAATAGAGGATGGGTGACTAATCAGGAGACGGTTCTTATTCTAAAAAAACCATTTCCTTAAATATATCCAATGTATGATTGCACTCACATCTTCCAGTTATGCATATGCTGGGGTGTCCACCCGGATACCAAGGCATCCAAATGTAGAGAAAAGATTCAGAGGGGGCACTCTCCAGACTTTTTGTATTTTAACAACTGTTCATTTATTGAAGATTATACTTTACATGATCAGCAATTCCTCAAGCGCTTTCGGCCCAAAGCAAGGGCCTTCCTCAGGAGGTACTGTACATAAATCACCAAATCCACCAACCGTGAACAACGAATCCAAACATCCAGTAGCAACACTGGTCCTGCCTGACTGGCCCTAAATACCCCAATCACTTGAAAATAGCGCCAAAACTGAGTGTGATGTCATCAAAACGAGACACACAGCTATATCCACAATATATTACCCAATGAGAGAGCAACAACAGTGTAAACTCACCCCCATCACTAGACACAGGAGATTAAGCTTATGTCCGCTGAGCCTGGAGCATTGAGAGACGCCACCACAGCATATCGTGCACCGCCGGGTCCCGGGATCGACCACTTCCGGTCCGTGGAACGCACCTGTCACACGGCCGGAAGTGTCCATCCGGAACGCAAACAGGAAGTCAAAAACCTGTTTAGCCGGACGCTCTCGAGCCACATTAGAATAGGGTATATTGTCAACCCACTTAAAATAACTAGAGTTTATTCATCTTGTATTAAACCATATTATAGCGTCTATTAGTGATAAAGTGCATATAACATGCACCCGCGGGGTACTAGAGCCAGGCAGAGCAGTATAGAGGATTCCCATAACAAAAAACTGCCATTGATATGTTGTGTGTTTTTTGTTATGGGAATCCTCTATACTGCTCTGCCTGGCTCTAGTACCCCGCGGGTGCATGTTATATGCACTTTATCACTAATAGACGCTATAATATGGTTTAATACAAGATGAATAAACTCTAGTTATTTTAAGTGGGTTGACAATATACCCTATTCTAATGTGGCTCGAGAGCGTCCGGCTAAACAGGTTTTTGACTTCCTGTTTGCGTTCCGGATGGACACTTCCGGCCGTGTGACAGGTGCGTTCCACGGACCGGAAGTGGTCGATCCCGGGACCCGGCGGTGCACGATATGCTGTGGTGGCGTCTCTCAATGCTCCAGGCTCAGCGGACATAAGCTTAATCTCCTGTGTCTAGTGATGGGGGTGAGTTTACACTGTTGTTGCTCTCTCATTGGGTAATATATTGTGGATATAGCTGTGTGTCTCGTTTTGATGACATCACACTCAGTTTTGGCGCTATTTTCAAGTGATTGGGGTATTTAGGGCCAGTCAGGCAGGACCAGTGTTGCTACTGGATGTTTGGATTCGTTGTTCACGGTTGGTGGATTTGGTGATTTATGTACAGTACCTCCTGAGGAAGGCCCTTGCTTTGGGCCGAAAGCGCTTAAGGAATTGCTGATCATGTAAAGTATAATCTTCAATAAATGAACAGTTGTTAAAATACAAAAAGTCTGGAGAGTGCCCCCTCTGAATCTTTTCTCTACATTTGGATGCCTTGGTATCCGGGTGGACACCCCAGCATATGCATAACTGGAAGATGTGAGTGCAATCATACATTGGATATATATATATATATATATATATACACACACACATACATATACTGTGTACAGATATATATAATTATTAGAATCTTTAATGACACCTTGTTCCTCAACTCCGGGTGCCCCTTCTACGCCTCCTTTCCTCAATTACCAGAGACAGAGCGCAAATACAGTAGGGAGTGGAATCCGAGACGAGCACAATTCCACCTCTTATTATAACAACACTGCCTCGCAGGGGCAAACGCAGGGTTTTTATGTGTGTGTGCATATGCATACAGTATATATATATATATATATATATACACACAGTTTATATATATATATATATATGTACACACACACTGTATATACACACACATATATATATATATATATATACATACAGTATATACATACATATATACAGTGTATACACACACACAGACACACACATATAGCACACATGCATATCCCCCCCCACCCACACATATGTACCTCAGAAAATATAGGTTGCTGCAATCATTATAGCGCTCCTCCCCCAGCAAACATTGGCTGTTGCAGTAATCTATTGTAAACCCCACCCTTCCATATACATACTTACCCACCCGTCCCACTCCTTCCCCTAGGAAATATTAGCTGCCACAATCATTTATAATAGATACCCCCCACCCCTACCCACACACATATAGTGAGAGCGCTTCCTTACCAGTGGACCAGCACGGAGGAAGAGAGTTTGTGTGTGTGTCGCAGTGTCGCACAGCTCTCAAAGCCGCATAAAAACGTAACTGCTGCGCGCTGCCACTTTGGATCCCCCTGCCAGCTACATGAGGAGCTGACGTTCATGCGTTCACTGGAGCTCTGTTTAAAAAAAAAAATTGGCTATGGATTGGCTGGCTGCCAGGAGGGTGTTCTTGGTACTCAGAACCCCCCCCCCTCCCGCATGTGCATATGCCACCGCGCACGTGAGTGTGTCCCCCGCACCTACAATCACTGCAACCACGGATAACGGGTGAGTGCTGGGCTTACAGGCATGAGTCAGTCTGACTTATTGCGCCCTTCACGGAACTGGAGACAACGGAGGCGAGGTGCCCCCGTGAGGCTAGGAGCCCGGCGGCAGCCAACTCCGCTGTCTCCCGGAGTTCCGCCACTGCCTGTATCTCAGGCGATTGGCTGTTCACCGCGGATGCTGCTTCCTGCTTTGTTCCATTGGTGCTCCCATGAGCATGTGACAAGAACTAAAATGGCGGCACCCAGAGCCGACTCCACGTGGGATGCCGATCACCGCAGAAAGGAAAGATGGATGGTGACCTGCAGCCATCAGCAAGAGGACGATCTCGCACCATGACTAAGCTGAAGAGGTGAGAGAGCGCCTGGCAGAGCAGTGTGTGTGCGCTCTCTTTGTGACAGATTCACATTAGTTGATTTTGCAGTTTGTGTGGGGTTATTATCAATGGGTCATCATAAGGCATCTATGTTTTATTGGGTATTGCATATTTATCCACTCTTAATGGGATCCCTGACTCTGCAAAGCCCTTTCTGTTATCCAAGGCCTTGAAAGGCTTGCCAAAGGAGTTGTTGCTTCCAGGTGACTCGTGGCAGAATGCATTTGTCAGGATTTGTCAGCCTCAGTCATCCTTCATCTATCCAGTCACAGATCTACAGCCAAAGTATTGCAAGTCACCTTGCCTAAGGACTGTAAAGATCCACATAATTTCTAGACTGGTAATTTTCCCTAGTGGGAAATTACTCTATTGGACTAATAAATCTCATTGGGACATACAGTATGCACAGAACTTTATTCCAAAATGCATCAGGCTTGTCTATATGTTCATTTGCAAACTTCAAATGCTGATTTTTGTGGTGAGGACGTAGATAGAAGAGGTTTTCTTCTGATGACTCTTCCATGAAGACCATATTTGTACAAGTATCTCTTTATAGTGGAATAGTGTACCACAACTCCAGTGTCTGCCAGATCTTCCTGGAGGGATCGAGCAGTCAAACGTGGATTTTGACTTGCTTTTCTCCCAATCCTGTGAGCTGTTCTGTCTGATATTTTTCTTGGTCTTCCAGATCTTGCTTTAACTTCCAATGTTCCTGATGACTGCCATTTCTTAATTACATTCTGAACAGAGGATATGGGCATCTGTTAACGCTTTGCTATCTTCTTATAACCTTGTTCTGCTTTGTGAGCGTCAACTATTCTCAGTTTCAGTGTTCTACACAACTGCTTAGAGGAACCCATGGTGCTGATTGTTGGAGCAAGG